>NC_073380.1:54895877-55258377 GCF_028641065.1 Leucoraja erinaceus
TTTGAAAGTGTGTTTTGTAACTTCACCTTCTCTTACCTCCAGCCACTATAACCCAGTGACGATAACCCTCTAAATCTGTCCACTTTTAGGTTTCATCACTCCACCAGCAGTCTTGTCTTTAGCTGTCTGAAGTCTCTCTGTAGAATTCTCCATCTACAGACCTCTCCCTAATTTAACATGTTCATGAAACCTCTACTTTGAATAATCATTTGCTTACCTACCATATTTTCTCCTTGAACTTGACACCAATTGTTATTGTCAACCCTCCTGCGAAGATCTGTGGGAGGTTCTATCACATTGTAGGCTCTCTAAAAAAAAAATCAGCCCTGGCAGCTCACTGCTCCTTTGATTAGTTGTAGTCAGTTATACTGCCTAACATCTAAAATCTATTAAAATCTTGTTTCTGTAAAATAAACATCGTACTTTGTCAAGATAAGCATATTAAGACCATGGGCAAATCAGGAAAAGGATACATGCCAAATAGTGATGCAGAAACTCATGGTCTGATGGAGGCATGGACTGGAAGAAATATTCTCTGTAGGCTTCAAACCAGGGAGTGGTAGCTAAAATATAGAATTTAGAAACAATTAAATATTCACAAACTATTTTAAAAATGCGGCCAAATGGATACCAAGATAAAACATTCATGCTGAACAAATAATTATATTACAAGCAAATTATTTTTTTACACAAAGTATTTTGCCTTGTGCTTTATGAAGCCCAAAGACCTTTCACATTGACTCCTCCACAGGCTGGTATTGAAGAGGACACTTGTTGCTAAAACAGGGTCTTCCAGATCAATGCAACTAACATGCTGCAGAGGAGTTTTGTTAGACATGAGGTGACCGCAAAACACATGGCATACTAGGATATTGGGGGGGGGGGGCAGATTTTAAGCAGTGATTTAAATGTGGATGGAGTTAGACGTTTCTAGATCTTAAGGTTGAGGCAGTTGAAGAGAGCCAGAGACAGAAGAGAGCAGGAATCCTTTAGACCATAGTCAATTGAAGGACTAAAGAAATGGGAAAAAATGGGATAGAATCATAGATTCATAGAGAATGGAAACAGGCCCTTTGGCCCAACTTGCCCATGCCGACCAAGATGCCCACATCACCACGTTTCACACATATCCCTCAAAACATTTCTTATCCATGAACATACCCAAATGTCCAGGACTCCATTTGCCAGATTCTTGCTCAGTCATTTAACCAATCTGTTGGTGGGCAAAAAAGTAACTACACAATGTAGGAGCAAAATGGAAAGGCCACACGGAGTTGCTGTTAGTAATGGGCAATTTATTAAACAGGAGCCAGCCAAAGCAGACCTCCCGGTGAGCACCAGTTGCTCGTTGTTTCAAACACCAACTCCGTGTGGCCTTTCCATTTTGCTCCTCCACTGTGTAGTTACTTTTTGCCCTCTTTACAACTTCGTTTTTGGGAACTACTTTAATGTCAAGAGCCAAGTCATTTATACAAATTGCAAGTTTGAAGAAGTGTTCCAACCTAAAACATTACCTATTTATTTTTTCCTGAGATGCTGCCTGACTCGCTCAGGTACTCCAGCATTTTTGGTCTATCTTCTATATAAATTGCAATACGAGAGACCCCAGCATCAGTACCACTCAATATACCTTGCTAACTAGAAAAATAGCCCTAATTCATTGTTTACTGCAAACCCTCTGTTACTTCCTACACCTTTTCTGCAATAACCTTTGAGCAAGCATTGTATGAAACTGCTTCTTGAATGCTCAGTATAGCCACCTGTTCCTCCTCTCAACAGTACCTTTTGTTTTAAAAGAGCAGTAAATTGCTCAGGCCATGTTGACTTTGCCTGATTGCCTTGAATTTTGAGGTGGCCTGCTTCAACATAACAGCTTAGTCATAATAGCCTTGCCCAAGAACCAAGTGCCCTAGCAATATAATAACCTCCAACATTTTGCCAATGACAAATGAGAAGGACTTTGCTTTGTGCTTTGCTTACTTGGCATCTTCTGCCATGTCAGCTATTGCATATCAGCAATTAAAACGCTAGCTGATAAATAATCCTGATATTTGTCTGTTTTCTAGCCCTTGTTACATAACACAGCAGGCTGCATCCAGATCTTTGATGGGTAGAAGGTTCACCATGACTTTGGCGGATGTTTGGCAGCTATCAAATACCTTAATGAGCACACAACCTACAAAATGCATCATAAGACATCCCATTGAAGCTGTGTCTCTGTTCCATCCTGCTGCACCATTTACTGAATAGTGAAAGGCCTGGATAGAATGGACCTGGAGAGGATGTTTGTGATTCTCTACAAATCCTTGTGATTGAGGCAGTGCAGCATAGGTTCACGAGTTTGATCCCTGGGATGGCGGGACTGTCATATGAGGAAAGATTGAAAAGACTGGGCTTGTATTCACTGGAGTTTAGAAAGATGAGGGGGATCTTAGAGAAACATATCAAATTATAAAAGGACTGGACAAGCTGGATGCAGGAAAAATGTTCCCAATGTTGGGTGAGTCCAGAACCAGGGGCCATAGTCTTAGAATAAAGGTGAGGTCATTTAAGACCGAGGTGAGAAAAAACTTTTTCACCCAGAGAGTTGTGAATTTATGGAATTCCCTGCCACAGAGGGCAGTGGAGGCCAAGTCACTGGATGGATTTAAGAGAGAGTTAGATAGAGCTCTAGGGGCTAGTAGAGTCAAGGGATATGGGGAGAAGGCAGGCGTGGGTTATTGATAGGGGACGATCAGCCATGATCACATTGAATGGCGGTGCTGGCTCGAAGTGCCGAATGGCCTCCTCCTGCACCTATTTTCTATGTTTCTCCTAGAGGGATAGTCTTGGACCAGAGGCCATAGCCACAGAATAAAAGAACGTAGAGAGGAATTTCGTTAGTCGGGGTGGTGAATCTGTGGAATTCATTGCCACAGACAGCAATGGTGGCCAAGTCATCGGGTATTTTTAAGGCAGTGATTGACAGATTCTTGATTAGCATGGGTGTCAAAGCTTATGGGGAGAAGACAGGTGAATGGGGTTGAGGGGAGAAGATAGATCAGCCATGATTGAATGGCAGAGTAGAATTGATGGGCCAAATGGCCTCATTCTGCTCCTATAATTTATGCAGATATGAAACATTGTACACATCATGTTGGTAATTTAAAGGGTCCACAATCTGCAGTTTCCCCAGTGACATCATGCTGAGAGCTGGCTTGAACCTCAGTGGATGAAATTGTGCAGGTGGACAGAAGTTTCCCAAAATTAGAGAATTCTAATTGTTATAAGAAATCAATTTGGTAATTGTTTTAAAAATCTAGAATATAAAAAACAAGCTTAAATAATTATAATTTTATCATACCACAATTTTAAGGGCAGTACAGTGGTGCAGCTCCTCTATGGCCATGAACTATCCTGGCATTATAAAACATTTATTTTTGAAGACTGAACTTTTTGATCATCTTAGTTTGCTAATTTCATGAAAGCTTCAAGCAGAAAACTGAATTCCCAAGTCAGTAAGATCTTCTTTACCTGGTTCAAACAGCTTCCGAGGAATGCCATTATTTACTTTGCATTTCCAAAAATGTGCCTTCATAATAACTGACCATCATAACTTCATTCAAGAATTATGTAGAACATGACATGAGCAATTTATACTTCAATGGTTTCGTAAGCTTCCAGTAAATGCAATTTTATATCAAATGGAAAAATTCTGAAAACAAATGCTGTTAGTTAATTTGAATTTATTTTATCATCAGTGTCTCTCAAAAAATAGACAAGTTAAAACTCTGGCAGTTCTTTGCAATTTAAGAACTGAGTTAAAGCACTTGTGACACTAAAGGAATTAACAATTGAAATACCAGCTGATAACTAATTCAGATATTTGCCCATTTTGGCAATTTATAATGTCTCGATTGACTATTTTACTTTGCCAGAAATTGCACTAGTGTGCAAAATAGATTTCCGTGAAAGAGGAAAATAGGAAATTTATTCCTTCCTATATGGATTTCCAGCTACTGTTCATCTCGTGTAGATGGGGCATCTTGGTCAACATGGACAAGTTGGACCGAAGAGCCTGTTTCTGTGTTGTATGACTGTGGCCATTTCTGGTGAAATTGTTTGTTCCATAACAATTCTATCAACATTTAATGCAAGAAAATGAAAAATGATTCTCTGTATCAAACTTAAGGTAGCAATAGATTTAAAATGCCAAATCACCTTGTACTTCCTATTTATTTTTTAGCAGTAAAATTATCAAAGACCTTTAAATTTATTTCACCTTGAAAGAGGAAGCATTTTTTCAGATTCTGGGCACAATACATTTTAAGTGGTGGGTATGAATGAAGTATTAATCTAATTTTTATTTTCTAAATTCAGTATCAACTTGTGCAGAAAAGCATTTCTGCAATAATAAACCAATTATATTAAATTAGGAAAGATTAGATTAATAATCCCAATTAAATAAATTGTTAATTCCATGGGGTATTTTAAAAATGCTTTATTTTTTTAGAAAGGGGATGGACTGAGTTAGTGGCAAGTGGAAAAGCAGTGCATTGCTTCAGTTATCCAGCCAATTGAAATCAGAATATCAGTAGCAATAATGCCTTCTGAATTATCCATCGTTGATCTGTTTTTCTTCCTACTCTGTACCTAATCAGTAACTGTGCACTGAAGATAGACAAATTGATGGAGTAACTCAGCAGGACAGACAGCATCTCAGGAGAGAAGGAATGGGTCACGTTTCGGGTCGACACCATTCTTCAGACTGAGTCAGGAGAGAGGGAGACAGACAGACATATGGAAGGGTAAGGATCTGAAATGAGAGATCAAATGGGACAAGGCTCCAGGAAAATGTAGAATAGATCATTGTTTGCTGAGGGGAAGCATGCAATCAGTAAAATTTAATCAATTACCCCAGCATTTTCTGTCTATCTTCAGAGTAAAGCAGCATCTGCAGTTCCTTCCTGCACAGTAACTGTACACTGTGGACAGCTTGATTGGCATTATGTATAGTCTTTCCGCAGACTGTATATCACGCAACAAAAGCCTTCCACTGTACTTTGGTACAGTACAATAACTACTATTAGGTGCAATTGAAAATAAAGCATTTATTTTGAAGAAGGGATTTGACCCGAAACATCACGCATTCCTTCTCTCCAGAGATGCTGTCTGTCCCGCTGAGAAACTTCAGCATTTTATATCTTTCTTCGGTTTAAACCAGCACCTGCAGCTCCTTCCTAAGCATTTATTTTTAATGTATACTGATGATACCTAGTTATACCTTGCCACTGTTTCTTTGATCTTCATTTGCTTTTATGCCAAAACTCTAATTTTACATAGAGAAAATAATCTAATTTTCTCGACATCTCTACTATCCTGTTTCCTGCTTGCTAAATATCAGAAAGGCCAGCTTATGAACCTATCATGTTTCCTTATTAAAATCTATTCAAAAACACGTTCCCTTTCCCCAGAAGTCTGCATAGAACCAGGAACTTTGATGGCTCACGTATCAGCCTTGCTGAGTTTGAGACTTCATATTAGAGGCGGCTCGGTGGCACACCAGTATTTGCTGCCTTACAAAACTTACAGCGCTGGAGACCAAGGTTTGATCCCGACTACAGGTGCTGTCTGTACGGTATGTGTACGTTCTCCCCATGACTACGTGGGTTTTCTCCGAGATCGTCGGTTTCCTCCCACACTCCAAAGACGTACAGGTTTGTAGGTTAATTGGCTTGGTACAAGTGTAAATTGCCCCTAGTATGTGCAAGACTTAATTTTATATTCCAATCCCCCCCCCCCCCCCCCGCCATCCCAATTTGTAATAACAGTACATGAAAACCATAATTACATCCATCTAAATTCACCTCACCAGCCTCTGCAATCCACACATCATTCCCTGACATTTCTTCTTCTTGGTTATGGCGTGCACAGCTTAAAGTTGTCGGACAACTTGTTCTACTTGATCTTATTTTGATTGTGCATGCCAGGTTGATTGCATTCATCGAAACAGGGCGGACCACGTGAAGGTTGCAATCTTCCACCCCCCCAGACGTTTCCATCACCATCAACATGATCCCACCATCAGTCACATCTTCCCATCCCCACAGAGACCAGTTTTCAAGAGGGAGTTAGATTTAGCTTTTAGAGCTAAAGAAATCAAGGGATATGGGAAAAAGCAGGAATGGGGTACTAATTTTAGATGATCAGCCATGATCATATTGAATGGCGGTGCTGACTCAAAAGGGCAGAATGGTCTACTCCTGCACCTATTTTTCAACATTTCTCAGAAACTCAATAGTTCACTCACCCCCATCTAAACTGCCCCCACTCCACGTGTTTTCTCCTCCAATCGCAGGGCAGGAGATGCAACAGCTGAACCTATACCTCCTCCCTCACCTCAAAACAAAATGTTAGTTGGAGGTCTTTTATGTGGGGGGTGGGGGAGGGAAGGGGGAAACTTTATTTCTTAGTCCCCTACCTGGTCGGAGAGGCGGCTTCCCTCCGAGCTGTTTCTTCGCCCCTTCCTCGGGGCCTACCATCGGACTGAAGTGGCGTTTCCTGTTGGGACCGGCCACAACTACAGCTTCGGCGGCGGCACCGCGCTGGGACACCATCACAGAGCAGGTGATGCCTTACCGGGTCGCCGTGCGGTAAGCTACAGAGGGCTGTGACCGCCGACTCCAACATCTGAGCAGCTGCGGCTGCGAGCGTCCAGCCGCGGGCAGTGCTGGATTTAAAACACCGCGGAGCCTGGGATCCGAGATCCCAGGCTCCAACCAGCGCGGCCTGTCGACTTCGGGTGCCGCAGTCTCCGTGGAGGGAGCGGCCGCTCCAGACATTTCCAAGCCGCCGAGGAGTGTTCACCCGACGTCAGAGTTCCAGCTTTCCGGCAAGGGGGCCTGAAAACATCGGACTGGCTGCGGAGGCCACAAATAGGCCCCAACCTCGGGTGTTTCACAGAGGAAGAGGACTGAACTTTCTGATGCCTTTCCCCACAGTGGAAATTTTTGATTCTGTTGTGAGGGGTCGTTCAAGTTGAATTCTATAATGTGTTGTGTCATTTTTCCTTATTTTAATTTTTTCTATGGATGTACGGAAACTTAATTATTTTATGTAAAGCACTTTGGTTTCAACGCGAGTTGATTTAAACGTGCTATAAAAATAAAATTTACTTACTTACTAACTACTTACTTACCTCCATTCCCCCCCCCCCCCCCCCCCCCCAATAATGTTTGGGACACATGGTTTCACGGGTGTTTTTAATTGCTCAGGTTTGTTAAATTCCTCCTTCATGCAGGTATAAGAGAGCTTTCAGCATCTAGTCTTTACTCCAATCTTTCCATTTCCTTTGGAAACTTTTATTGCTGTTTATCTACATGAGGATCAAAGTTGAGCCAATGAAAGTCAAAGAAGCCATTATGAGACTGAGAAACAAGATTAAAACTGTTCGAGACATCAGCCAAACCTTAGGCTTACCAAAATCAACTGTTTGGAACATTAATAAGAAGAAAGAGAGTACAGGTGAGCTGACTAATCGCAAAGGGACTGGCAGGCCAAGATCTCCACGGATGATGACAGAAGAATTCTCTCTATGATAAAGAAAACCCCCCAAACACCTGTCCGGCAGATCAGAAACACTCTTCAGGAGTCAAGTGAGCATTTGTCAATGACCACTGTCCGCAGAAGACTTCATGAACAGAAAAATTCAGAGGCTACACTGCAAGATGCAAGCCACTGGTTAGCCGCAAAAATAGGATGGCCAGGTCACAGTTTGCCAAGAAGTACGTAAAAGAGCAACTACAGTTCTGGAAAAAGGTCTTGTGGACAGATGTAACTTATATCAGAGTGGTGGCAAGAGCAAAGTATGGAACTGCCCAAGATCCAAAGCATACCATCTCATCTGTGAAACACAGTGGTGGGGGTGTTATGGCCTGGGCATGTATGGCTGCTGAGGGCACCAATCTTCTTCTCTTATCCATTTATCATCATTGATGATACAACTGCTAATTGTATTAGCATTATGAATTCCGAAGTGTATAGACACATCCTATTTGCTCAAGTTCAAACAAATGCCTCAAAACTCATTAACCAGCGGTTCATTCTACTCAAGACAATGATCCCAAACATACTGCTAAAGCAACAAAGGAATTTATCAAAGCTAAAAAATTGTCAATTCTTGAGTGGTCAAGTAAATCACCCGATCTGAACCCAATTGAGCATGCCTTTTATATGCTAAATGTGCTGTAGAAAAACTGAAGATGACTAGCCCTCAAAACAAGCATAAGCTAAATATGGCTGCAATCCAGGCCTCACAGAGCATCACCAGAGAAGACACCCAGCAACTGGTGATCCCTTGTGCTCCTTTGCAACTGACATTTGTCTGCCCATTTGTCAATCAAATTCACCCATCATTTGGTCCATTTTATTCCACCCCACCTTGTTCTCAGTTTCCTCTCCCCCACTACAATCAGTCTTAAGCGCCCCGACCCGAAGCATCACCGATCTACTCCCTCCACAGATGCTACCTTTACCCACCAAGTTAATCTTTTTGTTCAAGATTCCATTATCTGCAGTTCCTTGTGTCATTAATTGCTCAAGCTCTGTTCAAAAGTACTGCAGTTGCCAGGAAAAGTGTGGCTATTTGAATGCAAAGCATATGGATTAAATGGAATGGACAATAGAGAGACAAACTGCTTCGCACAGATGGAGAATATCAGTGTTCATACAAGCCTTCTGTCCCTTCATTAAAAACATATCCTCCCTTTTTCCTTTACCCACTCCTTTCAGTGTCACATAAATGCAACATTGCTGCTTGTTTTAACTATAGCTCTTGTAATAACTTCCACATTTTCATCTCTTCCTAGACATAGAAATGTCCCATGAGTACCCTGACATATTAGTAACCATATTTAAACCATAACTCAATTGCAGAGCCCATCAACTATTCAAAATCCATAAATTCATAAATCCATAATCTAATATCAACGTTTGGAACAGATGGACAGTAAAATGAAGCCAAATTATTTTTAGTTCCATTCCATCTCTCACATACAATGAGAACACCAGCCTGTATAGAACAATAACAGTTACTGAGCTGTTTGCAAACAGGCAGTACAGTGTGTTCCAAGAATAACCATCGAGTTGAAGGTGAAAAATAATCATATCACTATAATTGGACAAAATAGGGTACAGTGCAGACATACAGAGAAGGAGACAAATTCAGAAGTACTCACCAACTTTGTGTTTGTTCCCAGCATGAGATATGCCAATTCAAACTACAAAAAGACCGGGTCCAGATTTCAGTCAGAGCACTGAAAAATAGCTGTCGGCCCAACTCATCCATGCGGATCAATTTGCCTATCTATACAAATGTGTTTGCACCACACAAGCTCAACTCTTTCCTATCCATGTATCAGCACAAATATCTTTTCAATGTTGTTATTAAAACTGCCTCTGGCACTTCCTCTGGTAGCTTGCGTGATATATGGACCATCTTCTGGATAAAAGGTTGCCATTCAGGTTCCTATTAAATATTTTCCCACTCACCTTAAACCTACACCCTCTGGTTCTCACTGGGAAAAGACCTTGCATTCACCCTATCTATGCCTCTCCACAAGATTGCCCCTGTCTCTGAAAGCAAGGAATGAAGCTCTGATTAAGCTGCAGGGGTTTATCCAGCATTTCCTCCATTGTAATGCAGCCTATCACCAGGACATCCCATTAACATTCCCCAAGTTCCCTCGTATTCAAAGGTAGACACAAAATGCTGGAGTAACTCAGCGGGACAGGCTGCATCTCTGGAGAGAAGGAATGGGTGATGTTTCGGGTAGAGACCCTTCTTCAAACTGAAAATGGATAGAAGAAATTATTGTAACCAGATCAAATCCTGTTGAATTGGCAAGTTCCAATGATTATGCTGTATTAATAAATGGAGGTAAAATGTTTCTTAAATATTGTGAAAAGTAATAAAAGTGTCACTTCCTCTATCTCCTTTATTTTATTTTGAAATTTGGCATTAGGAAGTGGAGATCCCCACTTCTTATGCACTACAATACTGAGAACTAATTCCTGCACTCTGTGTAAGAAAGAACTGCAGATGAATGAATGGATAAGTTTATTGGCCAAGTATTCACATACAAGGAATTTGCCTTGCTGCCCCGCCCGCAAGTGACAACATGACATACATGTTGGAAAAATCGAAGGAAGACAAATATGCTGGAGGAACTCAGCGGGTGAGGCAGCATTTATGGAGAGAAGGAATAGGCAATGTTTCGGGTCGAGACCCTTCTTCGAACCGAAGAAGTCCTGCGTGGAGTTTGCAATTTCTCCCTGTGACCATATGAGTTTTCTCCAGGTGCGCCAGCTTCCTCCCACATCTCAAAGATGAGGGGGCTTGTAGGTTAATTGGCCTCTGGAAATTGCCCCTAGTGTGTCAGGAGTGCTGAATAAGAAAGAACAAATGTGAATGGCTGACGTTGATTTGGTGGCCAAAGGGCTCGTTTCCATGTTGCATCTCCAAATATAAAACAAAGCTTTTCAGTATCCCTCAGTGCACATAACAACAATAAACCTAATCTGTCCATTAGATCCTGAGGCAAAGACTGAACATAATGTGCATTCAAAAGGCATGGGACTTCAATATACAGCTGTGTCAAATTGAAACTCCAAGCATTGACAAAATAGTCCACCGTAAATCTAAAAGCACAACGCAAACATTGGAACAATTATCAATGTAGATAAAATCTATAAAATCTCCAGTCTATTGCACACACTGAGCAAATGCCTTCAATGTCAGAATAGTCTTGAAAGGTGTAATTCCATCCAAATAATTTGAGCTGCAAACATTTTGCGACAATGTACCACCAAACATGACACTCAAGTGGACTCAATGTGCTGGAGTAACTCAGCAAGTCAGGCAGCACCTCTGGAGAATATGGATAGATTGCGTTAGGGATAGGACAGTGGCACAACTTTAGAGTTCCTGCGTTACAGCGGCAGAGACCCAGGGGTTCATTCCTGACCATGGGTGCCATCTGTACAGAGTTCCCACTTTCTTCCTGTGACCACATGGGTTTCCTCCGGGTGCTCCGTTTTCTACCCACAGTCCAAAGATGTGCAGGTTTGTAGGTAAGTTGGCTTCTGTAAATTGTCCCCAGTGTGTAGGATATTGCTATGGTACGGGGAGATCGCTGATGTGCACAGACTCGGTGGGCCAAAGGGCATATTTCCATTCTGTATCTCTGAAAGTTTAAAGTTTTGAGTTGAGACTCTTCTTCAGACATTCTAGTGTCAGTTCTGAGTGAGCGCTGCATCAACAGAAGTGTGTTCTTTCAGATGCGACATTAAACCAAGGTCTCATTGGCCCTCTTCAGCAGAGGTAGGCAATTTGATTGTTCTTACAAAAGGGACTCTTGGAGATAAACACGGTCTGCTATACTTACCCTTGAACCAAGAACGCAAGAATTAATTAAGACATTAATAGAGCTCCATTTGTGATAGTTTATCGTCAGGAAAGTGTTCAGCGACATCACCTACATAAGAGCTGGCATAAACTACAAAAGCAATCTAAGGTGCTTCACAGCAACATCATTGAACATAAATATCAAGCTAAGTAATGACATTAGAGACAGAAGAAACTGCAGATGCTGGAATCTTGAGCAAAACAAAGTGCTGAAGGAATTCAGCGAGTCAAGCAATATCTGAGAAGGAAATGTATTGGCGACGATCTAGATCAGGACCCTTCTTCAGATTTTGATTCTGCAGACTCAGAACCTGATATTAGGACTGGTGGCTAAACGACTTGCGAAAACCTGGGGGAGGTGGAGTCAGGCAAGGCAGAA
Source organism: Leucoraja erinaceus (assembly GCF_028641065.1). Classification (NCBI taxonomy): domain Eukaryota; kingdom Metazoa; phylum Chordata; class Chondrichthyes; order Rajiformes; family Rajidae; genus Leucoraja; species Leucoraja erinaceus. The sequence goes on from NC_073380.1 coordinate 54,907,700, forward strand.
TGCGGGAGGGGCGATGCTGCAGGGTCAGATGGAAAGAAAAGGTCTTAGGAGGAGAGAGAAAATGGATCCAGAAGGGTAGGTGGAGAAGATGATAAATGGAAGTACAAGAGTGGACGAGGAACACAAAAGTAATCGGGGCAGTGGTGAAGGAGAGGAGGGTACAATCAGATTATGAGTAGTCTATTCAATACCCTGCCATAACCAAGTAGAGGAAATGTACTGTTAAATCTGCAAATACTATTATGTTTGTATTGAGTTGGTCTTATTTTCCATCCACTCTTAACAGCTTTGATCTTTGCAACAAATAGCATGCAAACACAGCAAAGAAAACAAGATTTACGCATTTGACCCTGTAATCCTCCTTAGCCATTCAAGATGACGATGACTGCTTCAGCAACTTGTTTGCAATATAAAGGCCAAGAAAAACATCAGCAGTCAGAGAAGATGGAGAGCTACAAACTAGCAAAGTAATTTTAATGAAAGGAAGTGGAAAGGAATGAGAAGATAAGTAGCTGCAAAGCCCACACCAACTTAAAATAATACCTGCATGGAACTTGGACGAATTCAGCTGCGTCAAAGTGTCTTTCCAATTATTGTACCATGGAACACTAGCTTTAACTGAGCGATCTGATGGAAAACAGAAGACGATATTAATGACCCATCATCAGAGTTAAGAACTCATTTAATGTATGGAAAAGTCCAATATCAGGCTTTCTAAAACAACTTGGTGTTTCTAACAGAATTATGCTTGGAAAAACTAATTTTCAACTTCCAAATACATTTACATTCAAACTGTAGCAACCCAACCTAATCCACACAAATGTCCAGCTGATACAACCACCATTACTCTCAAGTGCTGCCTCACCAATTCAGCTTAGTGTCTACTTTGGTGTACTCAAATAGCAATTGACATTAAAAACAAATCACGAAAAAATTAAGGCGATTTTAAAAAGAAATCGGATTTAAAAGCAACAGGTAGGAAGAAATCTTGTAATTAACAACATTTCACAATGCACGTTTAAGCAGGCAGGCACGCTCAGTTGCACTTCGCATCTTCTGATGGTTAAGGTCTTCCTTCGGTGTGTTTTTTTTTAAAGTCTTCAGAACTGCATTTGAGTACAAATTTATTAAGGCTTCCATGGTATTGGCTTAATTTTATCCACACACCTCTATTATGTTCATGCCGTGAGGAGCGATAAAATAAATTAACCTGGGACTTAATCAGCCACATGACACCAGTCAAACTAAAAGATAAATCACAACCACAAAAACAACATCAAAAGCCTTCATTGGCTAAGTCATATAAAGGGGAACTATCAACTTTGAATGAAGCCTCACTGCATCTCAAGAATGAATGGGACAGGCAACCAGAATGTCACATCTGCCCTTGGAGACTGAACTGAGGTATTCTCCAATAGAGTCAGCTAATCAACACATTTCACCAATGCAGAAGCGACCATCCTATGACTAAAATAAATCGGAAGTGAAAATGAATTAATTCACCAGGAGAGTGTCAAGGTCCCTGAATGAAGAAAGGGGACAAAATGGCATGTCTTGCCTCTGATGGGATTGATGTACGATGAGATATTGCCTGTGGCTACAGGAGTTACTGGCAAGAACAGAAAAATACCACCCTTGCTCTGGGTGGGAGATGGCACGAAAACAGAAATGTAGGAAATGGAATGAATAAGATTGAGAACCCGATCGATAATGCTAGACGGAAAGCCAAAGTTGAGAGCATCTCAGGAGTATTGGGTGTGTGAATTCTCATCAGAAGAATGGATATGATGGAGCCACAGAAGCTGGAAGTGTGGAATTGAGAGTTTAAGTAAGTAGGGTCGAAGCAGTTGTAGTCAGGTATCAGGGTTCAATCCTGATTACAGGTGCTGTCTGCAAGGAGTTTGCATGTTCTCTGTGACCGTGTGAGTTTTCTCTGGGTGCTCCGGTTTCCTCTCACACTCCAAATAAGTACAGGCTTGAAGGTTAATTGGCTTCTGAAAATTGTCTCAAGTGTGTAGGAATGCTCTCATGCACAGGCTGATCGCTGGTCGGCACAGACCCGTTGGGTAGAAAGATCTGTTTCCGTGCTGTATCTCTAAAGTCTGAGGTCATAGGAACAGCACAGGAACAGGCTCTTCAACCTACAATATCTGTGCCGATCACAATGCCAAGATCAACCCTTATTGGCCTGCACATAATCCATATCCCTCCATTACGTATATATAAATGTGCCTATCTAAGTGTCATCCCTACTTTCATTCCTTGGCCTCAGAATGTTCAAAATTCTAATGTTAGCTTGAGGAACAGCACTTCATTTTCTGAATAGGCACCTTACAGCCATTGGGACTCAACTAGCCAATTCCATTGAAAGCACAAACTTCTGTAATATGAACTTAACCCTCATTACACAATTGTTTCCTGACCCCGAGTACATGTAGTCTGCAATATTGCCCGCCTATGTGGCACAAATATGTCAATTAATAAATTGGGGAACATTATTTGCAATACCTGGACCAAGTTGGTGATAACATGATTTTGCTCATGAATCACTTGTTACTTTGTAAATTGACAAGCAGAAAAATTACGGTATTGGATTTAAACAGTACTGTTTCCATGTAACCTCCAAGCAGTAATCTGACTCCACTGTTCCAAGAAGTCTAAATGTCAGTTTCACCACGGTTGGCTATTGAAATTGACATGCGATCTCTTCTATTGACACTTGTGCAATGATACACTATTCAACAAAGTAACAGAACATTGAGTATTTTCAACTTACAGTAAAAATACATGTATTACTATCTTTAGTTTTTGAAAATTCAAAGGGAAAAAAAATAACATTTAAAACTCCTCCAGACAAATTAGCCACAATTAACAAGCCTTACTGTGGGTCGAAAAGTCTCGAGCCCTAAGCCCTCCGTTGACATGATTGCCTTTATAACACTATTTTCCATGACAAAAGGTTTCTTAGCAACCATTACATTACCGAACTACCTGTACCTCCAGCAATTGTAGTGTTTTGTACCTCAGTTCCAGCATTTTCTTTACATTGTACTCATTCATTTAAAACGACTCCAGACAAATAAGCCACAATTAACAAGCCTTCATCGGTCTACCGCAACCAATGGCATCCACCATTTGTAGACTCTCTTGGTCACCTACCTATCACATACGATCCTCTTGTTCTCTCCCTGCCCCCACCTCCTTTGAAACTTTAGACAACCAAGGTGAAATTCAATTACCAGGCTCAAACTCATGAATGGTTTAATAGACTGAATGAGGAAAAACAGATTCCAGTGACAGAGGCATTGATAACCAAAGGTAAACAGAAGAGCAAAGCGTGGCACTGAGTAACTTTTATTTTAGACACTTTTAAGTTTGAGTTTAGTTTAAGTCCAAGTTCAGTTATTGTTATTGTTAATAATGAAAAGTTTTTGTTGTATTCTAACCAGTCAGCGGAAAGACAAAACATGATTACAAATCAAGTCAGTGTACAGATACAGGATAACTGCAATAACGTGAATAATGTTTTGTGCAAGATAAAGCCAGTAAAGTCCGATCAAAGATAGTCCGAAGCTCTCCAATGAGTTAGATAGTAGTTCAGTACTGTTCTCTAGTTGTTGGTAGTTCAGTTCAGTTTATTGTTACGTGTCCCAAAGTTCAGTGAAAATCTTTCATTGCGTGCTAACCAGTCAGTGGAAAGACAAGACATGATTACAATTGAGCCATTCACAGTGTACAAATATATAATGTTTAGTGCAAGTTAAAGCCAGTAAAGTACGATCAAAGATAGTCCAAGGTCATCAATGAGGTAGATTGTTGTTCATGACTGCTCTCTAATTGTGGTAGGATGGTTCCGTTGCCTGATACCATTGGGAATGTGTAAGAAGGAACTGTTGATGCTGGTTTAAACCGAAGATGGACACAAGAAGGGTCACGACCCAAAACGTCACCAATTCCTTTTCTCCAGGGATGCTGTCTGACAGCTGGGGATGCTTCGATAACAGCCTTATAACAGCTGGGAAGAAACTGCACCTGAATCTGGAGGTGTGCATTTTTACACTTCTATACTTTACTATGATGACCTACAATGCATTGTCTAAAGACTGGTGAAAGTTTGAAAAGTAACTCAGTGGGGAATTGGATAAATATTTGAAGGGCATAAAACTGGAAGGCTACAAGGAAAGATCAAGGAAGTGGGACTAGATGTATATCTTGCACAATGTACTCACCCTGGATTACTCACATTTTATTTGAAGGTCTTCCAGATTCAAGTTTTTCACAAGCAATCCAGCTCAAATAATAGTCACAGGCCCTCAGGCCCAACTTACCCGATGTCAACCAAGATACCCCCTTCTATACCAGTCCCAACTGCTAGCATTTGGCACATACCCCCCTAAACCTTTCCTATCCATCCACCTGTCCAAAGTGACACAAATCTGTGGAATTCTCCGCCACAGAAGGTAGTTGAGGCCAGTTCATTGGCTATATTTAAGGGGGAGTTAGATGTGGCCCTTGTGGCTAAAGGGATCAGGGGGTATGGAGAGAAGGCAGGGATGGGATACTGAGTTGGATGATCAGCCATGATCATATCAAATGGCGGTGCAGGCTCGAAGGGCCGAATGGCCTACTCCTGCACCTATTTTCTATGTTTCTATGTTTCTAACACACACACATGGGCAGACCTGCTGCCCCTGTAATCGGTAGGATTCGAACCAACGCAGGGAAACACCAATGGATTTTTAGTTCCACGCATTAACCGCTCAATCACGACTGCGGATGAATATCCATAAGGTTAATAATTACATTATATCACACTGAGAAAATTGTCCATTTTAAAGAATGTACATTTGTGTAAAACCACAGCCTGAAAATTCCTCCTCCAAATGGCATACGATCATTGCGATAGTGTCATCTTGATGAGTTTCTGCATTGCAGCATGTGACGTGTTCTTACAAAGGTGCTTGGGGATTAGATGCTGAATGAGATTTTCTCAAGGCAAAGCTCCTGTCCAATGCTTCTAACAATCGTCCAGACATTCTGATGTTTAATGCTGCTCTCGCATGTTACGTAATTTTCCTCAAAAATTGTGAAAACGGAAGTGAAATAAGCATGTATCAGAATGCCAATGAGGAAGCTTTGTGTTAAATGGTAAACAGTTTGCATTCATACAACAAAAACCTGCTTACACTGCCCTCCATAATGTTTGGGACAAAGACCCATCGTTTATTTATTTGCCTCTGTACTCCACAATTTTGAGATTTGTAATAGAAAAAAACTCACATTTGGTTAAAGTGCACATTGTCAGATGTTAATAAAGGCCATTTTTATACATTTAAACAAACATAATCATAATCATACTTTATTAGCCAAGATGTTTTGCAACATACGAGGAATTTGATTTGCCATAGTCATCATACCATTAAAAAGCAACAGAATACACAAAATACATTTTAACATAAACATCCACCACAGTGACTCCTCCACATTCCTCACTGTGATGGAAGGCGCAAAAAAGTTCAATCTCTCCCTTCTTTGTCCTCCAGCGGTTGGGGGCCTCTAACCTTCCGTTGACAGGACGATCTTACTCCCGTAGCCTGCGGTGGGACTCCTCGTCGAGGCGATCAAGCTCCTGCATCAGGGGGGAATCTCAGCTCTTCCATGCCTGGGCGATCTACCCCGGGTCGGCGCTCGTCGAAAGTCATGCCGCTTTCGGAGCTTCCCGACGTCCGTCTCTTATCCAAGACTGCGCGTTCCTTGATGTTAAAGTCTGCAGGCCGCAGTTGGAGCGTCGATCCCAGGCAAGGAATCAGCTCCATTGGTAAGATCACACCCCGCGGCGGGGATGAAAGTCAGTCCCGAGCAAGGACTCCAGCTTCACGATGTTAGGCTGCAGAGCAACCGAAGATACAATATCCGGAAAACAATCGCATCTCTGGCAAGGTAAGAGATTGAAAGAAAGTTTTTCCTCGACAACCCCCCCCCCCCCCCCCCCCCCCCACCCACAAACAAACCAGAGAACATTAACACATACTTTTTAAACACACTAAAAATAACAAAAAGTTGAAAAGGACAGACTGTAGGTGAGGCTGCCATCGAAGCGCCACCATGTAGAAATTACAGCAGTATTTATACATAGTCCCCCCCCCCTTCAGGGCACCATAATGTTTGGGACACACCAATGTCATGCAGATTAAAGTAGTCATGTTTTGTATTGTGTTGCATATCCTTTGCATGCAATGACTACCTGAAGTCTGCGATTCGTGGACATCACCAGTTGCTGGGTGTCTTCTCTGGTGATGCTCTGCCAGACCTGTATTGCAGCCACCTTTAGCTTATGCTTGTTTTGGGGGCTAGTCCCCTTCAGTTTTCTCATCAGCTCAATTGGGTTCATAACGAGTGATTGACTAGGCCACTCAAGAATTGACCATTTTTTTAGAAACATAGAAAATAGGTGCTGGAGGAGGCCATTTGGCCCTTCGAGCCAGCATCGCCATTGATTGTGGTTATGGCTGATCATCCACAATCCGTAACCCGTGCCTGCCTTCTCCCCATATCCCTTGATTCCGCTAGCCCTTGGAGCTCTATCTAACTCTCTTTTAAATTCATCCAGTGAATTGGCCTCTACTGCCTTCTGTAGCAGAGGATTTCACAAATTCACAACTCTCTGGGTGAAAAAGTTTTTCTCATCTTAGTTTTAAATGGCCTACCCTATCTTCTTAGACTGTGACACCTGGTTCTGGACTCCCAAAACATTGGGAACATTTTTCCAGCTTGTCCAGTCCTTTTATAATTTTATATGTTTCTCTAACATCCTTCTAAATTCCAGTGAATACAAGCCCAGTCATTCCAATCTTTCCTCATATGACAGTCCCGCCATCCCGGGAATTAACCTTGTGAACCTACGCTGCCCTGTCTCAATAGCAAGGATGTCCTTTCTCAAATTAGGAGACCAAAATTGCACATAATACTCCAGATGTGGTCTCACCAGGGCCCTGTACAACTGCAGAAGGACCTCGTTACTCCTATACTCAAATCATCTCATTATGAAGGCCAACTTTCTTCATTGCCTGCTGTACCTGTATGTTTACTTTCAGTGACTGGTGTACAAGGAGACCCAGGTCTCGCTGCACTTCCCTTTTTCCTAACCTGACCCATTGAGATAATAATCAGCCTCCTTGTTCTTGCTGCCAAAGTGCATAATCTCACATTCATCTACATCATACTGCATCTGCCATGAATCTGCCCACTCACTCAACCTGTCCAAGTCACCCTGCAACCTCCTAGCATCCTCTTTGCAGTTCACACTGCCACCCAGATTTGTGTCATCTGCAAATTTGTTGGTGTTACTTTTAATCCCATCATCTAAATCATTAATATATATTGTCAAGTTGCGGCCCTAGCAACGAGCCTTGCGGCACTCCATTCGCCACTGCCTGCCATTCTGACAGGGACCCGTTTATTCCTACTCTTTGTTTCCCATCTTGCTGGAGAATGAACTGCCAGCCAATGAATTTTGAGGCATTTGTTTGAACTTGAGCAGATAAGATGTGTCTATGCACTTCTGAATTAATTATGCTACTACCATCAGCAGTTGTATCATCAATGAAGATAAATGAGCCAGTCATACATGCCCAGGCCACAACACCCCCACCACTGTTTCACAGATGAGGTGGTATGTTTTGGATCTTGGGCAGTTGCTTCTCTCCTCCACACTTTGCTCTTGCCATCACTCTGATATAAATTAATCTTCATCTCATCTGTCCACAAGACTTTTTTCCAGAACTGTGATTTCTCTTTTAAGTACTTCTTGATAAACTGTAACCAGCCATCGTATTTTTGTGGCTAACCGATGGTTTGCAGTGTAGCCTGTGTATTTCTGTTCATGAAGTATTCTGTGGACAGCGGTCATTGACAATTCCACACCTGCCTCCTGAAGAGTGTTTCTGATCTGTCGGCCAAGTGTGTGGGGGGTTTTCTTTATTATAGAGATAATTCTTCTGTCATCGGCTGTGGAGGTCTTCCTTGTTTCTCACTCATAATGGCTTCTTTGACTTTCATTGGCACAACTTTGGTCCTCATATTGATATACAACAATAAAAGTTTCCAAAGGTGAAGGAAAGATTGGAGTAAAGACTAGGCGCTGAGAGCTCGTTTACACCTGCATTAAGGAGGCAATTAAACACACCTGAGCAATTACAAATGTCTGTGAAGCCATGTGTCCCAAATATTATGGTTCCCTGAAATGGGGGGTCTATGTACTCTACATGGTGAAATCAAAATGTATAAAAAATACCCTTTAATAAAATCTGACAATGTGCACTTTAACCACATGATTATTTTCCATTACAAATCTCAAATTGTGGAGTACAGAGGCAAATAAATAAATGATGGGTCCTTGTCCCAAACATTATGGAGGGCACTGTATTTCCTTCATATCCACCAATGAAAGTCACTCCAATGTTCAATTCAAAGCCTAATATTGCCAATATTCTTTTGTGAGGAATCTGACAAAACGCTAACTTGTATCGCACATTACACACCACTTCTCCTTGTTGAACTTCCTCCTTTCTCCTCCCCCCCCCCCACACACACACACACACACACACACACTTCAAACTCTCAATCCTCTTCACCTCTGTTCTTTACAAGATACAAGATACAAGATACAAGATACAAGATAGTTTTAATTGTCACGTGTGCCTAATGGCACAGTGAAATGAATTTCCATACAGCCATACATTAAAAATCAACAGGACACAACACACTATAGAGTTGACATAAAACATCCCCACACAGCAGAATCAAAGTTCCCCACTGTGTGGGAAGGCACCAAAGTCAGTCTCTTCCTCCTCTGTTCCCCGTGGTCAGGGTCTCCCCAAGCCCTCTGCAGTTGCCGCTACGGGCGGCCCGATGTTCAGGACCGCACGCCGGGGTATTAAAAGTCCGACGTCGGGGCTGCGGGACGTCCTCAGCGGCGTGGACACAGGGTCGGCCCCCTCCTACCGGAGTCTGCTGCTTCCGATGTCCGTAGGCCGCGCCGGGTGGAGACTGCTGCTGGAGGCCCTCTACAAGGCGCCCCAGGACTCCACGATGCCGTTCAGCGCCGCCCGCGTTGGAAGCTCTCCGCACCAGAGCTCCACGATGTTGGAGCAACGGCCCAACGCTCCGGAGCTCCAAACGGCGACCCAGGTAGGTATCGCCCGCTCCACGGTGACTCCAGCGCTGCGCCGCCGCTGTAGCAGCCCTGGTCCGGTTCCCGGTCCCCGGCAGGAAAGGCCGCTCCGGTCCAGCTGGTAGGCCGCGAGGTGGGGGGCGAGGACGCGACTCGGAGAAATAGTCGCGTCCCCGCCAGGAAGAGACTGGGAGACGGTTTCCCCCTTACCCTGCCCCCCTCCCCCACATAGAAAAGTTAAAGTTCCCCCTAACACAAAACTTTAGTCTAACTAAAAATAATAAAGACAGAAAAAACAGACAGGCAGTAGGCAGAGGCTGCTGCCAGCGCAGCGCCCCTAGTTTACATTCCACTCCAATAATGTTGAATGCTAAATCTTCGACTGTCTCACTCCCAAACTGGTTCCCAGTAAGCCTGTGCCTCAGTTCAGAGATTAGTGAACAGTACAGTCCTCTCCCCCAAACTGAGCACACTCTCAAAAAGCAGAAAATTATCAGCTTACAATGATCAAACAGTATGTTTTTCCAAATTAAGACTCTGTACAAAAAGACATGCTATTTCATTTGTCCACGTCATAGGAGCAGAATTAGGCTATTCGGCCCAGTATCTGCTCTGCCATTCAAACATAGCTGATCTATCTTTCCCTCTCAACCCCATTCTCCTGCCTTCTCCCCGTAATCTTCGACACCTGTACTAATCAAGTACCTGTCAATCTCCGCTTTAAAAATACCCAATGACTTGGCTTCCACAGCCGTCTATACCAGTGATTTCCATAGATTCACCACCATCTGACTAAAGACATTTCTCATCCCCTTTATAAAGGTATGTAATTTGATCACAACTAATATGTGCCTCAACTCTATTTACATTTTCTACATTTCATTTATTAAAATACACAAAAATGTTAGTGGCTGTTTGACTGTTTTTCTCTCTCTCCCCGATAGAATGGTCCAGCTTGCTGGGCATGTCCAACAGCACTGCTAATTGCAACACATAACAGAAAAGGCATAATTTGATACTAACTGCCACATTAACTCATTTTGTTTCATATAAAATAGTCCCTTGCTTCTACCTACCAGTCTGCTACAGAAAACAAACTTTTCTCTTTCCAGTTCGTCGACAGCATAGTGACACATCTGGTAGAGCTGTTGCCTCAAATCGCTGGAGACCCAGGTTCGCTCCTGACCTCGGGTGCTGTCCGTGTGGAGTCTGCACATTTTCCCTGCGACAGTGTGGTTTTCTTCCAGGTACTACAGTTATCTGCCATATCCCAAAAGTGCAGGCTTGTAGGTTAATTGGCGTCTTAAATTATCCCTGGTATGTAGGGAGTGGATGAAAAAGTGGGATATTATAGAACTGGTGTAAACAGGTGATTGATGGTGGGCATGGACTCAGTGGGCCGAAGGGAACTGGTTGTGTATTTCTGAAGTAAATAAAGAGTTTCAGACAAAATATTTTCATGCTTGTTCCACAGATGTTGCCTGACCCGCAGAGTGCTTCCAGCATTGACTATATTTATTTCAGATTTCCAGCATTTGTGTTTTTACTTGATTTTCATTGCTCAATGAATAATGGCAAGTTCCCATCTGCAATTTCCGGGCAACGTACGAAATGTTGGATCTGCATGCTATCTTTATGCTTCACATTAGAGATTCCTCTCTACAGCGACAGGCTGTAATCTCTCTCTATTTTAACAATATTCATCTTTTCTATTCCTCCTTCGAAATTGCAAGATTTTCAGAAGGCCTTCGATACGGTGCTGCACATCAGGCTGCCAGGGAAGACGAGAGCCCATGGTATTAAAGGGAAGATACTAGCATGGATAGCGGGTTGGTTGGATGGCAGAAGGCAAAGAGTTGCAATAAAATGCGCTTTTTCCAGTTGGCTGCCAGAGACCAGTGGAGTTCCGCAAAGGCTGGGGCAGCTTCTCGTCACGTTGTATATTAATGATTTGGATGTGGCCAAGTTTGTAGATGATGCCAAAATAGGTGGAGGAGCAGACAGTGTTGAGGAAGCAAGGATCTGCAGAAGGACTTGAACAGGTTAGGAGAGTGGGCAGAGAAGTGGCAGATGAAATTCAGTAAATTGGTAATAGGAATAAAGGCGTCGATTATTTTCTAAATGGAGAGAGAATCCAGAAACACGGAGGTACAAAGGGACTTGGGAGTGCTGGTGCAGGACTCCCAAAAAGTTAATTTACAAGTCGAATCGGAAGGCAAATTCAATGCTAGCATTTATATCAAGAGGACTGGAATACAAAAACAGAGATGTAATGCTGAGGCTCTATAAGGCGCTGGTCAGGCCGTACTTGGGAGTACTGTGAGCAAATTTGGGCCCCATATCTGTGGAAGGGTGTGCTGGCTCTGGAGAGGGTCCAGAGTAGGGTTACAAGAATGATTCCAGGAATGAGTGGGTTAGCATATGATGAGCATTTGACAGCACTGGGCCTCTACTCGCAGGAGTTTAGAAGGTTGAGGGGGGACCTCATTGAAACTTCCAGTCTAATGAAAGGCGCAGATAGAGTGGATGTGGAAAGGATGTTCCCGCTGGTAGGAGAGTAGAGGACCAGAAGTCATAGGCTCAGAATTAAAGGGCGCTCTTTTAGAAAGGAGGCGAGGAGGAACCTCTTTAGTCAGACGGTCGTTAATCTGTGGAACTCATTGGCAGTGGAAGCCAAGTCAGTGGATATCTTTAAGGCAGAGATGGACAAATTCTTCATTAGAATGGGTGTCAAGGGTTATGGGAAGAAAGCAAGACATTGGGATTAGGAGGCAGAGATCAGCCATGATTGAGTGGCTGCGTAGACTCGATGGGCTGAATGGCTTAATTCTAATCTTATAATTTGTGACTTCATGTTCATCCACATTGCACCTCACCTGCTCACTCACATCATCTATTTACCTCTTTGTAGAGTTCCTCTTACTTGTTTTACTACAATCATTGTGCTATTGGACTGGCAAAAAAGATGAGATGAAACAAGTATTACAATAAAAACTCAAGAACGGGAATCCAATCACAGCAACAAATTCAACACTCAGGTTGGAATTGAATAAATACTTAAGGAAAACATTTAAGAGCCTTTGCAATTTCCTCAAAGATAGATTAACTGGACAGCATTATTAAAAATCGTGCCACAGTATGACAGGGTATAAATAAATGCAATGCTTTAAAGTTTACATGCGCCAAACTTCTTAGTTTGCTCAGAAATTAAACAATCTCTTTACAAATTAGAAATGTAAATCTTATGTCTGGAAAATTCATGTTTTGTCGAAAAAACTGACTGAGGCATAGGCGTAAACAATCTTCTAATTGGTGCCCCTAGATGCATGTTTAAGTTAGATTAGTTTACTATTCTGCTGAAACTGAGCACAATTAAACCCACTGAATCATAAAATTCACCACATTGCCACACATACCAACATTTCCCAATGTGACTCAACGAACTGGCACAAAGCACTGCTTCCGACCACAAAAGCACTAAGCAGTGCTGACTTTGTCAGAGGTATACAGTCTTGAACCTGGTCCTTCGGGCTCAAATCATCCATGCTGACCAAGTTCCCTATCTGAGCAAGTCCTATTTGCCTGCATTTGGCCCCTATCCCATTAAATCTTTCCTATCCACACATGTCTAAATAATTGTTTTAGCTTTGCAATTGTATCAGCCGTGACAGCCTCTTCTGGAAGCTCATTCCGTACATGCACCACGCTGTGTGAAGAAATTGCCAGAGCACCTTTATTAAATCTTTTCGCTCTCACATTAAACTCAATTCATGGCCTCTATTCTGGGGAAAAGACTGTCTATTTACTTGATTTTATATACCTCTTGCATCTCCCCTCAGCCTACGACATTCCAGAGAAAGAATTTGCCAGCCTATCTCCTGGCAACTCAAGTCCTGGTAACATCCTGGGTGAACCTTTTCTGCACTCTTTCCAGCTTAATGGCATCCTTTGGAAATCATCAAGGCATAATTGTGACAGACCCTTACAACATTCTCATCTTTCTTGACACGGTTCCATATGGTAGGCTAGTGTGAAAGGTTAGATCATACGGAATCCAGGGCGAGCTAGATGTGGACACATAATCGGCTTGGTGGAAGGAGTCAGAGGGTGCCAGTGGAGGACTATTATGCAGAGTCAGACCTGTGACTAATAGAGTTGATGTTGGGTCCATTATTTGTCATCCATCTTAAGAATTTGCATGACAATATTGTAAACGTCACCAGTAAATTAGTGGAGAAACCGAAATTGGTGGAATAGTGGACAGTAAAGATTTTCTAAGATTGCAGCAGGATCTAAATGAACTGGGCCAACGAAAGGCCAAAGGAATTTAAATCAAACAAGTGCAAGGTGTTGTATTCTAGAAAGTTAAACCAGAGCAGGTTTTACACAGTAAATGGCAGGGCCCCATTGAATGTTGTACCCAGGAGTACAAGAAACAGGTCCATGAAAGTGGCAACATAGGGTGTTGAAGAAGCCATTTTACATTCTTGCCTTCAATAATCTGGGCACTGATTACAGGAGGTGGGGTGTTATGTTGCAACAGTACAAAGTGTTGGCGAGGCAAAACTTGGAGTATTATGTACAGTTGTAGTTGCCCAGCTAAAGGATGTTATTAAGCTGGAAAGGATGCAGAAAAGATTTGCGAGGGTATTACCAGGATTGGAAAGCAGTGCCGGATTTAGATTAAGAGAGGCCCTAGGCTGTTCCACTTGAGAGGCCCCACCCAATCCCCCACGACTAGAGGAAGATGGAAGAGCCCACCAGATTGACACCAATTTGCAGCCGAGCGTGGCCAATGAGATACACACGATACTATACGATAGAACTTCATTAATCCCAGGAGGGGAATGTCTGTGTGTGTCTGTGTGTGTGTGTGTGTGTGTGTGTGTGTGTGTGTGTGTGTGTGTGTGTGTGTGTGTGTGTGTGTGTGTGTGTGTGTGTATTATATACACACACACACACACACAGTTATATAGTCATATATAAATATACACTGTTTTGTTTTCTCATTTATAACATTGTTTGTTTAGAGAGAGGAACTGCAGATGCTGGAGAATCGAAGTTACACAGAAAAGTGGAGAAACTCAGCGGGTGCAGCACATATTCTGTTCGGGTGAAACCCTGCTTGCGAAAGTCAAGAAGACTTTCATTGCTCTAACTCTGAAGAAGGGTTTCGGACGTGCCTATTTCCTTCGCTCCATAGAGCTGCTGCACCCGCTGAAAACATTGTTTACAGAGTACTTGTTCACATTACTGTTGTGCTCGCGAGTAAAGATTTCATTGTTCTACTGGGCGTGAGGGATAAAACTGGTGTACGCTATTTGATGGGTGGTCAGCGGTTGACGGTGGTCAGCGGGACTTTGTGGGCTGAAGGGCCTGTTTCCACGCTGTATCTTTAAATTAAACTAAAAACACTAAAACTAGGGGAAATCTAAAGAAGGGTCGCTACCTGAAACGTCACCCAATTTCTTCTATCCAGAGAAGCTGGCTGCGCCATGGATTTCCCCCGCACAATTAAAGCATGGCATAGTCTTCACCCCATCAGAGTTACCCAACCAGACGCAACTAAATTTAAGGTAGCTCTTTTTTCCCCAAGAACCCTTTTTTGCTTAAGTCAAGAGAGTTTTATTGTCATGTGTCCCAGATAGGACAATGAAGAGTTTGGTGGTGGATGGTCCAGTTTAAATTCCATTTGGAATATTTTTGGAGGACCAGGAAAGGAAGAAGCAAGTGTTACTCCAGGGAGTTACTCCAGCTCCAGGGAGTGATTCTGCGTTTGTTTTCAGCGGTTTCGGCGAGGCAGCGACCGGACAGCACTGGCGGCCAGATCTCCCACAATGCAAAGGGAGGGAGAAAATGCCCGGCGACGACCAGTTGCCATGGCAGTGCGCATGTGCAGGGCGGCACGTGCACAGCCACGGCCGATGATGTGCTGGCCGAGGTTGTGCGCATGTGCAGGGGGAGGATGTGCGGGCCTTGGCAGTGCGGATGAGGAGCGGCCGGCCGTGTCGGCGAATGAGGAGCAGGCGGAGAGTGGAGAAACAGCAGCCTGGACACGGATGGCGGGCGGAGATGGAGAGTGACAGAGAGAGAGAGAGAGAGAGAGAGAGAGAGAGAGAGAGAGAGAGAAAGAGAGGGGGGCCTGCTCAGAGTTGAACGTTAACGTCCCAGATGCTTGCCAAGGCAAAATGGCACGGCTTTTAGGTTGCCCGCAGGGACTTTAGGTCGCCATTGGCACCCGGGCAACCGTTAATTTAGAGCCCTGCAACTATAGGGGGCCTTGTCAAATACTTTACTTAAATTAAAGTACTCAACATCCATCGCCCTACGCTGATCAACCACCATTATCTCTTCAAATATACTCACCCCAGTTGGCAAGATGTGACTTCCTTAACATAGCCGTGCTGTCCTTCATTCACCCATTCTCTCTCAAATACAAGTAAATCCTATTGCTAAGAAACTTCTCCAATAGCTTCTCTACCTCAGCTCTGAGGCTCACTAGCCTATAATTTTCTACTACATTCTTCCCTTCTTAAAGAAAGGAGCATTGGCACTCTGTAGTCCTCCTTGGCCGTGCCTGCGGCCAGAGAAGATACAAAAGTCTTCAAAGATCTCCATTTCCTCTCTCAATCTTGGATAGCTGGGGAATTATCTGCCTTAAATCTACGGGACTCAACACCACCACCTTCTTGATCTCAACCTGCTCTAGCCTATTAGTACACCCCAGACAGATCTCACTATCCCCCACGGCATTCTCCTTTGTGCATTCCGATGCAAATAACTAGTTTGATACCACGCCAATATCTTGCGACTCCAAGCCCATATTCCCTGCTTTATCATTGAGTGGTTCCATCCTTTCCCTAGTCACCCTCGTGTTTTTAAACCGCCCCTTCCTTTTTCCATTCTGTCCCAAATACTACTTGAGATTTGGCCTTAACTAAATGTTTTTAAAATCCCAACACATGCAGCAACAGTTCAGGAGGAAACATGCGCCACAATTTGAGTTACTTGGATAACACTCACATGAAATAAATTTTAGTTTTGAACAACAAAACATGTTTGGATCTGGAATCATCACATGCCCAAACTGCACTTCTTGTACTCATATCACTAAAAATATATTTTGACAATCGTTTCTATTCCCTCTCCATTGCAAATAACTCAAGCCATGCTCTTGAATACAAAACCTACTTCTTGGCTTTTTTTTTGTTTAAAAACAAAAAAGGTCAAGGATGCATAACGAGATGTAACAGAAGTTGTTGATTTTGCCAAGTTTATTGTAAAAGTAAAGTGTGAACTTTGAGCTACAAGAAAACACGCATTAAGAGAACGCAAAGGCTTGAGTAGAGAGCCACGCAGTGGAAACAGTGAAGGGAACTAAGCCTCAAAGTAACTACAGGGTTGAACTCTGATATAATCAGCACTCACACCAAGCCATGGAGCATGCAATCCAGCCAGAAAAGAACTCAAAGCAGCTAAGCATCGATGCAACTCTTGACCAACTACAAGAAACTACAGAAGTATGGGAGATGAGACTTGACAATTGTACTTCAAGGTGGCATTTGCAGCTAATCTCTGCTCCAGCTAAACAATTCTAAAGATCATCTTGTGCAGGATTCATCCACAATATAATCAAAGTGATAAAAGCTATCTTTAATCTTGCACAGGATGCAAAACATTTCCAGTACGGTATCACCCATTTAGTACATTTGGACATTTTAAAAAAGACTAACAGTAGCTGCTTAAATATGATTTAGTCAATGGCATGTGCTACATGCACCTACGGGAAACTGCATTTCAGCTATTAATTACTAAGGTATATCACACGTAATGAACTCACAACCCGCAGACAGGCAAATATCAAACCCATGGTAAGAAATGTTATTCCAGGAAATTTGAAGGAAAATTGATCAGCAACTATTGGCTCAAGTACTGCTTCAATTTAATTCCCAAAACCCAAATGAATCGAAATCTCCAGCCAGTTTTCCTCAGGCAAGATAACTTTCACATGCAGAGTAACTAATAAACATGAAACCAGGAGCTTACCACTGATGTTGAGATCATAATCTCCTGCTGTAATCACATTAGCGACCAATCCTTCTGCAGGCTGGCTAGCAGAAACCACCTCACTTAACAGCTTGCGAATGGTTGTCTGCTGTGGCGGTTGAGTGACAATGCTGGTGACGCTGATCCGCAAGTTTTTAATAACGTGGCTCTGATTGTTGGGATCCCGCATGTGAACTAGATGAAGAAAAACAAAGATAAATCAATCACCTTGCAGATTCTTCAGGTTTCATTGCCATGCTCTACACTGAAGACCTCCATTCAATGACAATTATAAAGCTCCCTGATGTTAACTCAATTATCCACCATAAGAGAAGCTCACATTTCTGAAGAACATTCAGCCTATTGTGCTTGAACTATCCATTTAATTCTGCTTCACCTTCTCTTCCCCCATTGCCTTGGAACTTCCTTATGTAATTACCCTATTCCTTCTTGAATTATAAATGTAATTTATTTCCAACACCCTTTCAGGCAGTGCATTCAAATCACAATTCTGTGTGCAAGTCTCAACCCTCAGAGAACTTTATCTAACTCAGGTCTGTATTTTCTGTCCAATGAAGATGCCATCAATACAAAATTTGAATACAAAATTTGAATAGCATCAGTTTATTTCTCCTTAACCTTGTCTACCCACTTTCTCCAGATTTTCTGCTAACTCAATGCCCTAGCTGCAGTCTTATCAATCTTCTTCTATCCATTCTTCCTAATATACCATACATATATGATAAGCAGTGACCCCATGTGCCTTATTCAAAATGATCCCCGTGGTTATATTGTTGATGAAATTCAGTGTAGAAGGCAGTGGATATTTTAATAGAAATTAAAAAACTGTAAATCTGAAATAATGCAGGAAATATTCAGTAGGCCAAGTTGCATCTGCGAAAAGAGAAACAGGTCATGGTTTTGGTTTATTATTGTCTCTTTTACCGAGATCCAGTGAACAACTATGTTTTGCACTATTGACTGAAACTCAGCTCATCTGGATACAAATACTTGGAGGATGCTGCAGAAGTTAAAGCAATCAGTAACACAACAGCTTTATCTAGAAACAGGTTACGTCTGTCCTTAAAACTTGAGCATCCAGTCTGGGTAAAACTTTGGGAAAGATGTAGAGACTTCTGACAAGGATTACAAATTTAATAACAATGATTCCAGAAATGATTCATCTTACGAACTGCATGGATAAATTGGAGAAGTGCTTTTTTTAAAAAGAGTGACAGTTGAGAGTAAATGTAATATAATTGTTTCAAATTAAAAAGATAACCTGAAATAAAGAGAAACTGTTTCCTGTGAAGGTATAACAATCTCAGATGATTACTGAGACAATCAAGGGTGAATTGAAGCAGATATTTTGTACATGATTAGGATTTGGAATTTAATGCCCAGTAGAAAATGGAGACAGGCTCAATCGGAAAATACTGGAAGGTGGCCCAATAGAAATGTTTATAATTTGTGTCCTTTTTTCCCCCAATAGAACAAAATTGCAAGGATATGGGACGAACAATAGAGAGAAACAAGATGATACTTTGAAAGAGTGAGTACACTTGAATAAAACAACCAACCATATTCATTGTTTTAATATTTATTTCCTTGCTTAAATTGGGTTGATATCACACATTCCTTTTTAGAGTGGATTTAAACTGCGATATGTGGCACACAAATGTGACCACTGTTCAAGGCAGAACATTGATCACAAGCTATCCTTTGACGTAAACAGGCACCAAGATATGATGTGAACCATAGTGCATCACAATTGTAGGATTCTTATCTCCTGTCAAAGGTTGCAACTCATGTCAGAAAAGGTTTACTCAACAAAACAGAGCAATAAGAACAAGATTGCTGGTTGGATCCAGAATTCACTCAGTCACATCGAAGAGTAAGAAGAGATTAGTTTAATTTGACATTACTTTTAGCCCAGACATCATGCGCCAAAGGGCTTGTTCATCAGTGCACTGATCGATGTTCTAATATTTTATGAAATTCTAACTACATGTATATCCTAGAAAAGGTCAAGAGAGTCAAGAATGTTTTATTGTCATATGTCCAAGATAGAAAAATGAAATTCCTAATTGCAGCAGCACAGCAAAAAATGTGAACATAGTACACAGTAAATATAATAAACAAGAAAAAAAAGTTCAGTGTGTGTATATAAAGTGCCCTCCATTATGTTTGGGACAAAGACCCATCATTTATTTATTTGCCTCTGTACATCACAATTTAAGATTTGTAATAGAAAAAAAAAAATCACATATGGTTAAAGTGCACATTGTCAGGTTTTAATAAAGGTTATTTTTTATACATTGTGGTTTCATCATGTAGAAATTACAGCAGTATTTATACATAGGACCCCCCCCCCCATTTCAGGGCACCATAATTTTGGGACACCTCAAAGTCATGTAAATGAAAGTAGACATGTTTAGCATTTTGTTGCATATCCTTTGCATGCAATGACTGCTTGAAGTCTGCGATTCATGGACATCACCAGTTGCTGGGTGTCTTCTCTGGTGATGCTCTGCCAGGCCCGTATTGCAGCCATCTTTAGCTGATGCTTGTTTTGGGGTCTAGTCCCCTTCAGTTCTATCTTCAGCATATAAAAGGCATGCTCAATTGGGTTCAGATCGGGTGATTGACTTGGCCACTCAAGAATTGACAATTTTTAAGCTTTGAAAAACTTCTTTATTGCAGTAGCAGTATGTTTGGGATCATTGTCTTGCTGTAGAATGAACCGCCGGCCAATGAGTTTTGAGGCATTTGTTTGAACTTGAGCAGATAGGATGGGTCTATACACTTCCGAATTCATTATGCTACTACAATTAGCAGTTGTATCATCAATGATGATGTGGATAGGATAAGAAGATTGGTGCCTTCAGCAGTCATACATGACCAGGCAATAACACCCTCACCACCGTGTTTCGCACATGAGGTGGTATGTTTTGGATCTTGGGCAGTTCCTTCTCTCCTCCATACTTTGCTTTTGCCATCACTCTGATATAAGTTAATCTTTGTCTCATCTGTGCACAAGCCCTTTTCCCAGAACTGTGGTTGCTCTTTTAAGCACTTCTTGGCAAACTGTAACCCGACCATCCTATTTTTGCATTCAGTGGTTTACATCTTGCAGTGTAGCCTGTGTATTTCTGTTCATGAAGTCTTCTGTGGACAGTAGTCATTGACAAATCCACACCTGATACCTGAAGAGTGTTTCTGATCTATCGGATAGGTGTTTGGCAGGTTTTCGTTATTATAGAGACTCTTTCTGTCATCAGCTGTGGAGGTCTTCCTTGGTCTGCCCTTTGCGATTAGTAAGCTCATCAGTGCTCTCCGTCTTCTTAATGATGTTCCAAAGAGTTGATTTTGGTAAGCCTAAGTTTTGGCTGATGTATCTAACAGTTTTATTCTTGTTTCTCATAATGGCTTCTTTGACTTTCATTGACACAACTTTTGGTCCTCATGTTGATAAAGAAAACTAAAAGTTTCCAAAGGGGTGATGGAAAGACTGGAGGAAAGACGAGGTACTGAGAGCTTTCCTATACCCAGCGAAGCCATGCGGCCCCAACATTGTGGTGGCCTGAAATGGGGGGGGGGGGACTATGTAATCTCCACATGGTGAGATCTCCACATGGTGAAACCAAAATGTATAAAAGAACACTTCAATGAGATTGAACAATATGCACTTTATCACATGTGAGATTTAGTATAACAAATTTCGAATTGTTGAGCACCAGAGGGAAAAAAAGAACACAGACACATAAATAGTGCCATGGAACCCGACCAGTCCATGACAATGTTTTACTTAAGCCTCTTCCCACCTTGTCCACCCTCCCCTCAAATGCTCAACACAATTCATGCACATCCTATGATCACAAGTGAGACATTCGCTCCACTGAGTAAACAAGTTTCTTCTGAATTGGCCTGTGACCACCTTAAATTGATGACTGCTTGCTAGGCTCTCTCAAAACAGATTTTCTCTGTATTTATCCCCATCATTTAAACAACCTCCACTCTGTCAGCTTTCAATCTTATTTTCTGAAGTAAAAAGAGACTGAGCTTATTCATCCTTTCCTGATATATTTGCCCTTGCATTTTTGGCTTCATCCCCACAAATCTCCTCGGCATGCTTTCCAATACAACGCTACCTTTTGCCTAATACCGACCAGATATGTACGTAGCCCCTAAGTGTGCTTTACCCATGTCCCTTACAGATTTAGTATAATTTAGCTACTGTCTCATTCTCTGCAAGTAAAACCTACACCTGGCTCTGCATTTATTTTGGTTTTGTTAACCTTTAGTGATTTCTCCACACGCAGACTGGGAACCCACCCAGAAGGTCTTGCTCGCCCTCCCAAAAGAACCCTGCACTTACAACTGGGACTTGAAAATGGCGGCAAATCTGGCGACTCTGTATACTCTAAGTGTACTACTACTGTGTATTAAAACTGTATCTGAGATGCTTATCTAAGATGTATCCAAGTGCTTATGTATAGTACTGAACTGTACACAAAAATGAATTTCATTGCACCTCATTACATGCCACAATAAACCTCCACTGACTTAGTTTATAGATACAGCGCAGAAACAAGCCCTTCGGCCCACTGAGTCCGCACCGACCAGCAATCCCCGCACGCTAACGCAATCCTATACATACTTGTGACAATTTACACTTCTACCAAGCCAATTAACCTACAAACCTGTACGTCTTTGGAGTGTGGGAGGAAACCGAAGATCTCGGAGAAAACCCACACCATCCCGAGAACGTACAAACTCCGTACAGACAGCACCCGTAGTCAGCATCGAACCCAGGTCTCCAGTGCTGCAAATGCTGAAAGGCAGCAACTCTACCGTTGCGCCACTGTGCCACCCAATTATCACACAGGACCTATGCGGTTAGTCATTAAACCTTCACATTTTAGAGATACAGCACAGAAACAGGCCCTTCGGCCCACCAAGTCCGTGTTGACTCGCGATCACCCCATACACTAACCTACACACACTAGGGAACATTTTACAACTTGCCGAAGCCAATTAACCTACAAACCTTTACGTCTTTGGAATGTGGGAGGAAATCGGAGAAAACCCACGCGGCCACAGGGGGAAACGTACGAACTCCATACAGACAACCCCTTAGTCAGGATCAAACCAGGTTTCTGGTGCTGTGTCACTTTGCTGCCGCTGTGCACCAGTTAATGGTTGGTAAGGCAAGCAATCAAGGAACAAATGCTGCATTTGCATTCACTGTTTCAGGATTTTAGAATAGGAACAGGAATGTCTTCCTGCAATTGTACATGGTCATGGTGGGAACAGGTTGAGCTGCAGACATTGTGGAGCGCACGTCCACTGAAATGGAAGACGGTCACAAACTCCATAAGCAGAATCAAGGGATATGGGGAGAAGACAAACACGGGTTACTGATTGTGGATGATCAGCCATGATCACAATGAATGGCGGCGCCAGCTCGAAGGGTCAAATGGCCTCCTCTGAACTTATTTTCTGTGTATCTGTGTTTCCAAGGTGTGAATGTCACCAACAATTTGAACTGGTTCAACCACATCAACATTATGGCCAAGAAAGCATACCGACACCTCTACTTCCTGAGAAGGCCAATGAAATTTGGCATTTCTCCAATTTCTATGAAATACAGAAATTATACTATCAGTATACATCACATCTCTGTACAGTAATTGCTCTGCCCAAGACTGCAAGGATCGCAGAGTTAATGGCCTGTCCCACTGCGGGGACCTAACTCGCGAGTTTAGAAGAGTTTGCTCTCGACTCGTACTCGCTGCATGATCGACACGAGGTCCTAGGAGGTCTTTGTAACTCTCCTTCTTGCTAGAGAGTAGTCCCCGCGTATTCGAGGCCTCAGCTAGTTTGTGGCGTTTTTTTCAAATTCTGAAAACTGCCCGCAAGTGAAAAAATGTCACCATGGAAAAAAATCGATATATTTTTTCTTCATAGGTTTAGTCAAGGTACGTCGTAATGCTATCGTAGGTAGTCAAAGGCAATCGAAGGTAGTCGAAGGTAAAGCTCATTGAGAGAAAAAAGGTAAGTAAACCGACCGGTAATATTAAATGCCCGCTAAACTTGATTAAATGTGGCCTGCTGCTTAAAAGTGTCTCGACTCATTCTCCCCCCCTTCTCTCCCTCCCCCCCCGTAACTGTGTCAGCCGTCTTTGGAAACGTTTGTTCATCGCGGGTGTGAATTTCAAACAGGTGTGTGTGTGTGTGTGTGCGCGTGCACGCAGATAGTCGATCCAGCGCAGTTTTATCGCTGACAGTCGATCCAGCTCGAGGTTTTTCAGGCGAGTGCCCTGGAGCTTGTAGGTCGAAGACAGTCGCTGAAACGTTGCGTTAGTGGGACAGGCCCTTTATGGACGCAGTCCAGTCCATGATGCAAAGCAGCCACAAACCTCCTATTCGCTCAGCGACTCATTCTACACCACTCTGTCTTGCAAAAGCAACCAATATTATAAAGAATCACTCACACCCCAATCATTGTCTCGTCTCCCCTCTCTCATCCGGTAGAAGATAGAAAAGCTTGAAAGCACATGCTGCGCTTCGTTCTCGCCATCAGAATCTTGAAAGGATCTCTCGTGTGCTGAGGTCGCATTCCCGATCCTTCAATCTACCCCACTGCACTTTTATTTTTGCAGTTCATTGCCTCTGTACTTTTATTATCTGCACTTCCTCTATAACTGCAACACAATATTTTGCATTCTGTTTATTTTCTCTATTGCACTACCTGTTGTACTGTATTCATGTACAATGTGTTTGCACTTATTTACGGTATGATTTGCCTGGATAGCGTGCAAAACAAAGTATTGTATCTCAATACACGTGACAATAATCTTTTCTACATTCAATGTTCAAATGCACCTAGTGGTGTGAGAAACAGGTTCAAATGTAGTTTTCAAAATCGAAAGCTGAATAATTTGCCGTCGAAAAATGTGGCTGCATAGAAGGAGCTAGAATTTTTTTTAACTTGGGCACCTACACAAAAAGTCAGCATTGGCTCAACAAGCATGAGGATTACAATACAGAAGAATAGGATCCTTCTGTATTGTAACAGGACAGCACAGTGGCACAGCTGCTAGAGATGCCACCTCACATCGCCAGAGTCCCAGGTTCAATCCTGACCACGGATGATATCTGTGTAAAGTTTAGACATTCTCCCAGTGACCGTGTAGGTTTCCTCCAGGTGATCCTGTTTCCTCTCACATCCCAAAGACATGCTGGTTTGTTAGTTAATTGGCCTCTAAAATTGCTCCTAATGTGTCGGGAGTGGATGCAAAAGTGAGATAACATGGAACCATCCTCCCACAATTCGAGAGCAGTCCTGTAGATTACTTTCTATCTCATTGGAGACCCTCAGACTATCTTTGATCGTACTTTGCTGGCTTTACCTTGCACTAAACGTTATTCACTTATCATGTATCTATACACTGTAAATGGATTGATTGTAATCATGTATTGTCTTTCTGTTGACTGGTTAGGACGTAACAAAGAGCTTTGTACTGCACCTTGGTACACGTGACAATAAACTAAACTGAACTAGTGTGACCGGATGATGGATGGTCAACATTAATTTGGTGGGCCGAAGAGTCCGCTTCCATGCTGTATCTCTAAACTAAACTGAACACTAACAAGCAGACAACTTGAGTGTTAAACATTTTAAACCACAGCAGCCTTTGAGGAATTGGAAGCATGCATTTCAAACCATGTGCACATGTACATCGCATGAATTAAATTTGGAGCTGAAACAGGCTAATCAGAGAAAAATATCATAAATTGTAAATTAAGGTCAGATGTTTTTCACAGCAGGAAGCATTCTCTCCATCATATCAGAATTTGTGGTTTTGTGCAGAATCCCAAGCACAAAGATAAATGATCCAGGAATAACGTTTTTCCACCATAGAAGGCAGTGGGTACATGTCAAGAGGAGTGAGTTAATGCAAGTACTATAACAACATTTAGAATACATTTGAACTGGTACACAGCTAAGAAAGGTTTAGCAGGCTCTAACATGGGCAGGTGGGACTAGCATAGATACGACATCTTGGTCAGCATGGATAAGTTAGGCCAAAGTTTCCATTCTCTATGCCTCTGTGTCTCAGATGGGACAAACTGGTGCTGCCTTTAATATGAAATGAATATCTTATCTGCCATCTCCACTGGATGAAAAAGATCACATAACACTGTCAAAAAGCAGTTCTCCCCAATATCCTTCTCAAATAACAGTTCTCCCTAACATCCTGCTGAAAACACATCACTCGACAAACATATTTTAAATGATTAATCCTTCTCCCATTGCTGCTTCAGGAACTTGTCATGCACTCATCACCAATATTACAAAACTGACCACAATCTCACTGGCTGCAAAATATTTTGATATCCTGTAAAGATGTGAAAGTTATAAAAACACAAGCCTTTGTTCACATTAAAAAAGATACACAGTGCCCTTCATAATGTTTGGGACAAAGACCCATCATTTATTTATTTGCCTCTGTACTCCACAATTTGAGATTTGCAATAGAAAAAAAAAATCACATGTGGTAAAAGTGCACATTATCAAATTTTAATAAAGGCCAATTTTATACATTTTGGTTTCACCGGGTAGAAATTACATAGAAACATAGATAATAGGTGCAGGAGTAGGCCATTCGGCCCTTCGAGCCTGCACCGCCATTCAATATGATCATGGCTGATCATCCAACTCAGTATCCTGTACCTGCCTTCTCTCCATACCCCCTGATCCATTTAGCCACAAGGGCCACATCTAACTCCCTCTTAAATATAGCCAATGAACTGGCCTCAACTACCTTCTGTGGCAGAGAATTCCAGAGATTCACCACTCTCTGTGTGAAAAATGTTTTCCTCATCTCGGTCCTAAAAGATTTCCTCCTTATCCTTAAACTGCAGCTCCTTGTTCTGGACTTCCCCAACATCGGGAACAATCTTCCTGCATCTAGCCTGTCCAACCCCTTAAGAATTTTGTAAGTTTCTATAAGATCCCCACAGCAGTGTGTTTATATACAGTTTAGTTTCCCCCCCCCCCCCCCCCCCCCCCCCCCCCCCCCCCCCACCATCATATTTGTGACACAGCAATGTCATGTAAATGAAAGTAGTCATGTTTAGTATTTTGTTGCATATCCTTTGCATGAAATGACTGCTTGAAGTCTGCGATTCATGGACATCACCAGTTGTTGGGTGTCTTCTCTGGTGATGCTCTGCCAGGCCTGGATTGCAGCCATCTTTAGCTTATGCTTGTTTTGGGGTCTAGTCCGCTTCAGTTCTATCTTCAGCATATAAAAGGCATGCTAAAAAAAGGCACTCAAAAATTGACATTTTTTTAGTTTTGAAAAACTCCTTTGTTATTTTAGCAGTATGTTTGGGATAATTGTCTTGCTGTAGAATGAACTGTCGGCCCATGTGGTTTGAGGCATTTGTTTGAATTTGAGTAGATAGGATGTGCCTATACACTTCAGAATTTATTATGCTACTACCATCAGCAATTGTATCATCAATGAAGATAAGTGAGCCAGTAGCTTCAGCAGCCATACATGCCCAGGCCATAACACCCCCATCACCGTGTTTCACAGACGAGGTGCTATGCTTTGGATCTTGGGCAGTTCCTTCTTTCCTCCATACTTTGCTCTTGCCATCACTCTCATATATAAGTTAATCTTCGTCTCATCTGTCCACAAACATCTGTCCATAACTGTTAAATATTTGGCAAACTGTAACCTGGCCATCCTATTTTTGCAGTTAACCAGTAGTTTGCATCTTGCAGTGTAGCCTCTGTATTTCTGTTCATGAAGTCATCTGCGGACAGTGGTCATTGACAAATTCCACACCTGACTCCTGAAGAGTGTTTCTGATCTGTTGGACAGTTGTTTGGGGATTTTTCTTTATTATCGAGAGAATCCTTCTGTCGTCAGCTGTGGAGGTCTTCCTTGGTCTGCCAGTCCATTTGCAATTAGTAATGCTCTCACCAATCACCAACGCTCTCTTTTTTCTTAATGATGTTCCAAACAGTTGATTTTGGTAAGCCGAAGGTTTGGCTGGTTGGCTGATAAGCCGAAGGTAAGCCGAAGGTTTGGCTGATGTCTCTAACAGTTTTATTCTTGTTTCTCAGTCTCATCGTGGCTTATTTGACTTTCATTGGCACAACTTTGGTCCTCATATTGATAAACAGCAATAAAAGTTTCCAATGATGGAAAGACTTGAAGAAAGACTAGATGCTGAGAGCTCTCTTATACCTGCATTAAGGAGGCAATTGAACACACCTGAATTACAAATGCCTGTGAAGCAATGTGTCCCAAACATTATGGTGTCCTGAAATGGGAGGACCATGTATAAACTCAGCTGTAATTTCTACATGGTGAAACCAAAAAATGGCCTTCAATAAAATCTGACAATGTGCACTTTAACCACATGTGATTTTCTTCTATTACAAATCTCAAATTCTGGAGTACAGAGGCAAATAAATAAATGATGGGTCTTTGTCCCAAACATTATGGAGGGCACTGTAACACTCTCACAAAAACTCCAGTGACACTTGTCCAACGCGCAGAACTGGAGGTCTACTGTCATTTTTCACGATCAAATTTATAGCCAAAGAATCGTCGATGTTGTCGGGGTTGTCAATAAACCTCGCAGCCAATATGAACAGAGTAAGCACTGACAACCAACAAATTCGTGACGATAATTATAAGGCATGACAATCGGGGATGGGGAAAGAGTGGTGGCATGGAGAGGTGAGGGACTAGGGGGCGGGGATGTTAAGTGTCATCCCGGGGCGGCCTAGTAGGACACGGGGGTGGGACGGGGACCTCATAGACACTGAGCCTCTCGCGGGGGGGGGGGGAGGGGGGCACGGGGAGTTGACGGGGGAGGGAGGGAGGGAGGGGACCGAGACCCTCACGGCGGAATAAGGAGGCGAGGAGAGTGTTATTCTGGTGGGGCCTAGTCGGACACGGGTGAGAGGGGTCGGGGACGGGTCCCTCTCACTGCTGTCCCGCAGCAGTCTGGCCGCACGGGCTCCGGTCCGCCGCGCCGGCACCAACCTTCGGACGTGAGGCGGCAGAAGGGCCGAACCAGCTCGGCGAACGACAGGTTGTTTTTCCGCGTCGAGCCGTCGGCGGCCTCGCTGCACAGCACGGCCACCATGGGAACGAAGGTGTCCTGGATGAACTCCTGGACGCTCTGCACGCACTGAGCCATCCCCGCACTGCAACGCCGACAGTCGGCGGCTGTTCGCTGGGCGAGCTGAGTTCAGGACCGGCCCACTGCAAGCGGCGCCATGTTGGGGCCAGCGCCGTCCCTCCCGTCAGCCCCGCGCCGCCTCACGTGACCGGAACCCGGCCACGGCCACGCCCCCTCTTCGCCTAACGGCAACTGCGCCTGCGCGCGGGGTCCAACTCCCAGGGCCGAGGTGTCAATCATCGAAGCGGGGTGGGGGAGGGGCGCAGTCTCCGGGGCGCGAGGTGTCAATCGCACATCGTTCCGCCCATTAATCCCCACGTGATCTCAACCCAGTCCCAGTCCCCGCCACCGATGTACGCGCCTGCGCACTGTAGCTCCCTCGGTAGCGGCCGCAAACAAGCCCCGCCCATGGGCTCCGCGCCTGCGCACTGCACTCCTTCATGCACCGTCACAGCCCCTTCGGCCCGGTATGTCCATGCCATTATTTACACTACTAGTAATTGGTTCCCAGTCTTGAACGCTCTTTAAACGTTGCTCGCACGACATTTTAGTGTCTCTTAAACCTCAGTTTTTGGCCCTCTCCTCTTTTCACTCTATTTGCTCCCACTCGGTTCCATCTTTAGGAGCACGGGATTTCATTCCACTTTTATGCTGACGACAGTCAGCTTTATGTGCCTCTTGGAAAGGGGGGTGTACACTCTGTCGGGCTCTTGCTTGAGTGTCTTAGTGACATAAAGGCCTGGATGTCACTGAACTTTTTAAAATTTAATGATGACAAGACGGAGGTAATGATCTTTGGTGGCACCTCTGGGGCCCCCCTGTTGATCTAGGCTCTTTGTCTGCATATCTCAAACCTAACATCACGAACCTGGGGATTAAAGTGGACCCTGAGCTTAGATTTGACTGTCAGGTAAGGGCTGTTGTTAAATCTGTTTTTTTCCATCTGAGGCAGCTGGCAAAAATAAAGCCGATTTTGTCGAGGCAGCACTTTGAGACGGTAATCCACGCCTTTGTTACCACTCGGCTGGATTACTGCAATGCACTGTATCTGGGGGTTGGTCGGTCCTCCATCGCCCGTCTCCAGATGGTACAGAATGCAGCTGTTCGTCTCTTGACTGGCACACGAAAGCATGATCATGTTTCACACCTTTTGGCCTCTCTCCACTGGCTGCCTGTTCAGTATAGGATTTGTTTTAAAATTATTTTATTTACTTTTAAATCCCTAAATGGTCTTGCCCCGTCCTATCTATCTGAGCTTCTTCACCCTTATACACCCTCCCGCTCTCTCAGGTCAGATGATCAGCTGCTCCTGATTGAGCCAAAAACTAAGCGGAAGCTCAGAGGGGACCGTGCCTTTGCTGTGTCGGCTCCGAGATTGTGGAATGAATTGCCTCTGCACGTTAAACAGGCTCCTTCTCTAGCTGTTTTTAAGTCACTCCTGAAGACATATCTATTCTCCGTGGCCTTTGTAGACCAGTAAGGTGTCGAATTATTTATTTACTTTATTTGCTTGGGTTTGCTGCGTGGTTCGTGTTTTACGTCTTTTAATTTATTGTTTGGATTTTCGTATGTAATTTATGCGCCTCGTGTTAGCTGTATGTTCTGTTGTTCTGCCTGTTTAATGATGTCTTGCTTATTTTCTTTTTCTGTCCAGCACTTTGGTCGGCTTCGGCTGTTTTTTAAGGTGCTTAACAAATAAAGTTATTATTATTATTATGAGGCTCGCTGACTGCATCGACCCTTCAAGAAGTGTGCTCCAGATTCCAACATCCTCTGGGATCTCCTCTAAACCCCTTGCCCATTACTCTAAACATCGTGACCATGGAGATATGTTTCCGAATAGTTACACTATCTATGCTCTGCAGATCGGTATCCCTCAGTCAGGATCTCCTGGTGCTCTGGTTTCCTCCCACACGCCAAAGATTGTAGGTTAATTGTCATCTGTAAATTGTCCCTGGTGTGCCGAAGAACCTGTTTCCACGCTGTATCTGTAAAGTACACTGAATCTTCTCTCTGCCAACCAGTGTGGTGATCAGATCTGTACATAGTACCCCTCGTCTTGGCTCAACTAATGTTCTACAAACAGTATCATAACATGCCTGGTCTTATATTCTGTACCCTGGCTCACTAAGATAAGTATCCATCCTAGAGAGACAAAGTGCTGGAGTAATTCGGGGAATCAGGCAGCATCTCTGGGGAACATGGATAAGCATTTTTTTGGGTCGGTACCATTCTGCAGACTGCAGAGATACTGCCTGAGTTACTCCAAAATGTTGTCTCTTTCTATCGTAAACCAGCATGTGCAGTTCCTTGTTATTACATGAGTATCTACCCTATAGATGGTGCCAGGCAGTATCTCTGGAGAACATGAACAGGCGTCATTTTGGGTCGGAACCCCTCAGACTGATTATAGTAGCAGGGAGAAAGCTGGAAGCGAGGTGGAGACAGACTGAGGAAATACTCGTGGCTGTGGTGGCGAGTCTGGGTCAGAACATGATGGTAGAACAGGAGGACGGAGGAAATCACAGAGGTCGGATAAGAGAGAACTCCCGTCCCCTCCTTTCTCTGACCATGGTCTGTCCCAGACTCACTACCACAGTCTATTACAAAGCAATTGACTCCCACAACTATCTCGACTACTCGACCCGAAACATTACCCATTCCTTCACTCCAGAGATGCCGGTTGTCCCGCTGAGTTACTCTAGTATTTTGTGTCCACACTTCTTCTCACCCTGCTTCCTGCACAGACTATATCCCCTACTCCCAATTCCTTCGTCTATGCCGCATCTGCGCCCAAGATGAGGTGTTCCATACCAGGACATCCGAGATGTCTTAATTCTTTAGGGAACAGGGGTTCCCCATCCCCATCATAGATGAGGCCCTCACTCGTGTCTCCTCGGTACCCCGCAGCTCCGCCCTTGCTCCCCCTCCCCCTAGTCGCAACAGAAACAGAGTCCCCCGAGACCTCACCTTTCACCCCATCAGCTGTCACATACAACACATACTTCGCACCCAAACCACCCCCTCCCCAGGTACCTTCCCCTGCAACCACAGAAGATGCAACAGCTGTACCTATACCTCCTCCCTCGACTCTGTCCAGGGACCCTAACAGTCCTTTCAGGTTAGGCAGAGGTTTACTTACACCTCCTCCACCACCTCCTAATCTACTGTATCCGTTGTTCAAGATGTGATCTCTTATACAAATGTAGACTGGGCGATCATTTTGCTGAACACCACTCAGTCCACCTGAACCTACCTGATCTCCCTGTTGCTAAACACTTTAATTCTCCTTCCCATTCCCAGAAAGACCTTTCTGTCCTAGGTCTCCTCCATTGTCAGGGTGAGGCCTAATGCAAATTGGAAGAACAGCACCTCATATTTTGCTTGGGCAGTGGTGAATATTGATTTCTCTAACTTCAGGTAGCCCCGGCATTACCTCTCTCTATACCCCTCCCCCACCAAGTCACACTAGCTTCTCGTTTTCACCCAACAAACAGCTAGCAATGGCATATTTCCATTGTCCATCTATATCTCTCGTTTCCCTTATCCCGAACCAGTCTGAAGAAGGGTCTTGACTCGAAACGTCACCCATTTCTTCTCTCCAGAGAAACTGCCTGTCCCGCCAAGTCACTCCAGCTTTTTGTGTCTACGGTTTAAACCAGCATCTGCAGTTTCTTCCTGCACACACCACAGAGTGTGTTTCCTCAGATTATCTGTTGTGCTGTTTGCTTGTAAGAATTTTATTGATCTGTTTTGGGACATATAACAATTAAACACTCTTGATTCATTTGCCCCCAATCTCTCTTTCAACTTTCTCCCCCCTAAATCAGTCTGAATTTAGCCCGCATCTATTGTTCCCTGTGCCTCTCCATCCTTTCTGCATTTGTTGTCACCTTATCTACCTGTGCTGCCACCTTCTGGGATACTTGAAATAGTACACCAAGTTCCCTCAAATGGCAAATTGCATAGAAATGTAATCAACAACATAAACATCGGAAAACTCTGAAAATCTGATATCCAGACTTTTCAAATTATTGTTTATACCTGCAATACCCCAACATACTTTTATTTCATTGTTTTTACATGTTACACAACGGCATAATAAATTGTGTAGGAGATTGTCCAGGAGTGTGTAAGAAGGAACAGCAGATGCTGTTTTACACCGAAGATAGACACAAAATGCTGGAGTAACTCAGCAGCTCAGGCAGCATCTCTGGATGGAAGGAATGGGTGACATTTCTGGTCGAGACTCTGCTTCAGATTGGCCATCATATAATAAATTTTCCAGCAAAAACAGTGAGTTAAAAAAGAGCGTGAGAAACTGAACCCAAGTGAGTTTCATCATGCAAGTTTCAGTTTGACTTGATATTGGATTATTAGACGTATCAAAATATACGGAAAAGCTGTTATCCCAGCAAAACATTGTGCCAGAGTATGAGAAATCCTTAAAAGGCAAAATTGAGGTACCATAGCTAAATGCATAAAAAAAGACACAAAGTGCTCAAGCAACTCAGTCGGTCAGGCAGCATCTATGGAAAACATGGATGGGTGACGTTTCAGGTCAAAAGATGCTGCCTGAGCCAGTGAGTTATTCCAGCTCTTTATTTTTCTTTTGTATAAACCAGAGACTGATAGAAGTACTGTATATAAAATTATGAGAGACATAGATAAGGTAGACAGTCAGAACCTTTTTCCTGAGGGTGGAAATGTCAAAGACAAGTCGGGATAGCTTGAAGATGAGAGGCAAAGTTTAAAGGAGATGTGCAGGGCAAGCATTTTTACACAGAGTGGTGGGGGCCTGGAATGCACTGCCGGGGAGTGGTGGTGGAGGCAGATACTGTAGTTGCATTCAAAAGACGTTTATAAATCACATTGATATACAGGGGATGGAAAGATAGGGATCACATGCAGGCAGACCTGATTAGTTTATCTTGGTACAGGTTACCCTGTACCGATTTTCCGTCAACTGGTGGTTTGGCACCTTCCTTAGTCCGGACAAAATTACTAGAGTGCACTTGAAATCCCCCCGAAAATGTGGTGCACAGGCCGGATGAGGCGGCCAACCTCGACCTCATCATGACTTCCACATCGACGGCGGGTCGAATTTGACTCCTGCGTCTGGAGCTCTGGAACTCCAGCCTGGCCAGTCAGCAGATCAGTCGGTATCTCGGCTCCCGCTGGCCTAGGCAGACCATTCCGCTACCGTTCGACTCCTCTAGGAGACCGTGACCTCTGCTGGTCCAGCAAAACGGATAATACAGAGAGGATACAGTGAG
Source organism: Leucoraja erinaceus (assembly GCF_028641065.1). Taxonomy (NCBI): domain Eukaryota; kingdom Metazoa; phylum Chordata; class Chondrichthyes; order Rajiformes; family Rajidae; genus Leucoraja; species Leucoraja erinaceus. The sequence goes on from NC_073380.1 coordinate 54,941,411, forward strand.
GAAGAGTGCTGGCAAGCATGCAGCAGTAGAGTCATAGAATCAGACAGCACAGAAACAGGCCCTTCAGCCCAACTCGACCACAACATTCCCCATCTACACTAGTCCCACCTGCCTGCATTTGGCACATATCCCTCAAAACCTGTCCTATCCATGTACCTGTCTAAATATTTTTTAAATGCTGTGATAGTCCCTGCCTCAACTACCTCCTCCAGCAACTTGTTCGATACACCCACCACCCTATGTGTAAAAAAGTTACCCCTCTGGTTCCTATTAAATATTTTCCCCCTCACCTTAAGCCTATGCCCTCTGGTTCTTGATTCTCCTACTCTGGGCAAAAGACTGGGCGTTTACCTGATATATTCCTCTCATGATTTTTGATCACCCCTCATCCTCCTGCGTTCCAAGGAATGGAGTCCTAGCCTGCTCAACGTCTCCTTATAGCTCAGACCCTCAAGCCAGGCAACATTCTTGTAAATCTTCTCTACACCCTTTCCAGTTTGTAAAGGGGAGTGATGACAGGTGGCATGCAACAGGAAAGGTGGGGGATTAGGTCATGAGGTCATAAATGATTGGAGCAGAATTAGCCCATTCAGCCCATCTTTGTACTAACCATTTGCTCAGCATGTGGTATCTAGGGAATGGAGGGATATGGATCATGTGCAGGCAGGGGAGATTAGTTTATCGTGGTGTCATGTTTGGCATGAACATTGTGGGCTGAAGGGCCTGTTCCTGTACTGTTCTATGTTCTATCTCATCTCACTCGGCAAAGCAAAACTCGCCTCAATCTTTTTAAATTCCTTTGTCTATGGACATATCAGGAGATTGATGCAAAGATTAGGCTGGCACATTGGTGCAGCTGGTAGAGCCACTGCCTCACAACGCCAGAGATCCGGCTTTGATCCTAACCTCAGGTGATGTCTGTACGGAGTTTATACTTTCTCCCTGTGACCACGTGGGTTTTCTCCAGGTGCTCTAGTTTCCTCCTACATCCCAAAAATGTGCGGGTTTGTCAGTTAATTGGACCTCTCTAAATTGCCCCCAGTTTGTAGGGAGTGAATGAGAAAGTGGGATAACATAGAACTAATGTGAACGGGTGTGAACGGGTGATCGCTGGTCGGTGTGGACACGGTGGGCTGAAGGACCTGTTTCCATGCTCTATCTCTATACTAAACTAAACAAAATTAAATTGACCCGGTGAGTATTTTCAACACTGTTTATTTGCTCTCGCATTGTACAAGGCATGGCTTACAATAAACCATTAGATTTCCCGTAATCCACAGAATGTCTTGGTTTCGCTTTCTGTTTGTTTGTGGTTTAGGATCTGTAGAGAACTGACTTCAATGAGATTGACAGTGACAGAGAGATCCAATCCAACACCACCGCACCTGCAATGCTTCGCCTCCACCAGCCTCCTTCACCTGTAGATCTCAGTTTCAAGAATTTGACTGGCAGCGGAATGAAAATCAACAGAGACACAAGAGACTGCAAATGCTGGAACCTCGAACAAAACACAAAGCGCTGGAGGAACTCAGTGGGTCAGGCAGCATCTGTAGAAGGATACGGATTGTTGACGTTATGGGTGGGAACCCTTCTTCAGACTGATTGTAGTTGGGAGAAGCTGGAAAAGAGAGATTGGGGGGGGGGGGGGGGGGGGGGGGGACAAAAACCAGGCAAGTGATAGGTGAATACAGATGAGGGGGATTTGATTGGGAGATGGGTGGAGTAGGTGGCAAATGGAGGTGAAAAGGCTGCCAGATAAGGAAAAGAAGAGGAATGAAATGTAAAGGCAGAGAGAGGAATATGAGTGGAAGTGGACGGGGTTGTACACGGATAGAGGGGAGATAAAAGGCCCTGACCCGCCCCTACTTCTCATTTCCATGTTTCTCCACCCTACTACAATCAGTCTGAAAAAGTGTCCCGACCCGAAATGCCATCTACAAATTTCCCTCCACAGATGCTACCGGACCCGCTGAGTTCCTCCAGCACGATGTGTTTTTCCAAAACATTGGTGTCTAAGAATTCAAATTGAAAGCATAGTTTTATGTGCACGGAGGAACTGCAACTGCCGGTTTATACTGAAAATAGACACAATGATTGAAGAAGGGTTCTAGCCTGAAACATCACCCATTCTTTCTCTCCAGAGATGCTCCCTGTCCTGCTGAGTTACTCCAGTCTATCTTAAGTAGGATTTAGTTCTGTAACATTTCTAACAAAATTTTATTGAAGTATTGTATTGTATTGTATTGTATATCTTTATTGTCATTTCCTGAGTATTCACATACCCAGAGGAAACAAAAAAACGTTGCTCAACCAGTGTCCATTCAGCGTGCATTAAAAATAAATAGAAATAAAAATACATGTATCATGAACAAATTTAACACTCTACTAAACATTCAACAGGCGTTCCTGTCCAGGTTGGTGGTTGGTGCGCGATACTTGGCAGGGGGCAAAGTCCATTTAGCAGTCTTATAGCCTGTGGGAAGAAGCTGAGGAGCATCCTGCTGGTTTTGCAGCTAATGCTCCTGTACCTCTTCCCAGATGGCAGGATGGAGAAAATGTCATGCGATGGGTGGTAGGGGTCTTTGATGATGGAGATGGCTCTGCTGATACATCTCTTCCTGTATATGTCCAGCAGGAAAGGGAGTGGAGCACCAATAATCCTGCTGGCGGTCTTCACAATCCTGTCTAGTTGGTGCCGTTCGTACGCCTTGCAGCTCCCGAACCAGGAAGTGATGCCGTAGGTCAATGTGCTCTCGATTGTCCCCCTATAAAAAGTCCGTAGGTGTGTAGTGGGGAGACCTGCTTTACGTAGTCTTCGGAGAGGGTGTAGTCGCTGCTGGGCTCTCTTGACCAGTGCTGTGGTGTTGGCCGTGGACGTCAGGTCATCAGACAGATGTAGTCCTAGGAACTTCACGCTGCTGACCCTTTCCACATCAGCTCCGTCGATGTGCAGAGGTGTATGGTGTTGTTTCCCCGCCCTCCTGAAGTCAACCACCATCTCCTTAGTTTTTCCCACGTTAAGAATGAGGTTGTGGGATTTGCACCAACCTGTGAGCAGCTCCACCTTCATCCTGTACTCCGATTCATCATTGTCACCATATTTGTCATCATATTTGTCACCATCAGTGTCATCATATTTGCAGTCTCAGGCAATTACGTAGTGCAGAAGGACAGGTTAGTTTGGGCAGGTTTGTTAGTTTCAAACTTTAAGGGGAATTATCCACTTATCACTTACCAGGCTTTGTCCTGCCCTTGCCCCTCCTCCAGGTTTCACCCCACCACCCCCCAAACCACAATTAGTCTGAAGAAGGGCCCCAACCCAAAACGTCACCTATCCATGTTCTCCAGTGATGATGTCTGACCCACTGAGTTACTCCAGCACTTTGTGTCTGTTTTTGAAGGGGAATTCTGTAGTTTCGGACTTTTGTCGGTCGGCAGCAGAGTTTTTGATTTCCTGACATTCTGTGCCACTGCTTCAGTTCCTTATGTGGAGATTGTTTCACCATCTGCGGTGGGAAATTCCAACCTGGCAAAGTGCCCGGCACCCATGTGATCATGTGGACAGTGAGGGAATGTATACATTTAAAGAAACTAGATGTTTCTTTCTCTGGAGTAGGTAGCAAAGCCAATCAAGATGCCCTTCGACGCTAGTCTCATAGAAACATAGAAAATAGGTGTAGGAGTAGGCCATTCTGCCCTTCGAGCCTGCACCACCATTCAATATGATCATGGCTGATCATCCAACTCAGTATCCTGTACCTGCCTTCTCTCCATACCCCCTGATCCCTATAGCCACAAGGGCCACATCTAACTCCCTCTTAAATACAGCCAATGAACTGGCCTCAACTACCTTCTGTGGCAGAGAGTTCCAGAGATTCACCACTCTCTGTGTGAAAAATGTTCTTCTCATCTCGGTTTTAAAGGATTTCCCTCTATCGTCAAACTGTGACCCCTTGTCCAGGACTTCCCCAACATCGGGAACAATCTTCCTGCATCTAGCCTGTCCAACTTCTTAAGTCTCATTTATCCATGCTTGCCCCATATTCTTCAAAACCTTTCCTATCCATGTACCTGTTCAAACCCTTTGTCCCAAACCACTGAGCCAACCAACTGCCCATCTACACTGGTCCCATTTGCCCACATTTGACATACTGTAGGTCCCTTTAAACCTTTCCTATCCATGAACCTGTCCAAGCCTAAGCGAAATATGAGGTGCAATCAAAGCTTAGGCAGCTTACAACCCAGCGGTATGAATATTGATTTATCCAATTTCAAGTAATTTACATTCTCTCTCTCAGCCCCTCCCCCAACCTAGTGGTCTTGCTAGTTTCACTGTATCTCTTCATTATCACCTCTTCCACATCCAACAATGGACAATTGTGGGCTCCACCTTTCAAGAGTAAATGGTGCCGGCTCTGATTTGTTCTGTACCTTTTCATACCTCTAGTTTCCCTCTCCCCTGACTCTCAATTTGAAGAAGGGTCTCGACCCGAATGTCACCTATTCCTTTTCTCCAGAGATACTGCCTGAGCTGCTGAGTTCCACCAGCACTTTGTGTTTTTCCAAAACATTAGTGTCTAAATGTTTATTATAATTCCAATTAAAATCATAATTTTACGTGCACGGAGGAACTGCAGTTGCTGGCTTATATGGAAAATAGACACAAAGATGGAAGAAGGGTTCTGACCCAAAACATCACCTATCCATTCACTCCAAAGATGCTGCCTGACCCGCTGAGTCACTCCAGCATTTTGTGTCTATCTACAGTTTTATGTTTTTAAGCAGATGGCTAAAGTCAGATTTAGTTCTGTTATGTTTCTAACACAAAAGATTAGAGATCTCAACATATTTGCAGTCCCAATAATTTGTGTCGTGCAGAAGGACAGGTTAGTTTGGACAAGTTTGTTAGTTTCAAACTTTAAGGGAAATTATCCACCCATCACTTACCAGGCTTTGTCCTGCCCTTGCCTCTCCTCCAGCTTTCACCCCACCTCCCCCCAAACCACAATTAGTCTGAAGAAGGGCCCCAACCCAAAACGTCACCTATCCATGTTCTCCAGTGATGATGCCTGACCCACTGAATTACTCCAGCACTTTGTGTCGGATTTTGAAGGGGAATTCTGTTGTTTCGGACTTTTGTCCGGCGGCAGCAGAGTTTTTGATTTCCTGACATTCTGTGCCGCTGCTTCAGTTCCTCATGTGGAGATTGTTTCACCATCTACGGTGGGAAATTCCAACCTGGCAAAGTGCCTGGCACCCATGTGGACAGTGAGGGAATGTATACATTTAAAGAAACTGGATGTTTCTTTCTCTGGAGGAGGTAGCAAAGCCGATCAAGATGCCCTTCGATGCTTGTCTCATTTACCCATGCTTGCCCCTCATCCTTCAAAACCTTTTTTGAAGGATGAGGGGCAAGCATGGGGGAGCAGACCCAACGGGTCTGCACTTGGTCTAGTTATATATTAAAACTCTGTGGCTGCCTTTCTGCCTTTTGATTCGTTCCATCGTGTGATGTCACAATGCCCAATGCTCGCAGATGTCCAATCGGAATGGATCAGTTTACATGGACAGCTGCCGGCCGCCTTTCTTCCTTTGATTCCCCGCAACTCCGATACCAGACGCAGAATCGCCAACATCTTATCCATTTCGGTAGAGATTTCACTTTTCTTTGCTTTCAGATAGGCACATAGTCCAAATTTGAATCCAAATTTTTAGCGATTGTGTTTTGCCATCCAAGTGTCCTGAGTTTACAAATTGATTTTTTATCGCTTCAAGCTTATGCTGGGTCGTGCATTTTTAACTTGTCATCGAGTTATTTTTCTACATTTTTTATTGTGACGCAGTAGTGTGAATTTCGCCGTCAGTCATTTTGATGTACTGTATTTCGTTGTGTGTAAATTGGTGAACTTTTAACTTTTCTACGCTGTACTTTGGCCTGGACATCAATCAACCATGGGGAATTACACCTTACATTAGCCGTTTTGACATATGTGCCTTCTAAAGAAGATTTTTATGCCTTTCGACATCTCGTCAGCAATACAACTCGATCCTCCCACCATTTTGGATATGGATCACGACGCTCCTTTTTTGATTCACCTTTGAACATCACTGAAGACATGCCGGTGAGCTTGTTCCATTCATCTTTTATGTCATAATAATATAATAATAATAATCTTATTTATATAGCACATTTTTAGTCAACTTGCATTGACCCCAAAGTGCTTCACATAATTACATTACATTTACACACAGGCAAAGGTGGGTGAAGTGTCTTGCCCCAAGGACACAACGACAGTATGCACTCCAAGCGGGATTCGAACCGGCTACCTTCCGGTCGCCAGCCGAACGTCAGCCGGTCATCAACAAGTAATAACCACAGTTTTGCCACTAAGAACTTGAATAGTACCACCTATCTGAGTTTGCTCGTGTTGCTGTTATCCGGGGATATTAACACCAATCCTGGTCCATACACCCCCCCCAAGTACCCGTGTGGAGTATGTAGTAAGGCAGTGAGGTGGAAGTAACAAGCCACTGAGTGTGAGGACTGGAATTTATGGTATCATAAATGTGGATAAATGTGAGGTTATCCACTTTGGTGGCAAAAACAGGAAAGTAGATTATTATCTGAATGGTGGCCGATTAGGAAAGGGGGAGATGCAACGAGACTTGGGTGTCATGGTACACCAGTCATTAAAAGTAGGCATGCAGGTGCAGCAGGCAGTGAAGAAGGCGAATGGTATGTTAGCAATCATAGCAAAAGGGAGTTGAGTATAGGAGCAGGGAGGTTCTACTGCAGTTGTACAGGGTCTTGATGAGACCACACTTCGAGTATTGCGTACAGTTTTGGTCTCCTAATCTGAGGAAGGACAGTCTTGCCACAGAGGGAGTACAGAGAAGGTTCACCAGACTGATTCCTGGGATGTCAGGACTTTCATATGAAGAAAGACTGGATAGACTCGGTTTGCACTCGCTAGAATTTAGAAGATTGAGGGGGGGGTCTTATAGAAACTTACAAAATTCTTAAGGGGTTCGACAGGCTAGATGCAGGAAGATTGTTCCCGATGTTGGGGAAGTCCAGAACAAGTGGTCACAGTTTAAGGATAAGGTGGAAATGAGATGAGGAAAACACTTAGGACCGAGATGAGGAAAATATTTTTCACACAGAGAGTGGTGAATCTCTGGAATTCTCTGCCACAGAAGGTAGTTGAGGCCAGTTCATTGACTATATTTAAGAGGGAGTTAGATGTGGCCCTTGTGGTTAAAGGGATCAGGGGGTATGGAGAGAAGGCAGGTACAAGATACCGAGTTGGATGATCAGCCATGATCATATTGAATGGCGGTGCAGGCACGAAGGGCTAAATGGCCTACTCCTGCACCTATTTTCTATGTTTCTATGTATTGAAATGAGCGATGAAGTGTTTGAAGTTTTGCAAAATCATGTATCCCACAGTTGATATGTACTACATGTAGCCTCCCAAATTTCGCCTCATTTATTTTTGACTTTATGGATGATTTTGAATTGCCGAGCGTGCTGTTCGGAGCGCTAAACAACTCATGGAGCGCTCCTACCTAGCAAAATCCGACGTCTACTTGGACCTGCTCAACCTACGTAACATTTCAAGGAACAGCATTCTCGGCTCCTCCGCCCAGCGGCTAATGTCTCGCCAGACCCGTCCACCACTGCCCGTCTCCCAGCTACAGCTGCAGCCGCGTGTCTGCTCTCCCACCACGGTACAAAAGCGAGTGCGATTTAAACACGACACGCAAAAGCATTTTCATGACAATACCAGCAAGTCGCTTAAACCATTGGTACAAGGACAAGTGGTACGCCTACAAACCGACAAGGGACATACCAGACTAGGGCACATTCATGGCCCCTCAAATGAACCACGTTCATACCTGGACGAAGTGGATGGTGTCCTCTACAGACGCAACTGTCAACATATCGAATTGTCAAATCCATTTGATCCGTTGGCTGCATCTAGTGTTGAGCCTTTAGACCTTGACAACTTGGAGCCAAGAACCATTCACCATACTACTTCTAGCCCCAAACGCAAGGAAGAAAAAAAACAAACAGAAATCTAAATGCAAGCCCATCAATATTGTTAATATAAACTGCCAGAGTGTTAAAGCGAAGCATGATCAGTTCCATGTGTTGCTTGACACGGAAAGTCCTGATGTAATAACAGAGACAGTATCATGGCTGAACAGCAACATTACCTCAGGTGACATTTTCCCACCAAATTACCAAGCATTCAGGAAGAACAGATGTGGCGGTGATACACATGGGGGAGTTTTCAGATTCAGATTCAATTTTAATTGTCATTGTCAGTGTACAGTACAGAGACAACGAAATGCATTTAGCATCTCCCTGGAAGAGTGACATAGCATATGATTTGAATAAATAATAATAAGTGGCTGGGGGGGGTGGTGATTGGCAGTCACCGAAGTACGTTGTTGAGTAGAGTGACAGAGTTTTCTTCGCAGACAAAGACAATCTCATCGCAAATGAAGAAACCAACCTTATGACAGATAGTGAAAGCACGTGGGTCAGCATTCGCATGCAAGGGATGACGCCTATGTTCGTGGGGATTTTCTACCGCTTGCAAACTACCAATGCTGACTATGTGAAGCAGCTTGATCGTGCCCTGAGCAAAATTCCACTTCAAGCTTCAGTGTGGCTCTTGGGAGACTTCAATTTTCCTGACGTGGACTGGGAAAATGTCACGTTCACACCGGGTGGATCTTATGCTGGACCTAGTAAAGCAATGTTGGAAATTGTACTCGATCACAACTTACATCAACAAGTTAAAGAACTGACTAGACTTCACAACATCCTTGATTTGTGTTTCACAAACTCACCATCTTTGATGGTAATTCCTGGTATCAGTGACCACGAAGCAGTGATTGTGAACGTATCAGTGAAACCTAAGTTAGTCCGGCCAGCCAAGCATAAGATTTTTCTCTACAAGAAAGCCAAATTTGAAGACATAGGGGACAGGCTCAGGAACGTTGACGAGAAGCTGACTTCTGAGTACACAGAGTCAAAAACTGTTAATGAGCTAGTGACTGAATTTAACTAAGTTGTCCAGAATGTCATGGACAAATTTATACCATGACTTCTTCGAGATGGAAATTAACTTGGATAAATAATTCCATCAAGAGAGACAATTGTAAAAAGAAGCGCCTGTACAGAAAAGCCAAGAAATATAGCTCTTCAGCAGCCTGGGACATTTTCAAAAAGCACACAGACACACAGACAGGAAAATTAGGAAAGCCAAGAAGGAGTATACCCGTGATATCATTGTTGAAGTTTGGAGAGTAACAACACCAAACCGTTCTGGAATTTCATCGTCGAAACGGCAAGAGGTGTTTGGTGTCTTAACATTGTCTCCAACTGATGGTACCAACGTTTGCTCTGCTAAAGACAAGGCAGACGTTTTAACGACCAATTTTGTTCAATTTTTACCAACAAGCCACAAATAATTTTCCTGATATGTCCGACTCTGAAATTCCTGACAGGCCAAACATTGTTATCAACAAGCAAGGTGTTGAGAAGCTATTGCAAGGTGTGAATCCAAATAAAACTTTGGGTCCTGACGCCATTTCTGCGAAGATCCTGAAAGAATGTTCCTCCTCAATTGCTCCCTTGTTTACTCAGATTTTTCAGAAATCATTTAATTCTGGCTGTTTACCGGATGCTTGGCGTGATGCTAACGTAACTCCGCTTTACAAGAAAGGCGATAGAAGTAACCCCGGAAACTATAGACTAGTTTAGTTGACATCAATTTCATGTAAGTTTTTGGAACATATCCTGCATCGTCATATCATGAATCATTTTGAGCAATATCACATCTTAGTCGACGTGCAACATAGTTACCGCAAGGGATGTTCGTGTGACACTCAATTATCTGCTCTTGTTGACCTTGCAAAGATTTTGGATGATAAAGGCCAGGTGGACCTGATTATCATGGACTTCATTAAGGCATTCGATTTTGTGCCCCACCGACGTCTTTTGATGAAACTTCGCCACATGGGAATTAGAAACAACGCATTAAAGTGGATTGAGTCTTTCCTTACAAACCGCCACCAACAGGTTGTGCTGGAGGGTGTTTCTTCAAACAGCGCAAAAGTTTAATCTGGGGTTCCCCAGGGTACAGTCCTGAGACCCCCACTATTTTTGGCATATGTCAATAATCTGCCTTTCAAGGTGATTGTTTTCTCTATAATAGAATACAAGGATTCGGAGAGACTCCAACAAGACCTTGATGCTTTAATCAAATGGGAAGGAGATTGGCAGATGTCTTTCAATTCTTTTAAGTGCTTCAGTATGAGAGTTACCCACAGGAGGAATCCGGTTTACCATGAAGTAAAACATGTGGCTCTCCACCCTGGAAGAGGTGAAACATCATCCCTACCTGGGAGTGGAACTTAGCAATGATTTGAAATGATCTCCTCACACCAACCAAACAACCACCAAGGCTACCAGAATGCTGGGATTACTGAACATAAATATTTATTATTGTAACAACAGAACTACAAGTCTCTGATAAGACCTAAACTTGAGTATTGCTCCGTGGTCTGAGATCCACAACACAAAATAGCAGCAACAGGATCGGTCTTGGATAGCAGCAACAGGATCGGTTTGAGTCAGCATGGATTTACGGAGGGGAAATCATGCTTGACTAATCTTCTGGAATTTTAGAATGTAAATAGGGAAATGGACAAAGGATGTAGTGTACCTGCACTTTCAGAAAGCATTTTATAAGGTCCCACATAGGATATTAGTGGGCAAAATTAGAGCACATGGTATTGGGGGTAGGGTACTGACATGGATAGAAAATTGGTTGGCAGACAGGAAACAAAGAGTAGGGATTAACGGGTCCCTTTCAGAATGGCAGGCAGTGACTAGTGGGGTACCGCAAGGCTCAGTCCTGGGACCGCAGCTATTTACAATATACATTAATGATTTAGATGAAGGGATTAAAAGTAACATTAGTAAATTTGCAGATGACACAAAGCTGGGTGGCAGTGTGAACTGTGAGGAGGATGCTATGGGGATGCAGGATGACTTGGACAGGTTGGGAGAGTGGGCAGATGCAGTTTAATGTGGATAAATGTGAGGTTATCCACTTTGGTGGCAAAAACAGGGCAGATTATTATCTGAATGGTGTCAAGTAGGGAAAAGGGGAAGTACAACGGGATCTGGGGGGTCCTTGTTCATCAGTCACTCAAAGTAAGCATGCAGGTACAGCAGGCAGTGAAGAAAGTGAATGGCATGTTGGCCTTCATAAAAAGAGAGTATAGGAGCAAAGAGGTCCTTCTGCAGTTGTATGGGGCCCTAGTGAGACCACACCTGACGTATTGTGTGCAGTTTTGGTCTCCAAATTTGAGGATGGACATTCTTGCTATTGAGGGAGTGCAGCGTAGGTTTACAAGGACTGCCATATGCTGATAGAATGGAGCGGCTGGGCTTGTATACTCATGAATTTGGAAGGATGAGAGGGAATCTTATTGAAATATATATTATTAAGGGTTTGGACATGCTAGAGGCAGGAAACTTGTTCCCAATGTTGGGGGAGTCCAGAACCACAGGCCTCAGTTTAAGAATAAGGGGTAAGCCATTTATAACGGATATGAAGCTTTTTCACACAGAGGGTTGTGAGTCTGTGGCATTCTCTGCCTCAGAAGCCGGTGGAGGCAGATTCTCTGGACGCTTTCAAGAGAGAGTTAAGGGGTTGTCCCACTTGGGCGACCTAATCTGCGAGTTTAGAAGAGTGTCTTCAACCTTCAAACTATTCCAAGCAATATCTTCAAACTATAAATTCATCCAGTAAACCAAAGACCAGGCAATCTGTGCTTTTCAAATCCACATCATCCCAACAAATAAAGACTGCTATAGGTATTCACTCTACCCAAAGACAATTCGCGAATGGAATCATCTCCACCATGACATTTGCACTGCACCCAATGTCAAGGCCTTCAAGACCAAGCTGGAAATAATCGATATTAAGACGCTGACTTCTAAGCCCCACTTTAATATTTAATTGTGACTTTGCACATGACCCTCCTAATAAATATGTATGCAACAACCAGTGATGGTGATTGTACGTCCAGATACAGATACAGATATTCAGGGAATAGAGGGATAAGACTGTGCAGGCAAACAAGACATTTAACTTGGCACAGACATTTCGGGGCGAAGGGCCTTTTGCTGTGGTCTATTATTCTGTGTTTTAATGTTCATGGATGATAACAGGGGAACGTTTAAAAGACATTTAGATTGGCTCTCGACTAGAAACGTTAACTATCCATGTTCTCCAGAGATGCGGCCTGACCCGCTGAGTTATTCCAGCACTTTGTGTCCTTTTGTGTATTAACCAGCACCCGCAGTTCCTTGATTCCAGAATCAAATGAGTCACACCATGTAGGCCCTGCCTGTGGTTAGCCCATATGCCTCTCAACCTATCCTATCCATGTACCTGTTTGTTTCTTCAGGGGTGCGACAGTAAAAGCCCTGTCACACTGTGCGAGCTGACCCACGAGGTACCCCGAGTGAAAGACTCGTGGTTGTGTAGAGGATTTTAAGTGTATGATCAAGAGTTTAACCGAGTTCCCACGGGTTTGACAAGGTTTGCCGTTTACTTGTCATTTCTGCGATGTTCCAAGTTCGTCTCCCGAGTTACGAAGTTCCTCTCCCGAGTTACTCTTGAGCCAACCGCTCATGAAGGTTGAATGAAGGTCTGTTTTAATAAGCAACAGTGTTTAAAATGTTTAACCCAGCAGCCAAATGCAGGGTGGCGATCCAAAACTTGTTCTCCACAGATGTTAGTTCAGCACTTTTGTGTTTCAAGACACCAGCACCAGGGTAGTGGGAGATGATGGCGGAAATATTGAATGGAACACAAGCCTTGCTGTACTGTAGACTCTGCAGAAACCTGTTGGGTATGAGAGGTTTAGAGGGATAGAGGCCAAATGTGAGACAAGGTCATCCCTCAGCTTCCTGCACTGCAAAGAAAAAACAACTCAAACCTATCCATCTTCTTCTTGCAACCCAAGCCCTCCAGGAAGGGCCTAGCTTGGAATGAACAAGGACCGAGGGGGGGGTTTCCGTGCTGTAACACTCTATGACCCCCCCCCCCATAACCAAACCATGTAAATCTCTCAGAGCGGGTGCCATTCTTGACGCGCATGGAGATTGTGACAGAATCCCTGGTCTACAGGCAGGACACAAAGTTGGCGATGTATCGGATTCATAGGGACATTGGCCACCCCCTCGCCTCTCAGAGTATTTTTTCCCCCTACATTCTTCCTCTATTTGCGAGGCCTCCCTTTAACTGAAACACTCCACTTGATCGCTCTCGACCGCAGGGATTTGCTCCCACATTATGTAATTGTTTCGAATTTACAGCATGGGAACAGGACCTTTGGCCCACCGAGTCCACGCCAACCATCGATCACCCGTACCCAATTTCTCGTTTATCCCACTTTCGCATCCCACACACTAGTGGCAATTTACAGAAGTCAAGGAACCCCCAAACCTGTACGTCTTTGGAGGTTTGCTCCTCCGTTCTGCTGGTCACAATACTTATGAATTAACTCGGGGTACCTCGTGGGTCAGCTCGCACAGTATGGCGGGTTTAACTGTCTTAACTATCTCCTTTGGCAGCTCGTTCCATACACGCACCTCCCTGTATGCAAAGATGTTACCCCTCAGGTTCCTATTAAATATTTCCCTTCTCAGCTTAATCACCTTAAATAACACCTTAACCGTTCTACATTGAGATGGATACAAGGTTTAAAGGAGGATGCGCCAAACGCTTACCAATGGAACTGACTCCGTTATAAACGCTAGCATGGACGAGGTGGAAGGAAGGGCTTGTTTCTCTGCTGTGGGACTTTCCGAGGGCAGATCAGGCAATAAGGTCCAAAGATCTTATAGCAGGTCTAAGGTCTGCTTCAGCGGGTAGCTTGTGCGGGCGCAATATGAACTTGAGTTGAGTGGAGACACTGCCAGGGAAAATTGGCCGGGAGTTTCCCCGTCTCTGCTCGGTTGATATAGGCTGCAACCCTTGCACTTTCGTTTCACTTATGACTTCGACAGTCAGCGTCCCGCCCTCTGCACCGGGAAGCCGGGATGGGTAACACAGCGAGCCGCGGTGGCGAGGAGCAGATGGAAGAGATGGTCTCGCGGGGAGCGGAGGACTTCGAGTGCCCCGTGTGTTTGCAAGTGTTGGAGAGACCCGTGCGGACCCAGTGCGGGCATGTGTGAGTCTCGGCTTCTTCTCTCTCTCTGGTTTACTCCAATCCAACTATTGTAGAACCTGTCAGTACAAGAGCAATAACATGTACAAACAAGGAACCGCAGATGCTAGTTTACAAAACAATAGAGCATTGGAGCCACTCAGCGGATCGGGCAGCATGTTCTCTGGAGACGTGGATAGGTGACGATTCGGGTCGGGAGCCTTCTTCAGACTGATCGGAGTAGGGAACTGCAGATTCTGGGTTTACAAAAATAATGGACATAAAGTGCTGGAGTAACTCAGCGGCTCAAGTAGCATCTCTGGGGAACATGGACAGGTATCTGAAGAAAGGTCCAGATTAGAAGCGTCACCTATCTAGGTTTTCTGGAGATGCTGCCGGACCCGCCGAGTCCTGCATTTTGAGTTATGTTGGGGAACGGAGAGGGAGGGGGTGAAACGGGAGGAAACATAGAAAATAGGTGCAGGAGTTGTCCATTCGGCCCTTCGAGCCAGCACCGCCATTCAATATGATCATGGCTAATCATCCAAAATCAGTCCCCCTTTCCGGCTTTTTCCTCATATCCCTTGATCCTCAGCCCACAGAGCTCAATCTAACTCTCTCTTGAAGGGACTGCAAGATGTTCCGTTGCTGTAGCGCACGTAAAGATCCCACCATTGGTTTCAGTGATGTAGGTTGGAGGGTAAATATCGGCCCATCCCCGGGGATGGCAGCCCGGTTCTCCTCTGTTGCCGAGAGGTCAGGATATCTATTCTGCCCCTCCCATGGCCCATCAATACTGGCCCGCTCGGTTGCCTCTGAGGAGGGACTCGAACCCGCTGCATTTTCACTCTGCACCAAAGGAGGTGCCACTGTGACAAAGCAGGATGATCTGGTAAAGAGTTTCAGGCTGGAAGGATGCAAATGGTGTCGGTTGGAGTCAAGAGTGTTAATTGTCATGTCTGTGAACAAGGGAACAATTAAATTCTTACTTACAGCAGCATAACTGTAAACACAGTACAGGTTTAGGTATAAACAAAGAACTGTATGTGGATGCTGGTTTTGAAACATAGAAAATAGGGGCATGAGTAGGCCATTCGGCCCGTCGAGCCATCATATGCTTTTTTATTGTTTGTTTATTTTTTAGAAGTTAATACAGTACAAAACAATACAGTGGTACCAAATTTTAGGTGCCAACTATGTCATAACGTAATACATTCTATGTACAACCTCTAGTTTTATGTTTTTGAAAAGGAAGTAAAAAAAAAACAAAAAATAGAGAAGAAAAAGAGGAAAAATAGATAGTAGAAAGTAGAAATAGGAGAAAAAGAACCTTAAAAAAAATAAATTTTCAAATCTTTGTTCGGAGATGTAAATCTATCCACGACCTGACCTGAAATCAGTAATCTTTACGGTACTGCTGCATCACATGATTCCAGTCGATGAAAGGAGGCCAATTCCTTAAGAATTGATCATATTTATCTATTAGGCGGAGTCTCATTTCTTCAAGGTGTGCTATGTCCGTCATATTCCTAATCCACATTTTAATAGTTGGTATAGCTGTATTTTTCCAAAATTTAAGTATCAATTTCTTTCCAATTATTAACCCATAATTAAAGAATACTTTTTGGTCCTTATTTAAATTGATATCTTCTACTATTATTCCAAATATAATCCATTCCGTATTAGGTTCTATTCTTGACTTGAAGAGCTTTGTAAATATATCAAATATATCGCTCCAAAATTTATTCAACTTTGTACATCCTACAAATGAATGTGTTATATTGGCATTTTGAAACAAACATTTATCGCATCTGGGAGAGACGTTTGGGTAGAATTTATTCAACCTCGTTTGTGAATAATATAGTCTATGTAATCATCTAAATTGAATTAAATTATGTCTTGCATTAATGGAACAATTATGTGCTCATCAGATACTTTTGATGATGATGATGCATTTTATTTGCTGGCGCCTCTCTGGACACCCAAGGACACCTTACAGGACATAAAATCACAATACATTTATCAATAATAAAATAAAGTTGATTAAAAACAAAAAATACACAAAACATTTTAAGTCATTAAAATCAGGGTGAACATGGTGGAAGTTATGTCGGGTATGCTAATCTAAACAGGTGTGTTTTGAGTTGTGATTTGAATTGATCGATAGTGTCCACGTGACGGATGGGAGGTGGGAGAGTGTTCCAGAGATGTGGGGCAGAGCAGCTGAAGGCTCTAGCACCCATGGTGCTGAGTCTAAATGTGGGGACAGTTAAAATTGCAGCTGAGGAGGAACAAAGTGACCGGGAAGGAGTGTATGGTAGCAGCAGGTCAGAGAGGTATTGGGGAGCAAGGTGGTGTAGGGCTTTGAAGGTCAGCAGCAAAATCTTGTAGTTAATCCGATGGTGCACAGGGAGTCAGTGGAGCTGAGTGAGGATGGGTGTGATGTGGTCTGATGATCTGGTGCAGGTGATGATCCGGGCTGCAGAGTTCTGAATGCATTGGAGGCGATGAAGAAGTTTATTGGAGGTGTAAGTGAGGAGGGCGTTGCAGTAATCGATGTGGGATGTGACCAGAGTGTGGATGAGGACTTTTGTATTGTCTTTGGAGAGGGAGGGGCGGAGTCTGGAGATGTTGCGGAGGTGAAAGTATGCAGAGCGTGTGATATTGCTGATGTTGGGGCCAAAGGAAACTGTACTGTCCAGAATGACGCCGAGACTTTTGACATGGGAGGAAGTGGGTATGGGTGAGCCATCAACTGAAATGGTGAACGGGTGGGTTTTGGAGAGTGTGGACTTTGAGCCAATTAGCATGATTTCCCATCTATCTTTCGGGATCTTTATCATTAGTTAAACATATAACCATATAACAATTACAGCACGGAAACAGGCCATCTCGGCCCTACAAGTCCGTGCCGAACAACTTTTTTCCCTTAGTCCCACCTGCCTGCACTCATACCATAACCCTCCATTCCCTTCTCATCCATATGCCTATCCAATTTATTTTTAAATGATACCAACGAACCTGCCTCCACCACTTCCACTGGAAGCTCATTCCACACCGCTACCACTCTCTGAGTAAAGAAGTTCCCCCTCATGTTACCCCTAAACTTCTGTCCCTTAATTCTGAAGTCATGTCCTCTTGTTTGAATCTTCCCTATTCTCAAAGGGAAAAGCTTGTCCACATCAACTCTGTCTATCCCTCTCATCATTTTAAAGACCTCTATCAAGTCCCCCCCTTAACCTTCTGCGCTCCAGATAATAAAGACCTAACTTAGTCAACCTATCTCTGTAACTTAGTTGTTGAAACCCAGGCAACATTCTAGTAAATCTCCTCTGTACTCTCTCTATTTTGTTGACATCCTTCCTATAATTGGGCGACCAAAATTGTACACCATACTCCAGATTTGGTCTCACCAATGCCTTGTACAATTTTAACATTACATCCCAGCTTCTATACTCAATGCTCTGATTTATAAAGGCTAGTATACCAAAAGCTTTCTTTACCACCCTATCTATATGAGATTCCACCTTCAAGGAACTATGCACGGTTATTCCCAGATCCCTCTGTTCAATTCCCTACCATTTACCATGTACGTCCTATTTTGATTTGTCCTGCCAAGGTGTAGCACCTCACATTTATCAGCATTAAACTCCATCTGCCATCTTTCAGCCCATTTTTCCAAATGGCCTAAATCACTCTGTAGACTTTGGAAATCCTCTTCATTATCCACAACACCCCCTATCTTGGTATCATCT
Source organism: Leucoraja erinaceus (assembly GCF_028641065.1). Taxonomy (NCBI): domain Eukaryota; kingdom Metazoa; phylum Chordata; class Chondrichthyes; order Rajiformes; family Rajidae; genus Leucoraja; species Leucoraja erinaceus. Next base: position 54,959,410 of record NC_073380.1, read on the forward strand.
GCATACTTACTAATCCAATTTACCACACCTTCATCCAGATCATTGATGTACATGACAAACAACAAAGGACCCAACACAGATCCCTGAGGCACCCCACTAGTCACCTGCCTCCAACCCGATAAACAGCCATCCTCCATTACCCTCTGGCTTCTCCCATTCAGCCACTGTTGAATCCATCTTGCTATTCCTGCATTTATACCCAACAGTTGAACCTTCTTAACCAACCTTCCATGAGGAACCTTGTCAAAGGCCTTACTAAAGTCCATATAGACAACATCCACTGCTTTACCCTCGTCCATTTCCCTAGTAACCTCTTCAAAAAATTCAAGAAGATTAGTCAAACATGGCCTTCCAGGCACAAATCCATGTTGACTGTTCCTAATCAGACCCCGTTTATCCAGATGCTTATATATGTTATCTCTAAGTATCTTTTCCATTAATTTTCCCACCACTGAAGTCAAACTAACAGGTCTATAATTGCTAGGTTTACTCTTAGAACCCTTTTTAAACAATGGAACAACATGCGCAGTACGTCAATCCTCGGGGACTATTCCCGTTTCTAATGACATTTGAAATATTTCTGTCATAGCCCCGGCTCTTTCTACACTAACTTCCCTCAATGTCCTAGGGAATATCCTGTCAGGACCTGGAGACTTATCCACTTTTATATTTTTCAAAAGTGTCAGTACTTCTTTTACTTTGAACCTCATAGTATCCATAGCTACTCAACTAGTTTCCCTTACCTCACATAATTCAATATCCTTCTCCTTGGTGAATACCGAAGAAAAGAAAAATTGTTCAATATCTCCCCCGTCTCTTTTAGCTCTGCAGATAGCTGTCCACTCTGTCGCTCCAATGGACCAATTTTATCCCTCGTTATCCTTTTGCTATTAATATAGCTGTAGAAACCCTTTGGATTTACTTTCACCTTACTAGCCAAAGCAACCTCAGATTCAGATTCAGATTCAATTTTAATTGTCAGTGTACAGTACAGAGACAATGAAATGCATTTAGCATCTCCCTGGAAGAGCGACATAGCAAACGAGCAACCTCATATCTTCTTTTAGCTTTTCGAATTTATTTCTTAACATTCTTTTTACATTCCTTATACTCCTCAAGCACCTCATTTACTTCATGCTGCCTATAATTATTGTAGATCTCCCTCTTTTTCCGAACAAGATGTCCAATTTCCCTTGAAAACCAGGGCTCTTTCCAATTTTTACTGTTTCCTTTCAACCGAACAGGAACATAAAGATTCTGTACTCTTAAAATTTCCCCTTTAAATGTCCTCCATTTTTCTTCTACATCCTTCCCATAAAACAAAATGTCCCAGTTCACACCTTTTAAATCATCTCGCATCTCATCAAAGTTAGCCTTTCTCCAATCAAAAATCTCAACCCTAGGTCCAGTTCTGACCCTCTCCATAATTATATTGAAACTAATGGTATTGTGATCACTGGACCCGAAGTGCTCCCCAACGCATACCTCCGCCACCTGTCCCGTCTCATTTCCTAACAGGAGGTCCAGCACTGCCCCTCCTCTAGTAGGTACCTCTATGTATTGCTGCAAAAAACTATCTTGCACACATTTTACAAACTCCAACCCATCCAGCCCATTTACAGAATGTGTTTCCCAGTCTATGTGTGGAAAGTTGAAATCTCCCACAATCACTACCTTGTGCTTACTACTAATATCTGCTATCTTCTTACATATTTGCTCTTCCAATTCTCGTTCCCCATTTGGCGGTCTATAATACACCCCTATAAGTGCCCCTATATTGGACATTTATTATTGCACTTTAATAACATACCTCAAAATTTTACTACAGTCTGGCACACTGTGAATATTTTAAATAATGTATATTGTCTATCTTATTGGTATATTGTCTGTCTGTGTTATAAATATTACTTGCACATTTGGAGTATGGGGAAACGCAATTTCAATCCAATTTATTTGAATTGACAATAAAGTTTACTTTGCACTTTGAACTTTGAAGTGTTGCTACACCTTTCCCACTTCTCAGTTCCACCCAAATAGCCTCCCTAGATGAGCCCTCCAATCTATCCTGCCAAAGCACTGCTGTAATATCTTCCCTGACTAGCAATGCAACACCTCCACCTCTTGCCCCTCCAATTCTATCACACCTGAAGCAACGAAATCCTGGAATATTTAGTTTCCAATCACAGCCCTCCTGCAACCATGTTTCACTGATCGCCACAACATCATACTTCCAGGTGTCTATCCAGACTCTAAGCTCATTCACCTTTCTTACAATGCTCCTAGCATTAAAATATGCACATTTAAGAAACCCCCCGTCTCTTATTCTCTGTTTATTTCCTTTTTTTTTTTTTCTTGTGTCCGAGTGCTTCCCTTTTCTGCTTCCTGCCTCCCTTTCTGTCTACTAGCTTTCTCTATTTGAGTCCCTCGCCCCAACCATTCTAGTTTAAAGTCTCCCCAGTTGCCTTTGCAAATTTCCCCGCCAGGATATTGGTCCCCCTCGGGTTCAAGTGCAATCCATCCTTTCTGCACAGGTCCCACCTTCCCCAAAAGAAGTCCCAATGATCCAGAAACTTGAATCCATGCCCTCTGCACCAGTCTTTCCGCCACGCATTTATCCTCCACCTCGCTCCATTCCTACTCTCACTGTCACGTGGCACAGGCAGTAATCCTGAGATTGTTACCTTTTTGGTCCTTTTCCTTAACTCTCCTCCCAACTCCCTAAATCCTCCCTTCAGGACCTCTTCCCTTTTTTTACCTATGTCATTGGTACCTATATGTACCACAACCTCAGGCTCCTCTCCCTCTGATTTCAGGATATTTTGGATGCGTTGAGACACATCCGAGACCTTGGCACCAGGGAGGCAGACCACCATCCTGGTCTCCCGACTGCGTCCACAGAATCGCCTATCCGACCCCCTAACAATAGAGTCCCCAATTACTATTGCCCTCTTCTTTTTTTCCCTACTTTTCGGAGCAACAAGGTCGGTCTCTGTGCTGGAGGCCCGTCCGCTGTCACTACCCCCGGGTAGGCTGTCACACCCATCCGTACTCAAACAGGAGTACTTATTTGCAAGGTGTACCGACATTGGAGTACTCACTCGTTCCTGCCTCTGCCCCTTGCCCTTCCTTAGCGTGACCCACATGTCTCTCTCCCGTGGTTTTGGAGTGACCACCTCCCTATAACTCCCCTCTATGACCTCCTCACTCTCCCTGATCAGACAGGTCATCGAGTTGCTGCTCCAGGATCCTAATATGGTCCCGTAGGAGCCCCATCTCGCTGCACCTGGTGCAGATGTGGACGTCTGGAGGGCCATCCGACACCATAGTTCATGTTCCCAATCTTCTCTTAGTGCCTCTGTTGAGGGTAATTCTCTATTTAATATATTATTATAAAAATATGATATTAGTTTTTGTGAATCAGCCTTAATATTCATTGCTTCTTCTAAAGGGTCTAAAAATATAGTTTGAAATCTATGTATATATTTCTTCATAAAGTCACATATCTGTATATATTTAAAATATTGATTATCATTCAGTTTAAATTTTGATTTTAATTGTTGAAATGATAACAATTTGCCCAATTCATACATATCTCCTACTTTCCTAATCCCCAGTCTATCCCATTGTTTATATGTTTTGTCGATAAGAGATGGTTTGAATGCAGGATTGTTCAATATTGGGGTTAGTACTGATAGATTATTTAATTTCAAGGATAATTTTATTTGTTTCCAAATTCTTATTGTATTGTGAATAATTGGGTTCTTCTTATATATTATACTATTCAATTTTATCGGTGAGAACAAGATTGTTCCTATATCGTACGGGAAACACTCCTCTTTCTCCATTCTTATCCACTCCGACTGGTGAGTGGAACTATCCAACCAGTACATTATGTTCTTAATATGCACTGCCCAGTAGTAATACGTAAAGTTAGATAATGATGAACCCCCAACTTCTTTAGGTTTGCACAAATGCTTTCATTGAATTCTGTGTGCTCTATAATCCCATATAAAATCTGTGATATTAGAATCTAGTTTTTTGAAAAAATATTTTGGAATATATATTGGGATCGCTGGAAACAAATATATTAATTGTGGTAAGAAAGTCATTTTTATAGCGTTAATTCTACCTATCAATGAAAGCGGGAGCGTTTTCCAAAATTTAATCATAACATCAGTTTATTTAATAGTGGCATAAAATTGGCACTAAATAATGATTTGTGTCTTCTCGTAATTTGAATACCCAAATACTTGAATTTTTCTGTTGCAATTTTGAAAGGGAATTTTAATAAGTGTCTCGCATCCTGTGGTTTTAAAGACATAATTTTGCTTTTATTCCAATTTATTCTATATCCTGAAAAAGAACCAAATTCCTCAATTAGTGTTAACAAGGTGGGGATACTCGTTTGTTTATTAGTAATATATAAAAGAATATTATCAGCATATAATGAAATTTTATTCTTTGAGTCCTTAGTATTATATCCGTGAATATTCGGATGATTTCTAATCCTTTCAGCCAGCGGTTCGATCATAAGGGCAAATAGCAATGGTGATAAGACACAACCCTGCCTATTACCCCTTGATAAATAGAATTTTGGAGATAACATATTATTAGTTAATATTCTTGCCGCAGGTTTATCATAAAGTAGTTTAACCCATCTAATAAAATTATCTCCTGTATTAAATTTTTGGAGTACCTTATATAAATACTGCCATTCTACCTGATCAAATGCCTTCTCTGCATCCAGCGTAATGACTGAAATATATTCAATATCTTCACTCTTTGTGAGAGTACATTATATTGAAAAGCCTTCTCAAGTTATTAAATGATTGTCTTTTGGGTATAAATCCCGTTTGATCCGGGTTTACCAATTTGTTAATATAATTATTCAGTCTTCTTGCTAGAACCTTTGCTAAGATTTTTTGATCCATATTTAGAAGTGATATAGCTCTGTAAGAACCCGGTTCATCTAAATCTTTATCTTTTTTTGGTATAAGCGTTATTGTTGATTCTGCTAAAGTTTCTGGTAGTTTATTTTCGGTATAAGCCGGCGTGTATAAGTTGAGTAATCTTGGTACAATTGACTCCTGAAATCATTTATAAAATTCATTACTAAAACCATCTGGTTCTGGGGTCTTCCCATTTTTCAATGAGTTTATTATTTGTTTTATTTCTTCACTAGTAATCCGTGCTCCTAATTCCTTTTGTTCTAAACTATCCAATTTAGGGAGGTTGCAATCATCTAAAAAAATTGTAATTTTACTATCATCAGTATTTATTTTAGTTGTGTATAAATTATGATAAAATTGGGCAAACCTTTTATTAATATCCATTGGTAGTGTTAGAAGCTCACCCTTATCAGATTTCATTTTAGTGATAGTATTTTCCTTTTCTTGTTGCTTCAGTTGCCTCGCTAATAATTTATGTGGCTTATCCCCAAATTCGAAGTGTGCCTGTTTTGTAATTTGGAATAGTCTTATTACTCTTGCCGATAATATTCTATTGATTTTATATTTCAATAAGGTTATCTTATTATGTTTGTCTATGGTTGGGTCACTTGCATTGTCCAGTTCTAGTGATTTTATTTCCTGTTCTATCCTCTGAAGTTCTCTTTTATTTTCTTTATTTTTAAAACTTTGATAAGAGATTATAGCTCCGCGAATGTATGCCTTAAAGGTTTCCCATAATAGCGATACAGAAATACCCGGCGTCTCATTTATCTCGAAAAAATTTTTTGTTTGTTCTTTTATATACTCATAACCTTGCGGGTTATTTAATATTTGTGCGTTGAATCTCCAAAAAGGTTTTATAACCGGCATTCCCTCGATTTTAAGTATAAAAGTCAGTGGTGAAAGATCGGAAATAATACTATTATGGTATGATGGTTTAGTCGTATACGGGATTAATTTTGTATCCAATAAGAAATAGTCAATTCCTGAATAAGTTTTATGAGCCGATGAGTAAAACGAATCTTCCCTTCCAGTTGGGTTTGCTATTCTCCAAACATCAGTTATGTTATTATTTTTTATATTTATTTAAAAATTCACAGGTCTTAGTTTTAACAAGACGCTTCCCTACCTTTATTGATTTATATAAATATGGGTCTATAACACAATTAAAATCTCCCCCCATTATTATATTTGGATAATTATGCTCTGCAATTATATCTACTATTTTCTTAAAAAATTGGGGGTTATCAAAATTAGGCGCATAAATATTTATCATAGTTAATGGTGTATTATAAATTTCTCCCGTGACAATAACGTATCTTCCCTCTTTATCAGATATGGACTTCTTTAATTTAAAAGGTATACGTTTCCGAATTATAATGGCCGTGCCTCTTGCTTTAGAAGTGAATGTGTAGTAGTAGGTTTGACCTATCCAGTTTGCCCTTAATCTGATCTGAGTTTGTTGTTTCAAATGCGTTTCTTGTAGGAAAGCAATATCCATGTTTAATGATTTTAATTGGGCCAGAATTTTACCCCTCTTAATTGGCTCATTCGCACCTCTAATGTTCCAACTACAGAAAGTGAGACCTCCGGTGTTTATTCGACTATTATCTTGCATTGGCTATTATTACCAGAATGTATGATTCATGTGATGCAGCCAAGTACCTCGAAATCCCGAGTCCAGGGTTGCAATTCATAATTTCTGCACTAGTTTTACATCTCCTGGCACTATTAAACATAATTAAGGGAAAGAGAAAAACATAAAATGAAGTGTTCATAAAGATTGTTAAATCATACAACTCATAATAGTGAATAAACAAAAAAAGTGAGTGTAAGTTATCAAAAAAGCGATATCTTACAAAAAAGCCACCTATGGTGGCTAAGATTAATTTTAAATTGACCTCCGTCGATGGAATTATGCACTGGGCTTTGCCCCCGCTAGTAAAGTATCATCCAACGTTAGTCGGTTTCCTCCACTTATAACCAAAATTATCATGTCAGGTCGATTAATAGCTAAAAAATTAAAAATAAAATAGAAGAAAAGCTAGAAGATTTAAAATAAAATAAGAGTTATTGTGGGTTAAAGTACCTCGTCATTAATCATACTTTTCATTAGCCTGTATGTTAGTTAATTCATAATTAGTATTTAGAATATCTGTCTAACCTCCCCCATCCTTCCTACTATATAGTTAGTCATGTTAGTATAATACATTAAACCTTTATCGTTAATTAAGTTTATTGCGTATATATAGTTAATTAGTTAGTTAGTTATATGCTGTATATGTAAATAATAGATCATATAGTAATATGATCATTGCTGATCGTCCAAAATCAGTACTCCGTTCCTGATATTTCCCCATATCCCTTGATTCTGTTTAATACCAAGGATAGACATAAAGTGTTGGAGTAACTCAGTGGGTTAGGCAGCATAATGTGTGACATTATGGGCCGGGACCTTTCTTAAGACATAAGGTTCAATTTTAGGTGCAGGTTTGTAAACTTGCGTGAATCTGAAGAGCAGGAGGGCAAACCAACTGGACATCACTGTAAACGTACATCAATGACAATTGACAATAGACAATAGACAATAGGTGCAGGAGTAGGCCAATTGGCCCTTCGAGCCAGCACCGCCGTTCAATCTGATCATGGCTGATCATCCCAATCAGTACCCCGTTCCTGCCTTCTACCCATATCCCCGGACTCCGCTATTTTTAAGAGCCCTATCTAGCTCTCTCTTGAAAGTATCCAGAGAACCTGCCTCCACCGCTCTCTGAGGCAGAGAATTCCACAGAATCACCACTCTCCGAGAGAAAAAGTGTTTCCTCGTCTCCGTTCTAAATGGCTTACTCCTTATTCTTAAACTGTGGCCCCTGGTTCTGGACTCCCACAACATCAGGAACATGTTTCCTGCCTCTAGCGTGTCCAAGCCTTTACCAATCTTATTCGTTTCAATGAGATATCCTCTCATCCTTCTAAACTCCAGAGTGTACAAGCCCAGCTGCTCCATTCTCTCAGCATATGACAGTCCCGCCATCCCTGGAATTAACCTTGTAAACCTACGCTGCACTCCCTCAATACCAAGAATGTTCTTCCTCAAACGAGGGGACCAAAACTGCACACAATACTCCAGGTGTGGTCTCACTAAGACTCTGTACAACTGCTGAAAGATCTCTTTGCTCCTACGAATGGCTTTCTTTTGTGTTTTATCACTCTATGACAATAACATAAAGGATTAAGGACATGGTTTAGGTTTATTATTGTCACATTTATTGAGGTATAGTGAATGTCTTTGTTTTGCATGCTGTCTAAACAGATCAGATGTACTAAACATACTGTAAATACAGTCAAGTGAAACTCAGATCAATGGATAAAGCAAATGGGAAGATACAGAGTGCAGAATGCAGTTCTCAGCATTGGAGTGCACCAGATCCATTGTGATCAGGTTGCAATACACGTAGATAATGCATAATAAAGTACAATTCAATCAATTAATACGCACAGTTTTGGCCACCATCAGGCCGTGGGCAGGGGCATTCCCAGGGGAGGATCCCAGGCTGGGGATTCCCTCTCTGCACAGTGGAAACAGGCTGGAACTCTCTCACTTTGGTTTCACTTCTGCCTTACCGGCGTCCGGCTTGTCCTCCACCCCGGTCAGTTATAAGTTCCCGCTTATATCAAAGATCAAATGACGGAGGCTCAGAGAGTGGTGGACACTGTCTGGTCCATCACAGTTAGTGACCTCCCCGTGCCCGAGCCGGCTGTGTGCCCCTTTTCCGGGTTTAGGTCCGCACCTGGTTGGTTTTAGAGAGGGACTACGCGCTGTCCACGGGCACCCTAGGGGATTTCAGGAGCCATTGGGGGCACCGGGGGGGGGGGGGGGGGGGGGGGGGGGGGTGGGGGGTGGAATGCATCCTTAATAAAGAGGAAATAATGGTTTAACTTGTTTTGTTTTACTTGTATTGTGGTGGTGGGTTTGTTTTGAATAATTTCGTATTATAAATAGGATTGTAAATACTTGAATAAAACTATTAGTGGTTTAAAAAAAAGGTGGTGACCTCCCCACCATCGAAGGGATCCCGAGTCGAGTCAAGAGCAAAGAGTGTTTTATTGTTACACTAGACCAAGTAGGAACTGCTGGGCCCCTTTCCCCCATTGCAATAATCCACCACTCACCCATTCCCCCAATGTAACCGTTTCCACCACTCACCAGTCACTCGGGAGGCCTGGTCCCTCAACGCAACCCATTCCCCAACGCAATATTTCACCACTAACCCGAGGAGGTGAGGGTGAGGATTGTTGTTTAATGTTATTGAAACATTATTTTTAGTGGGGGAGTGGGATGGGGAGGAGAGGAGTGGGGGAGGGGATAAGGAGAGGGGAAAGTAGACGGAGGGTGAACAGCAGGAGGTGGGAGTGCTGGGGGATGAGGGGGAATGAGCTGCGCATGTGCAGTTAGGGGCTATGGGTGAGTGGTGGAATATTGCATAGGGGGAATGGGACCCAAAGGGTCCCTCTTGGCCAAGTTCTTAAATAAATATTAGTTTTGCTATAAACACACGTGTTTCCATATTACACAGATCTTGCAGCGAAGGCATTTATCTGCATATAGACACAAAAAGCTGGAGTAACTCAACGGGTCGGGCAGCATCTCTGGAGAAAAGGAATAGGTGACATTTCGGTTGGTTTGGAGAAGGGTCTCAACCTGAAACATCACCTATTCCTTTTCTCCAGAGATGCTGCCTGACTTGCTGAGTTACTCCAGCTTGTGTCTATCTTCTGTGTAAAACCAATATCTACAGTTCCTTCCGAGGCATTTGCTTGCACCTTGACCCTGTTTCTCGCTCAACTTTTCCTTCCAGATTTTGCCAGGAATGCCACACGATAAATTACAGGATGAACGGTGGGAAATGCGCGCTGTGCCGGCGAGAAGTTTGTCTGACGGATCAAGTCGCCATGGACATCGAGCAGCGGATGATGTCCAAGCGAGAGAAGTGTCGGGGCTGTGGCGACACTGTGAGTCGATACAGCAATCCCCCTTGGTTGCGGCATCTCAATGAGTAGCAAAGGGCTTCCCATCCTTACTCTGAGACACACCATCCGCACGCAGTGCAGACCCACCACTAAACTATTTTGCAAGGCTTGGGTGCGGGTTTACCTCGTTATTGATGAGGTTCCACCGCCAAGGCTTGTATTTCTTGCCCATCTTTAACCACCCTTGAGAAAGCACGCTACAGAAGACCGAACTTTGGTTCAGTCACGCTTGGAGTTTTATGTGCAGTTCAAGGGCGGCGTGGTGGCCCAGTGGTAGATTTGCTGCCTTACAGCGCCAGGGACCTGGGTTTGATCCTGACTACAAGTGTTGTCTGCATGGAGTTTGGATGTTCTCCCTGTGACTGACGGTTGGCGTGTGATCGATGGTCGGCGGGGACTCTGTGGGCTGAAGGGCATTTCCATGCTATATGTCATTAAATACAAAAAGGTCATATTCTAAAATAAAAGTTAGTTTTGCTACAACACGTGTCTCCATATAACGGAGATCTCGCAGCGATGGCATTTATCTGCATATAGACACAAAATGCTGGAGTAACTCATCGGGTCAGACACACCAAGTGGGTTTTCTCTGGGTGCTCCGGTTTCCATATTCCAAAAACATGCAAGTTTGTAGGTTAATTGGCTTCTATAACTTGCCCCGAATGTGTAGTGTGGCAAACTTGGAAAAAACTGAACTAATTTACGGGTGATCGTTGGTCGGCATGGACTTGTTGGGCTGAATGGACTGTTTCCACGCTGTATCTCTGGCTACCCCATTAGAGTAAAGATGTGGAGGCTTGGGAGAGGATGCAGAAGAGGTTTACCAGAATGCTTAAGAAAGAACTGCAGATGCTGGTAAAATGGAAGGCAGACACAAAATGATGGAGTAACTCAGCGGGTGAGGCAGCATCTATGGAGGGAAGGAATTGGCGACGTTTCAGGTCGAGACCCTTCTTCAGACTGATGTCAGGAGAGGGGGCAGAGAAAGAATGTAGTCGGAGACAGTAAGACTAGTGGGAGAACTGGGAAGGGAAGGGATGGAGAGGGAAAGCAAGGGCTATCTGAAGAAGTCAATGTTCATACCGCTGGGGTGTAAACTACCCAAGCAAAATATGAGGTGCTGTTCCTCCATTTTGCGATGAGCCTCACTCTGACAATGGAGGAGGCCCAAGACAGAAAGGTCAGATTGGGAATGGGAGGGGGAGTTGAAAGGGAGGGGGAGTATACCAGACTGCTGCCTGGATTAGAGGGTATTGGCTATAAGGAATTGGTTAAACAGAGCACAATCTTGGATTGTTTTCTCTGGAATGTCAGAGGTTGAGGAGAGACCTAATGGAAGTATATACTGTAAAACTATGAGAGGCATACATAGGGTAGACAATCAGAAGCTTTTCCCCCTCGGGTCGAAATGTCAAAGAATTGAGGGCACAGCTTTAAAGTGAGAGAGGAAATGTTTAAACGTTAGACACAAAATGTGGGAGTATCTCAGCGGGCCAGACAGCATCTCTGGAGAAAATGGATAGGTGACGTTTCGGGCCGGGACACTTCTTCAGACTTCCTCAGAAAAAGTTTAAAGGAGATGTGCGGGAGATTATTGGGTACCTGGAATGCGCTGCCAAGGATTGTGGTGGAGGCAGATGCGATAGAGGCTTTTAGATAAGCACACATATATACAGGCAATGGAGGGGTAATGTGCATGCTGAGGAGATTAGTTTAACTTGGTATTGTGTTCAGCAAGGACAATGTGGGTCAAAGGGCCTGCTGTATGTTCTGTGTTCCATGCGGTGGTAAATCGCCCTCTCAAACACATGTTGTACCTCTGGTGAAGGGCCCCCCCACTGTGCCATAGGTGAGGAAATCCCAGGATTGAGACCCAACAACCATATGTTCAACATGGACATTGTGTGCCAAATGGCCTGTTCCTGTGCTGTACTGCTCCATGTTTAAATAGTTAGGGTCCGGAATGCACTGGCAGTGAGTTTTTGGTTTAGTTCAGTTTAGAGATACAGCGCAGAAACAGACCCTTCGGCCCACCAAGTCCGCGCTGACCACCGATCCCTGTACAGTAACACTATCCTACACGCACCAGGGACAATTTACAATTTTACAGAAGCCAATTAGTCTTCAATCCTAAACGTCTTTGGAGTGTGGGAGGAAACCAGAACACCCAGAGAAAACCCACGTGCTCACAGGGAGAACGTACAAACTCCGTACAAATAGCACCCGTAATCAGGATCAAATCTGGGTCTCTGGTGCTGTAAGGCAGCAACTCTACCGCTGCACCACTGTGCCGTCCTCGGGTTGCAGTAGAGGAAGATTTAATTCCATCCACAGGGCTATGTGAGGAAGACATGGATGTGGGTCTCGGATTGCTCTCCCATTGGGCCAGTACGGAGTTGATGGACCGAAAGACCTTTCTCATTCCAAGATTCTGTGGTTAGAGGTATTTGGAGATGATGACACACTAATGCTCATGTTGACTGAGTGTTTGCCATGTGTTGTCCAGGTGAGGTTGTCCGCGTTGAGGGAGCATGCAAGAAGCTGCTCGAGGTATCTGGAGGAGGATCACCAGGAGACTGAAACCTGCCCTCTGCCCCGGACAAGTCCTGCCTCACACAGGTAAGATGGGAGTCCACAGGACTGACCTGTGTTTATATTAATTTTGTTTTCAGATATAGCGAGGTGACAGCCCTTCGGCCCACCAAGATCGTAGAAAACCCACATATGTCATGGGGAGAACGTACAAGCTCCATACAGACAGCATCACAGACAGGATCAAAGCTGGGTCTCTGCCACTGTAAGGGAAGCAACTCTACCGCTGCACCACCATGCCGTCCATGTGTGTCATCCCAACTGGGCCTGGACAGACCCAACCCTATTGATGTACGACACACCCTGCGAAAGACTGGTGTTAATGGATGGACTTTGTAATAGATCAGGAAGTTTATACATTCTGCTGATGGTGCTAGCACCTTCTTTATTCCGACTTAAACCCCGGTGTGAGAAGCACAGCAGTAGAGCTATTGCCTCACAGTGTCAGAGACCCGGGTTCGATCCTGACTATGGTTGCTGTTTGCAAGGAGTTTTTACATTCTCCTGTCACCGCGTGGGTTTTCTCCGGGTGCTCCAGTTTCCTCCCACACTCCAAATACGTCCAGGTTTTTAGGTTAATTGGCTTCTGTGAATTATGAATTATCCTTAGAGTGTAGGATAGTGCTAGTGTACGGGGTTATCACTTGTCAGCGTGTCCTCAAGGGCCGAAGAGCCTGTTTCCGCTCGAAAGTCTACAGAGTGAGACAAGGGTCAAGAGTCAGCAGGGTTTAATTATCAAAAGGATCATAGGGTGAATAGAGTTTTTTACTCAAACTAACCAACATTGGTTTGAGATGAGACAGGAAAGTTACAACAGGAAGCTTACGGGCAATCTTTTCACACAGAAGTTGAGGGGTTCATGGAATGAGCTGCCAGAGGTGGTAATTGAGGCAGGTATTATAACAGCATTTAAAAGACACATACACAGGTAGATGGAAAGGTTTAGAGGGATATGGTCCCAACGTGGGCAAAAGGGACTAATTTAGATGGGGCATCTTGGTAAGCATGGACCAGTTGGGCCGAAGGGCCCATTTCCATCCTGGATGGCTCTATGGCTCTGAGGTCCAAGTGAAGGAGCTCCCATACACTACTCTTATCGAGGGAGTTCCAAAATCTGGTCCCATTGACGAGAAAAGGAACGGAAATAAAGGGCGGCGCAGTGGCGTAGCTGGTCGAGCTGATACCTCACAGCGCCAGAGACCTGGGTTCAATCCTGACTTTGGATGCTGCCTTTGTGGGGTTTGCAATTTCTTCCTGATGAAAAAGTTACTTTTATAACAATCAAACAGGTTCGCTTCTTAATAAACAGACAACTCAAAATACGTTTGGTAGACCAGTTCAAAACTTTACTTATTATCGGCCGATGGAAGTGGCAGGGAGAACCCCAGTCAAGTGAGCACCTTGGCAGTCTTCTGTCCACTTTCCTTAACAACAGAATTACATTGTATTATATAGTGTTTTTTTGTCACCTTAGCACATTCCACAAACATTAGTCATGGTCAGAGGTACAGAGAATAAAGGTTACTACAGGATGCGTCACATCAAAGGCATCTTGTCATATGGTACAAGGATTCAAGATTCAAGATTCAATTTAATTGTCATTTGGACCCCTTGAGGTCCAAACGAAATGCCGTTTCTGCAGCCAAACATTACAAACAAATAGACCCAAGACACAACATAATTTACATAAACATCCATCACATCGCTGTGATGGAAGGCCAAAAAAACGTATCTCTCCACTGCACTCCCCCCCCCCCCCCCCGATGTCAGAGTCAAAGTCAAAGCCCCCGGCTGGCGATGGCGATTGTCCCGCGGCCATTAAAGCCACGCCGGGTGATGCGAGGTCGCTCGCCGAGTCCCGCGGCCATTCCAAGCCGCGCGGGGCGGTGATGTCAGGCCCCGCTCCAGGAGCTCTTCGACCCCGCAACTCGGGCGGGAGAAGTCGCCGTTGCGGGAGCCCTGAAAAGCGGTCTCCCTCCAGGGACCCGCGGGCTCCCGGTGCCGCCGTCCGCCAGACCCGCAGTTGCAGCCTCCGAATCTCCGGAGGTCGGGCCGCAGCAGCGCTCCACCACCGCTCCACCCGCTCCGGACTCGGCCAGCTCCGCGACGGCGAGGTGAGTCGTCGGCACCAGAGTCCCCGGTCTTCTCCTGTTGGAGGCCGCTCCTCGTTGCAGCCCCAACGACAACGGAGACCCGACAAAGAAAAGGTCGGGTCTCCCGTGCAGGGAGAGATTAAAAGTTACCCCCCCCCCCCCCCCCCCCCCCCCCCCCCCCACACACACCCCCAACAAAAAATAACAAAAACCATAGAAACATAGACAAAAAATAATAAAAACGCGTCCCAGGCTGCAGAGGCCGCTGCTGACGAGAGTCGCTCGCCGTCCCGCGGCCATTCCAAGCAGTGCATCTGATGTCAGGCCCTGGTACAAGAGCTCTTACCCTGTTAAAGGGGAGAAACCCGTTGTCAGTACCCCTGAAAAAGGGTCTCCCTCTGGGACCCTCCTCTCCCCACCCCACCCGCCATACCGGACAGTTGGTGCAGCATAGCAATTTTCCGAATCTCCGGAGGTCGAGCCGCAAAAACCACCGCTCCCACCCCGCTCTAGATCAGCCACGCAGCCCCAAAAACTACATACCCCCTCCCTCCCCCCATAGACAACACACACACACACCCCAACAAAAAATAACAAAAACTACATAGAAACATAGACAAAAAATAATAAAAACGCGGACAGGCTGCAGAGGCCGCTGCTGACGAGAGTCGCGCCGCCTACCGGACTTTACATATCAAAGGCATCTGACATTTGGTACAAGATATCTTACATATTAAAGGCATCAACCATTTGTCAGTACCCCTTAATGGGATCAATCTGGCTTCCTCTCTCGTCACTTGCACACCTCAAAGATATCGGACATTTGGTGCAAGGTATTTTACATATTAAAGGCATCGGCCATTTGTCAATACCTCTTAGTGAGATCAATCTAGCTTCCTCTTTCGTCAAATGGTGGACAAATGTTATAGTCATTCATTATCTCAATACACAGCAAACTGAGGCAAGTCTAGACTTGCCTTTCTGTATTAATCTACTGGAGAAAAGCCTAATTTGAGACTAAATATAAGTTGTAAGCTAGCCAAGGAACCCATTTAATATGTTCTTATATTTTCAACATAATTCAGCATTATCATTCCATCCTTTTATCAAAATTTTGATAACAACTACAGTCCTTGCCACATTACGTACGGAAGACCATAAGCATCTCATCAGACAAATTAATAGTACAACTAGTAATACAATCAATCCATAGTGGACAATAGTTCCCCAAGTCCCTCCAAACATATTCAATGGCCACCAACCTCCCCCGGAGCTATAATCATGGAATTCAGCTCCTACCTTCCTTATTTTAGCTACTTCCATTCTGATATAGGCAGCCAAGTTGGTAATGTTGGAGGAAGCATCGGGAATAAAAGTGCAACATTCTCAACCTATTATTGCACATGTCCCTCCTTTTTCTGCTAGGATAAAATCTAAGGCCATTCTGTTTTGTAATACTACAGTCCTCATAGCGACCATCTCAGCTGTTACCCCTTCTACCTCCTCCTGGGTTGCACTCAAGGAGATGGCAGTGTCATTAGCAAGTGTCTCTAATGCGCAGGCCATATTAATCAGTTCCCGTGACACTATTATACTACCATAGGACGGGAAGAGGATCATAAAAAATTGCTCAGCCTTCGTTAGGCTTCGCTTGGAAATCCCCGTGTGCTGGTGCAACTGGTTCATGCTTCTCTTGTGTGGCACTGCTTATGCAATATTATAATGTCCCGTCACAAACATACCTTCTCAAAAATACACCAGTGCCTTAGTTGTGGCAAAAACAGGTAGATTTAACTGGCCTTTGCGGATCTCTTACTGTCTGTAGTCTCTGCTGCGCTTGTCATGTTTGATTCCAATCTTGTTTAAAGGGAGGTGTGTACCATCCTTTAAATGTGGGTTAGTCCGCAAGTTTGCCATTCTGAAGGAAGTCCAGTACATGTGGGCCACCCCAGAATAAAAGAAGGGTCAATAGCCCATTGTCCTTTCTTGTTTCCACAAACTGTTCACAGTCAATCAAATATATCCAACGACGATGATCTTCAATCTTCAGGCATGATTTATCACAAAGAGGGTGGTGGGTGCCTGGAACCTGCTGCCAGTTGTGGTGGTGGAGGAGGCAGATGTGATAATGGTGTTTAAGAGGCTTTTAGATAGTGGGTGGAAATGTTAAATACTTGAGGGCATAGCTTTAAGCTGAGGGGGGGGGGAAGTTTAAAGCAGGTGTGCCAAGCAGGTTTTTCTGCATATTATGGTTGGTACCTGGAATGTGCTGCCAGTGTAGGTGTTGTCCTTTCAGATTCAGATTCAATTTTAATTGTCATTGTCAGTGTACAGTACAGAGACAACGAAATGCATTAGACAACGAAATGCATTTGATCAGCGAAGTAGGGGTTAGCCTGGCGCATCGCAATGCCGTCGGCTCCTTCCACTGCCGCTCGCTGCTGATGCCGTAGGGTTGTCGGCGCTCCCGCGAAAACTACAAAACTAATATAGGGTGACCGTTCTTTTTACTTACAGGGAACCAGCAAGATCGCCGGTGACCTCAGCCTACACCTGCCCTTACTGCCACGAGAGGAACTTTGATGCCATCGGCCTAGTCGATCACTGCATAACAAACCATTACTTTGAACCCCATCGAGCGGTGAGTGCATTAACGCGAGATCTTTGTCCCATCAAAACATGTATAGAGTGGGAATCAAAGGTGTTGTGTCCGTATTCACCTTGTATGTAATATTACAGTACTATAATAGATTACAATATATTATGTATAATATATACTGTATAACTATATTTATAATACTTATAGTGAAAATATATATGTACATATGTATATATACAATATTGTAAATGTACATATGTATATATACAATATTGTATACTGTATAGACAGTGAATGTTGATGTAGTAAATAGACAGTAATATTTCAATTGTACAACATGAGTTGAATTATTAACCAGTAAGTGAAAAGAAATGCAAAAATGCTGGAAATCTTCAATAAAAATAGAAAATGTTGTAAATATTCAGTGGGTCTGGTCGCATGTATGGGATGTTTCTCTTCCCACAGAGGTGGCCTGGCCAGCTGAGTGTTTCCAGCGTTTCCTGCTTTTATTTATTCCCAAGGGAAAACTGATTGATGGCTGGAATGGGATTTGAACCCTCGGCTCCACAGTGGATGTATATGACAAAAGAACTGGTGGCTGCAGTTGGATTTGAAATCCCAACTACACAGTGGGCATGTCCTACAGAAAACTGGTTCATGGCTTGAATGGGATCTGAACTCCCAACTACATAATTTAGAGGTGAAAGTGTTTCTGACTGATTCATGAAATTCCACGCTGTCCAAAAGAAATCTCTGACTTTCAGTCTATGGGGTAAGAGAGCTCCAGAAATTACCCTGTTACAAAATGTCAAATAGGCAGAGTTGGTTTGTGTGGGTTTGGGTGGGTTTAGAGGATGGGTCCGAGCCGAGAGTAGGCAGTGGAGTTTCTGCTTGAAAGACACAAAGTGCTGGAGTAACTCAGCGGATCAGGCAGCATCTGTGGAGGGCATGTTTAGACGACGTTTCATGAGTTCATGTCCTAGGAGCAGAATCAGGCCATTCAGCCCAACGAGTCAACTCCGCCATTCAATCATGGCTGACCTGTCTTTTCCTTTCAACCCCATTCTCCTGCCTTCACCCCATAACCTTTGACACCCTCACTAATCAGGTTTCGGGTCGAGACCCTTTTTCAGAAGGTATGCTTTGAGAACTTTTTCCATACGCAAGAGTTCCTTGTGTCTCCATTTTACGGCTCCACTGTGATATCTCAAAGTATGCATACTGTGAAGAAGTTCTTCTTCCAGACTGAAGAAGGGTCTCGACCCAAGATGTCGCCTGTCTATATCCTCCTCAGATGCTGCCTGACTCGCTAAGTTTAGTTTGGTTTAGTGATACAGCACGGAAACAAGGCCTTGGGCCGACCGAGTCTGTGCCGACCAGCGATCACGCTGTTCACTAGCACTATCCTACACACTAGCACTACCCTACACACTAGCACTACCCTACACACTAGCACTACCCTACACACTAGCACTACTCCACACACTAGCACTATCCTACACACTAGCATTATCCTACACACTAGCATTATCCTACACACTAGCACTATCCTACACACTAGCACTATCCTACACACTAGCACTACTCCACACACTAGCACTATCCTACATACTAGCATTATCCTACACACTAGCACTATCCTACACACTAGCACTATCCTACACACTAGCACTATCCTACACTCTAGCACTATCCTACACTCTAGCACTACTCTACACACTAGCACTACCCTACACACTAGCACTACTCCACACACTAGCACTATCCTACATACGAGCATCTGGAGAAAACTGGCGTGGTCACAGGGAGAAGGTACAAACTCCGTACAGACAGCACCCGTAGTCGGGATTGAAGCCGGGTCTCTGGCGCTGTAAGGCAACAACTCTACCGCTGCACCACTGTGCCGCCCCTAAAGTTCCTCCAGCATTTTGTGCTCTACACAAGATTCCGGCACCTGCGTCCCCTTCTGTCTGAGTTTCTACTCAGGCGACGTTGGATTTTCAGGGTCATAACTTTTTATTAGCGAATCCCTACGGCCTAGTGGTTTCAGCAGTCACTGTCCATTGGACCCTGGCAATGTGGTAAAATGTTTAATTGCTCATGGAGCAATTAGGGCGGCACAATGGTGGCGTTGCTGCCTTACAGCTCCAGAGACCCGGGTTTTATCCTGACCACGGGTGCTGTCTGTACGGAGTTTGTATGTTCTCCCCATGATCTGTGTGGGTTTTCTCCAGGTGCTCCGGTTTCCTCCCACACTCCAAAGACGTGCAGGTTTGTAAATTGATTGGCTTGGTAAAATTGTACAACAAATTGTTCCTGGTTTGTGTAGGATAGTGTTAATGGGTGGGGATCGCTGGTCAGCGTGGATTTGGTGGGTCGAAGGGCCTGTTTCCCCACTGTAGCAATGTTATAAAATTTTGAGATTTAAAAAATCAAGTCTGCAATTTATCCCATCAGATAAAGCATAACAAGTAGTTTAATTTGACACCTAATTCACTTTCATATCTCAAGTAATAAAAACGTTATGGCCATTTTCATACTCGGAAATTAGCATCTTGTTCCCTATTGATTTTCTATGGACATAACAAAAAAGCTGTGATCGAGGACAGTCAAAAGCCCATAACCTTCTTAAAAATTAAGAGAACTGAATGAAATTTTCAGTTATCATAGATTGAACCATTCTGAAACAAATATAAAATAATCTTACTTGGAGGACCTGAAATTAAAGCATATAATTAATTAGTTACCCAATTGTAGCTAATTTCAAACTTCAATTACTAGATCTAAACATCTATCCATTTCTTAATAAATGATTAACATTTTTAAATAGCCTAAGTGTCCAAATAATATTCACAAATAATTCACAATAAAACATGATTTTTAAATCTCATTTACATCAATTTATAGGCCAAATGGACGGAATTTAGTGTTCAATTGCTGTAAATTAAAGTCAATTTAAATCAGCTTTCTAGTGGGTTCCTGTGAACGCGCTGGTTTAGAACGTTCACATTGCGCTGGATTTGTGCCCTCAAATGCCCAGAAAAATACTGCGGGATATAAAGAGCCCAAAATGAACTATTCGCTATAGAAAATTTTATATACAGGGTTCTTAAGAAGCCCCTTTTAATGTAAAAATAAGGTACATACCTTTAATTGTTTGCTTTATAAAACCCTGGGGCTGCGAGAGGTTGTGGGTTGAGAGATTGATTTTTAAACTACTATAACTATTATACAAGGCCATAAAAACTAATAATACCTTTTGCGACGGGGTCTTCCAGCGATTTTCCGTTAATGATTTACTAGGCTGAACATTTTCGATTGCAACAGTCTAGTAAAAATCGCGTTTTAAACCCTCCCCCTCTAAACAGCGCCAGAATCGCGCACACGGGGTGGGGCAGATACTCAGACACAATTCAGGTAGGTTTTGTAACATACCTACCCACTGTATCTCGAAACCTAAAAAAAAAAATGACTGGCCTTGAAGTGAGAGATGTTTCTCCTCAGGCTGCTTCTACCTCCTAAACCTTTGGACTCTTGCCCTGCAGGTGTGTCCGATCTGTGCATCAATGCCATGGGGGGTTCCTAATTACTACAGCAGAAACTTAATCGCTCACCTCGCACTACGACATCAGTTCAGCTACGATCACTTTGTGGTGAGTGCACTTCCATTGTATACTACTATACTGGCGAAATAATAAAACGGGGAAGGCAGCTCAACCATGGCTAACGAGGGAAACCAAGGATAGTGTCTTCTTAAGTATGGCGTGCACAGCCTAAAGTTGTAAGACAACTTGTTCTATTTGATCTTATTTGATTGTGGACACCAGGTTAATTGCATTCGTCGAAACAGGGCGGACCACGTGAAGGTTGCAATCACCCACCCCAAAGATAGTGTTAAATCCAAGAAAGAGGCATACAAATTGGCCAGAGGAAGCAGCAAACCGGAGGACTGGGAGAAATTTAGAATTCAACTGATTAGGACAAAGGGGTTTATTAAGAGGGGGAAAAAAGAGCACGAAAGAAAGGTTGTGTAAGAAAGAACTGCAGATGTTGGTTTTAACTGAAGGTAGACAAAATATGCTGGAGTAATTTAGCGGGACAGGCAGCATCTCTGGAAAGAAGGAATGGGTGACGTTTCGCGTCGAGACCCTTCTTCAGAAAGCTTGCAGGGAATATTAAAAAAACTGACTGTAAAAGCTTCTTTCAATATATAAAAAGGAAAAGATTAGTGAAGACAAATTTAGGTCCCTTACAATCAGAGACAGGCGAATTTATAAACGGAAACAAGGAAATGGCAGAACAGTTGAATGAGTACTTTGGTTCTGTCTTCACCAAGGAAGACACAATCTCCCAGAAATACTAGGGGACCAAGGATCTAGTGGGAGGGAGGAACTGAAGGGAACCCACATTAGTCAGGAAATAGTGTTGGGTAAACTGTTGGGACTGAAGGCTGATAAATCCCCAGGCCTGATGATCTGCATCCCAGAATACTCAAGGAGGTGGCCCTAGAAATCATGGATGCATTAGTGATCATTTTCCAATGTTCTCTCGACTCTGGATCAGTTCCTGTGGACTGGAAGGTGGCCAATGTAACCCCACTTTTTAAGAAAGGAGGGAGAGAGAAAACAGGGAATTTTTTGAGGATGTAACAAGTAGACTGGATAAGGGAGAGCCAGTGGATGTGGTGTATCTGGATTTTCAAAAAGCCTTAGACAAGGTCCCACACAAAAGATTAGTGTGCAAAATTACAGCACATGGTATTGGGGTAGGTATTGACATGGACAGAGAACTGTTGGCAGACAGGAAGCAAAGAGTAGGAATTAACGGGTCCTTTTCAGAATGGCAGGCAGTGACTAGTGGGGTGCTGCAAGGCTCGGTGCTGGGACCACAGTTATTTACAACATATATTAACGATTTAGACGAGGGAATTAAATGTGACATCTCCAAGTTTGCGGATGACACAAAGCTGAGTGGCAGTGTGAGCTGCGATGAGGATACTATGAGGCTGCAGGGTGACTTGCATAGATTGGGCGAGTGGGCAGATGTATGGCAGATGCAGTATAATGGGGATAAATGTGAGATTATGAGAAATGAGAGAAATGTGGTAAAAACAGGAAGGCAAATTATTACTTGAATGGTGTCAGATTCGGAAAAGGGGAGGTGCAACGAGGCCTGGGTGTGCTTGTACACCAGTCACTGAAAGTAAGCATGCAGGTACAACATGCAGTGAAGAAAGCAAATGGCATCTTGGCCTTCATTGCGAGAGGATTTGAGTTTAGGAGCAAAGAGGTCCTACTGCAGTTGTACAGGGCCCTGGTGAGACTGCACCTGGAGCATTGTGTGCAATTTTGGTTTCCTAACTTGAGGAAGGACATTTTGCTATAGAGGGAGTGCAGCGTAAGTTCACCAGGATGTCGGGACAGACATATGTTGAAAGAATGGGTCAACTGGGCTTTTATTCACTGGAATTTAGAAGGATGCGAGTGGATCTTATAAAAAACATATAAAATTCTTAAAGGATTGGACAGGCTAGATGCAGGAAAAATGTTTCCGATGTTGGGGGAGTTCAGAAAAACCTTTTCACCCAGAGAGGTGTGAATCTGTGGAATTCTCTGCCACAGAAGGCTGTGGAGGCCAATTCACTGAATGTTTTCAAGAGAGAGTTAAATTTAGCTCTTCGGGCTAAAGGAATCAAGGGATATGGGGAAACAGCAGGAACAGGGTACTGATTTTAGATGAACAACCATGATCATATTGAATGAAGGTGCTGGCTCGAAGGGCTGAATGGCCTACTCCTGCACCTATATTTCTATGTTTCTATGTGCCAGGTGTAACAATTTTTACAAACTTATTCATTCACAAGATAGTGCACAAAATACCAAGCCAGAAAGAGTGCAGGGAGAGATTGTTTTGGGCACCATGTTATAGGAACGATGTTATCAAGCTGGAAAGGGTGCAGGGAATATTTACGAGGATGTTGAATATTTACGAGGATGTTGCCAGGACACGAGGGCCTGAGCTGTAGAAAGAGGTAGGCAGGCTAGGACTTTATTCCTTGCAGTGCACAAAGTTAAGGGGTGATCTTTTTGAGGCATATAAAATCCTGCGGGGAATAGATAGGATGAATGCACAGAATCTTTTACCGAGATGTAGCGGAATCAAGAACCAGAGGACATGGGTTTAAGATGAGAGCGGCAAGAATAGAAACCTGAGGGGGGAGGTGGAAGGTGGTGGGTATACGGAATGAGCTAGCAGAAAAGGTACGTAGTTGAGGCAGGTACAACATCTAAAAGACACTTGGATAGGTACATGGTTAACAAGGTTTTGAGGGATATGGGCCAAATGCAGGTAAATTTAGATGAGGCATCTTGGTTGGCATAGAGGAGTTGGGCTGAAGGGCCTATTTCCATGCTTTATGACAATGGCTGAAAACAGAAGATGCTGGAAACACTCAGAAGGCCAGGCTGCATCTGTGAATGAATAGCAGAGTCACTGTTTCTGGACAAAAAACCTTTTGTTAAGATAAATGGTGTTCAGTTTTAGATGCTGGAGTGGAGATGAATATAATAGTGGTGTTTAAGTAGCTTTTTAGATAAATATAATAGGTACGCAGGGAATGGAGGGATATGGATCACTTGCAGGCAGAGGTGATTAGTTTAATAGCATCATGTTTGGCACGGGCATTGTGGGTTGAAGGGTACTGTTTTACATTCTATTATTTCCGAGGCTCATCCCATTCATTAACGCATTTCCAAGATGTAACACTTTGGCATCTTGGAAATGGCTGGAATTTGACAAAGTGTTAAAGGAACTCAGTCAATGTGACATCAATGGGAATTAGGAAACAAATATCTGGAGGAATGAGGAAAATAGGATAAAGTTTTAGTGGCTAAATGTTATTTTCAACACTGCACTCTTCCTTTCTCTTTACAGGATTATAATCAAGATGAAAACATCATGTTGCAAAGTGTCATCTTGAATTCATTTCAGGCAAACTGAAGAATTTAAGACTATTCCTTCTAGTGTCAAATTACCCTCCGAGAAAAAGAATCTTGCTTTTCCGTGCTGAAGTTACTGCCTTACACATTCAACAGGTCGATAATAATGAATTCATAACCTGACATTTGGTTCAAAATGTGGGCTTTCAATACAGCGTGGAAACCAACCCTTCGTTCCACTGAGCCCGCGCCGACCAACGATCACCCCATACACTCGTTCTCTCCTACACACTTGGGACAATTTACAGAAGCCAATTAACTTACAAACCTTGGAACCAAACGTTGGAACTCAGCAGGTCAAGATGCATCTGTGGAGGGAATGGATAGGCAACATTTCGAATGGACCCTAACATGCTAGAGATCCCAGCATCTCCAGAGATGCTGCCTGATCCGCTGAGTTACTCCAGCACTTGTAAATAATGGCCATGAGATCAACAGCCCAGTATTTGTTGTATAATGACGGAGTGTAATTCTAATGTCAATAAATGATGAATAGAACGATGGAATGTAATACTAATGTCAATAAAGTCTGATTGTGAACCTCCCAGTTTGCCATGAAAAGCAACCTGATCCTGATCCACAAAAGTTCTTGAAATAAAGGAATCTATCACTATCTCTTAATTGAATCAGACTTTAAATTGTTTAGATTAGTTTAGAGATTCAACGTAGAAACAGGCCCTTCGGCCCAACTAGTCTGCCCCAACCATCGATCACCCAAACACCAGTTCTATCCTACACACTAGAGACAATTTACAGAAGCCAATTAGTCTACAAATCTGGACGTCTTTGGAGTGGGGGAGGAAATTGGAGCTCCCGCAGGAAGCCCACGCGGTCACAGGGAGAACGTGCAAACTCCATATAGACAGCACCCATGGTCAGGATTGAACCTGGGTCACTGGCGCTATGACGCATCAACTCTACCGCTGTGCCAAAGTGCCACCCACAGGGCACACAGTGCCTTTGAGGGCACTCGGTTCCATCGCAGACAGATAAAGACCAAACCGTTCATCACAATGTGATTCCAGAACACAACTGATTCTTCTTCCCCATCGCCAAGGATCCTTAAGGGCCTGTCCCACGGGCATACGACTCCATGCGGCAAGCGCGATCTAAAGGGCCGCTCCCACCAGCATGCGCCTGCGTGCGGCAAGCGCCTACATGCGGCAAGTGCAACCTAACGTGGTCGCTTGAGCCGTACGGCCTCGCGGGGCTGGTCCCACTTCGATTGCCGGTGCCGTATGGAGTTGCGCGGAGCTGGTCCCGACATCGCGCGGGGCTCCGAAAAACTGACCGTGTTCAAAAATTCTGCGCGGCAACAGCCCGCTGGCCCCCAGCAGCCTCGACGGCGTACGTCACCTCGCCTCCGCGCGGCCCCCACATCTGGTTAGGTCGCGCTTGCCGCTTACAGGCGCATGCTGGTGGGACCGGCCCTTTTGGTCACGCTTGCCGCATGCAGTCGCATGCCCGTGGGACAGACCCTTCAGAGTCATGGAGTCATACAGCATTGAAACGGGTCCTTCGGCCAACTTCCCCATGCTGACCAAAATGCCCCATCTACAGGGATAGACAGAGTTGATGTGGACAAGCTTTTCCCTTTGAGAATAGGGAAGATTCAAACAAGGGGACATGACTTCAGAATTAAGGGACAGAAGTTTAGGGGTAATATGAGGGGAACTTCTTTACGCAGAGAGTGGTGGCGGTGTGGAATGAGCTTCCAGTGGAAGTGGTGGAGGCAGGTTCATTGGTATCATTTAAAAAATAAATTGGATAGGCATATGGATGAGAAGGGAATGGAGGGTTATGGTACGAGTGCAGGCAGGTGGGACTAAGGGGAAAAAAATTGTTCGGCATGGACTTGTAGGGCCGAGATGGCCTGTTTCCGTGCTGTAATTGTTATATGGTTATATGGTTACACTAGTCCCACCTGCTCGCGATGGTCAATATCTGCCTAAAGCGTTCCTATTCGTACCTGTCTAAAAGTCATGTAAATGTTATTTCAGTACCTGCTCAACTACCACCTCTATCTGTTTGCTCCATACACATACCACCGTTTGTGTGAAAAAGTTGCCCCCTCTTGATCATATACTTCCTCCCTTTTCATCTTTGTGTCATTTCTTGGCTATTCATGGCAGTCTACAGCACACAAACAGGTCTATCGGCCAAGAAGTATTTCAGATTGTATAGCCAATTTCAATCTATTTCACGTTTGCAAGCAATATTTTAAATGCCAAGTCAGCATTTTCCTTATCTATTGATGTGAACTTGCATTTCTGGAGAAAAATTAACAGAGCAAATATGCTTGAACTTTAATCGGAATTGGCTTCCCAAATTTCAACTGGTATTTACAATAAGTTGATGGAAGTTAATATTTGTCAGTCTTTGAACAAAGATTAAGCTCATTAGTCACGGAGATAGGAGGATATGCAGGATTTTCATTGAAGTAAATAAAAGGCAGAGTGTTGGAGTAACTCAGCGGTTTATGCAGCATATCTGGAGAACATGGACAGGAAAGGTTCCAGGTCGGACCCCTCTTCAGACTGACTGGACTGGGGGGGGGGGGGGGGGAGCTGGAAGAGAGGTGGGGATGGGACAAAGCCTGGCAAGTGATAGGTGGGCACAGATGAGTGTGTGGGGGGGGGGGGGGGGGGGGTAGATTTGCAGTCTGAAGAAGGGTCCAGACCTGAATCGTCGCTGATCCATGTTCTCCAGAGATGGTGCCTGACCTGCTGAGTTACTCCAGCACTTAGTGTATTTTTTTGGAGAGGCTTACTCTGTTTTTCCTGGAATGGAGTTGTGCATAAAATGGTGAGGGCTCTTGATAGTGTGGTCTGTGGGAAACGTTTCCCCGTATGAGAGGTGGATATAACTAGAGGACATAGGTTTAGGATAAAGAGGAAGAGATTGTGGGGGAACCTTCTTCACCCAACAGGTAGAGTTGCTGCTTCAGATCGCCAGAGACCCGGGTTCGATCTCGACCTCGACTTCGGGTGCTGTCCATGCAGAGTTTGCATGTTCCCTCTGTGACCGCATGGGTCTCCTCTGATTGCTCTGGTTCATAAAGGTTTGTAGTTTAATTGGCTTCTGTAAATTGCCCCAATTTGGGGAGTGGGAAAGTGGGATAGCGTAGAGCTCGTGTGAATGGGTGATTGGTGTAGGTGCGGTGCTTTGGCTTGAAGTTAAAAGGCACTACTGCAAATGCACTTACTTCCTGTTTGCACTGTATATTGATTTTAGATAAAACGCTACCACTTACGGCTGTGATTTTTGGCCATCTTACTCAGTCCCCCCTCCACTGAGCAGGTGCAGAGAATTCTTCCCATCAATGAAAAATAAAAGTGTTATTAGTGTTTAAAAAATGTTGAGAATCTCTCTCCTGTCAATCACGCCCTGAAAGCCACACCTTTTCCGGTGGGAGTGGGAGTGGTTATAAAACCTGGAAGTGTGGGTGTGGCTCAGTGTCTGCATGATGGGGGAGGGAGAGGTCATGACTCTGTCTGAGCTGTTAATCAACTGAACACACTGAATGTCTACTGAACTGTGGGTTTGGTGTTTTGTGTGGTTTTATGGTGGTTTCACCCTGCATGAAATGGTATGAAGCTGCATTTGAATTTGGTGGCCTTGCACCCTGCTGAAAGTGGTATGAAACTGCACTTGAATTTGGCAGCCTTGGATCCAGCTTGAAGTGGTATGAAACTGCACTTGAATTTAGTGGCCTTGCACCCTGCTTGAAGTGGTTGGAAACTGCACTTGAATTCGGTGGCCTTGCACCCTGCTTGAAATGGTAGGAACATGGATTTGAATTTGGTGGCCTTGCATCCTGCTTGAAATGGAATTTCAAGGAATAGTCATGTCAACTGCCAGCCCACCAGCCGTGAGTGAGCTGCCAGCAGATCAGGCTTGAGGGACTGAGCTGCCACCCCAAGAACCCATACCAGCACTCCAGAAAGCCCCCCCCCCCCCACCACCACTGGCCACCAATATTGGAATTGGTGGAGAAGTGGAATATTGCGTTGGGGGACCAGCCCTCCGTGTGAACATGGGGCCCAACGGGTCCCACTTCGTCCAGTGTGACTCTATAGTTCTATTTCATATCAATCTGGAAATGTATCCTCTAAGCTAACCGAACCACCGCCCCACCTGCCCTGACCGTCTCACCCATTTACGTTAAGGTTTACGTTTATTATTGTCATGTGTATCGAGGTACTGGTGGAGCGCACTTGAAAGATTCTGTATCTTCTGCCCAATGGAGCGCACTTGAAAGATTCTGTATCTTCTGCCCAATGGGAACGGGGAGAAGAAGGAATGAAAGGGTGGTAAAGACCTTTGATTATGTTGGCTGGTTTTCCAAGACAGCATGAAATCTGGATGTAGTTAATGGTGGGGAGTCAATGGTCTGTGTGATGGACTGTGCTACATCCACAACTGTGATTTTTTGCGATTTTGGGCAAAACTGTTCCCAAACCATGCTAAGATGCAAGCCAATAGCACGCTTTCTACAGTACATCTGTAGAAAGGTTGGTCCTAGGGGGATTTTAACATCGGGCTGACATAACATTCAGAATTAGTCACATCTACCCCTTCCTCAATCTTCCCTCGCAAACTATCATTCAGGCGTGTTTCAAGTATTTTTACATCATTATATCTCCTCTTGTAGATTAATAAGACCAAGTGTAATTGATACTGGATAATAAACATTAAGCAAGGGGGGGGGGAAGGCAGGGACATGTGACAATAGAGAAAAATAACAGCATTTACAATTAGCTCAAAGATTTTGCATGGCTTTTGCATTTGAAGGTATCCACATTTGAAAGTGCCAGCACAGGTGTAAAGTAAGAGCAAAACTGTGGCGAGGGAGTTTCCCAAGTTCACGGCTGAACTGAACTTTTGAAGTTATTAGCGATCTACTTTTACTCGGGAGATCTTTCTGCCAAGGCACTTGAATGCCAAAGTCCCCCGGCAAAATCAACAAATGCTAAAGTCCTAAAGCACAGAGAGACGGATGCACTTCAGGTAGGATGGTTTCCTGGCTTCTCCGCCTGTTCTTCTGCACTCTCGCCATCTCAGCAAGCCCACTCGCTCTGGTAAGTTAACTGTTCTACAGCTTTTTGCTTGTCAGCAGCAGGCTACAGTCAGTAACTGTTCCTAGTTTGCACAGCTTTGCAGAGGCTGAGGGGGTGATATTAATGAGGCATATACAGCATGGAACCAGGTTCTACAGCCCATGCTGACTAACATGCCCCATCTATGCTAGTCCCACCTGCCCGCATTTCGCCTGTAACCCTCAAAACTTTCCTATCCATGTACCTGTCCAAGTGACTTTTAAATGTTATTATAGTCCCTGCCTTAACCACCTTCTCTAGCAGCTCGTTCCATATACCCACCACCCTCTGAGTGAAAGGGGTACTAGATCGTGAGGGGGGCTGAATGCTCACTGTCTTGTTCCCAGAATTTGAAAACTAGAAAACATAGTCTTAAGGTGATAGGGGTGAGATTTAAGAGGGACATCAGGGGCAAGTGAACAAATATTTGCAGCTGACGTATATACTACAAAAATTATTAATTATGAACTATTATTTAATTTTATACAATTTATATTAAAAAATATTATAGAATAATAACAAATGTGCCACCATTTACTCTATTCAAGCTGGACCCTTGATTTATGTCATGGGCAATGTTCTTCACTAATCTTTATCTTGTGATTTCTTTTGCCAGCCATCCACACGAGAGACGGGTGAGTTCTGCTTTCATTTTTTGCTGAACATAATGGTATATTTTGTATGCCAGTCCAAGGTTAAGAAATTATAAGCACCTCTACATGCTCAAAAAGACAGAAAGTGCTGGCCCGTATAAAGCTTTTCAAAAAGGGGGGTGGTGTGACTAGATTACAAAAACATTATGTGAAATAGTGAAGCTCTGGGGTTTTAGATGCTCTCTGGTGCATTCTGAGCCTTATTTTGGAGCATTTCTGCATCACATTTATGACCAATATTTCAGAAATAATTTTGGTTGAGTCAAGGTTAATGAGTGGATAGAATGGGATTATTAGGGTCATTGTTGTATACATTTTTAAAATCAATAATTGAAGTTGTCCTTGTTTTAATAATCAAGTTGTACTGTTATAAAATGTTATGTAAAAGCATGCAAAAACTGCAAATAAAATACTGTAAGTTTTTGCAGTAAAAAAAACCTTTTTTTAGAAAATGTGTTGTGTTGATTAGATTGCCTGTTACTGTTCGACTGGGTTAGTGTGTGCAGTGCATTAGTCCTCCTGACCTAACAACTTCACATCACATCAATTTCAACATGGAATAGTAATGTGAATACAATATTTAGTTCGACTTCAATTTACATAATGAAAATTGAAGTCAAACTAAATGGTGCATTTACATTATTGTGATCGCTTTCAAACTAACCTATTTTTACCGTCATACTATTATACCAAATTCTAGTTCCACTATGACTCATAAACAAGATCACAAATCACATTT
This sequence comes from Leucoraja erinaceus, assembly GCF_028641065.1. NCBI lineage: Eukaryota > Metazoa > Chordata > Chondrichthyes > Rajiformes > Rajidae > Leucoraja > Leucoraja erinaceus. The sequence continues at coordinate 54,990,163 of NC_073380.1, forward strand.
TGAATTCTCAAATACAATGAGATTGTGAATAATTGCAGAGCTGTCAAGTCTCACCGAGCACTTCCGTATTTTGATGGCTGAAAATCAGTATTTTGTTGGGGAAATCGGTATTTCTCACAAAGGTCATAGAATGTACTACACAGAAACTGGATTTTTGAAAATCAGTATTTTGCATGCAACCTCATGTATTCTCTAATATAACAGTATGGAATACTGAAAATCAGTACTACTGAATTATGAAACCATTTTTGAAATGTGGATTTATAATTCTTGATTTTGATTCAATCATATCCTTATAAACTATAAAACTCTGGGGTCTTGTGTGTGGATTTGTGTGTATTTATTTATTTGTTTGTGTGTGATCACATTTACTCGAAAAAACGACGTGCAAACGGAAAATAATTTACATATTCTGGAAGAGATTTACCCCCTGGAGTCTGAAATCGGTTTAACTGAAAAACGTTGCTTTGCTTTATTGAGTTATTAATCAAAATGTTCAAGAATCTGACATGCCTTTGAAAATAAAACTGAGCGGCTTTGGCTGATGACGTCACAATGGCTTTGTGTGCTGCGGGATCTGCGAGTGACGTCCCCCCCGCGAGCAGCTGCCGCCGCCCCGCCAGCTGCCCCCGGAACGCGAGCTGCCCCCTCCCACGAGCTGCTGCCCTGCTCCCCTCCTCCTCTTTCCCCATCCTCTGTTCCCCTCCTCTCTCTCCACCCTCCCCTCTCTCCCACAGCTCCTCTCTCAACCCCCCTCCTCTCTCTTCCCTCTCCCATCTCCCACTACCCTCTTGCCTCTCTCCTCTCCCTTCCCCCCTCTCCTCTCCACCCCCCTCCCTTCCCCCCCCCCCCAACCTCTACCCCTCCCTCCCCCCCTCTCTCTCTCTTTGCCCCTCTCTCTCTTTCTCTTCCCCCTCTCTCTGTGCCCTCACTCTCTACTCCCCCTCCCTCTCTAGACGCACGTGCGAGATGGGGGTTATGCCTCAGTGGATAGGGCGGGGATGGGGTAAAAGGAACCAAAGAATAATAATAATATAAATCAAGGGGGGTGGTTAGTGTGTGTGTGTGTGGGGGGTGATGCCTCAGGCCCTCCCCCCCCCCCCCCCTCCACCTTGAGGGGACAGGACTCAACGGGTCCCACTTGGTCTAGTAAATATTAAAAGTCTGATCTTGGGTGTGGTGTGTGTGTGTGTGTGTGTGTGTGTGTGTGTGTGTGTGTGTGTGGTGTGTGTGTGTGTGTGTGTGTGTGTGCTCGTGCATAATCATATCTTCTCGAAAAAACAACACGCGAACAGTAACATTTTTACATATTCCGGTAGAGATTTTTCTCCTGGAGTCCAAAATTGCCTTATCTGAAAATGTCATGCTTTATTTCTGGAGTTATTAATGAAAACCTTCAAAAAACCTGACAAACTTTGAAGTCTGCGCCATCTTGCGTGTGCTGCGAGTGTCGTCACCCTCGCCACCCCTCCCTACCCCTCCCCCCCCTCCCCCCCCCTCCCCTCCTCTTCCCCAGCCTCTCTCCTCTCTTCCCCCCCCCCCTCCCAGTCACCAGTTCAGCAGCACCCTGAGAAGCAGCAGCAGATCGCCCTAAGGAGCCGCTCAAGCGGCGGGTTGGTGAATGCGGATTGCGGCGCTCGCACTCCGACCACAGCTGCCGCTTCTCTCGAGCCTGCTTGGGCTTGGACAGTTTCTTCGAGCACTGCGGACTTGAGCCCGAGGTGATCGAGAACCTGGCCAGGAAGAAGCTTGCTGCCGATGCCGCCTTCGATAGCCTTGCCTCTGTGTAGAATAAAAAAATACTGCGCCCCAATTTTGAATTTTTTTTTTCACTCTGTATTTTTTTTAAAAGGGGAGTGAGACAGCATCTATCGCAAAAAAATTATCAAATGCCGATCGTGAAGAAGCAAGAAACACTTTAAAATAAAATATGGCAGGGGGAGGGAGGTTTGTCGATTAGTTACTCAAATTAATTAATTGTTCATACCATTAGATTGTAAGCCAGAATAGAAGCTGTAGTTAAGACACGGACACCCTAGAACAGGCAAATCTACCACTCAAGTCAGTCACTCAGCTCACAGGAGCAAAGTATTGCTGGTAGACATCAGAAATTAATTGCAGGAAGCAAGAAAATATAGAGAAATAACGAGCAGAAGTTAGCTGTTAACTAGCAGCTTCAGATGATGTTCATAAGTTAATTTCTAGGAGCAGAGGTAGGCCATTTGGCCCATTACATTTACTCCACCATTCAATTATGGCTGATCTACCTTTCCTTCTCAACCCCATTCTCCTGCCTTCTCCCTTGACACCCTTACTAATTAAGCAAAATTGACTAATTTAACAAGAATCTGTCAATCAAGACGGGAGAGATGGGTTTGCACTGGGATGGAGATTTGGGCGGGGGAGGGTGGATAGGGTGAACTGTTTTAAATATCTGGGAGTCCACATCTCCGAGGATATGACATGGGCATCACACACCTCAGCACTTGTGAGTAAGGCAAGGCAGCGCCTTTACCACCTCAGGCAATTGAGGAAATTCAGAGTGTCTCCGAGGATCCTCCAGTGCTTTTACGCAGCGGCGGTGGAAAGCATCTTGTCCGGGAACATTACCATCTGGTTTGGGAATTGCTCTGCCAAGGATAAGAAGGCTCTGCAGAGAGTAGTGCGTTCGGCCGAACGCACTATGGGAACTTCACTCGCCCCCCTGCAGAAACTATACAACAGGAGGTGCAACTCCATAGCAAATAAAATTATGGGAGACCCCTTCCACCCCTGCAACGGACTGTTCCAGCTGCTACGGCCAGGCAAACGCCTCCGTTGCCATGCGGTGAGAACGGAGAGGTTGAGAAGGAGTTTCTTCCCAGAGGCAATTCGGACTGTAAACGCCTATCTCACCAGGGACTAACTCTACAGAACGTTTTTCCTTCTATTATTTATTATGTAAAAGAATATGTGGGTTATGATTGTGTTTATAATTTGTTTGGTTGTTTTGTTGTTTGTCTTTTGCACAAAAATCCGCGAGCATTGCCACTTTCATTTCACTGCACATCTCGTATGTGTATGTGACGAATAAACTTGACTTGACTTGAGGGGTTGGATGTTATGTTACTGGAGAGTTCAACAAATGCATTGTACACTTAGCATTGAAAATGATGACGAGAAAATTTGATCTCACTTCTCTTTTAGATGAGGATGTTGACGCTGGATTAGATCAAGACATTGTGGATATTAATGAAGGTAATGGTACATTATTTTTTAAATAGTTATTTCTTCATGATATGTTGTTGTCAATATTATAATCAGTAATTATTAATACAAAATATATTACGGAGGCTTGCTATGCCAAACATGGAGTGGTGCCACCAGCAGTGGCTGCCTCGCCAACAGTCTGTCTGTCCTTTCTTCTTTATTGTTATTTTCAGTATGCGTTAAAAAGTATGTTTTAGTGTTCCTTGGTTTGTTTTATGTTGGGGGTGGGTCACTTACCTCAACTGATTTTTTTCCATATCAATAGTCAATAGACAATAGACAATAGATGCAGGAATAGGCCATTCGGCCCTTCGAGCCAGCACCGCCATTCAATATGATCAGAGCTGATCATCCCCAATCAGTACCCCGTTCCTGCCTTCTCCCCACATCCCAATAGACAATATCATATCTCTGACCCCACTGCGACCTAACAGCGAGGAGTTTGCGGCCTTTCCTGGAGACCGACACAGTGCTGCAAGCCGCAGGAGTCTGCGGGACGTTAACATCACGGAACTCGCGATCCCTTTGCCGGGGATCGAAGCTCCAACTGCGGGGCCTGTGGACTTTAACATTGTGAAGCCCGGGGGAACTCCATGCCGCGGAGAGAGTTTCAACCGCCCAACGCGGGAGTTTCGATAACCCCGACGGGGGCTTCTATCGTCGGCTGCAGGGGCTTTGATCGTCTGGATGGGAGAACAAGAGGAAGAAGATTGACCTTTATTGCCTTCCATCACAGTGAGGAACGTGGAACCCCTGTGATGGATGTTTATGTTAACTTTTATATGCTGTGTGTCTTGTTGCTTTTCACTTATGCCCGTCCCACTTAGGAAACCTGAACGGAAACCTCTGGAGACTTTGCGCCCCACCCAAGGTTTCTGTGCGGTTTTTCACCCTTTTTTATTCCACCAGGGAGATCTTACCTTCCACTACCTGCAACCTCCAGCAACCACCTGCAACCTCCGGCAACCACCTGCAACTAGCATCGCAAATGGCTTTGACTAAAAAATAACCGATTTTTAAAACGGCAACCTATTTTTAGTCGCGGCCGGTTTTTAATTTTTTGAAATAATCGCCGGAACATAGAAGAAGTGGAAACCACTTTCAACCATTAGGGAGACTGACAAAAACCTCCGGGAACTGCACGGAAACCTTGGGTGGGGTGCAAAGTCTCCAGAGGTTTCTGTTCAGGTTTCCTAAGTGGGTCAGGGGCATTAGTATGACAGTACAGTAACTCAAATTTCACTGTACCTTAATTGGTCCATGTTACAATAAACTGACCTTGTAATCTGGAAACGATCAGAATAACAGGGATCACACTGCAATCTGCTTCACTGCTTGCGGCAATGATTGATTGACTGAAAGGTATAAAATAGAAACAGGCCCTTTGGCTAGCAATGTCACAAAATTTTGAGATTAAAAAAATCAAGTCTGCAATTTATCCCATCAGATAAAGCATAACAATAAGTTTAATTTGACACCTAATTCACTTTCATATCTCAAGTAATAAAAAAGTTATGGCCATTTTCATACTCGGAAATTAGCATCTTGTTCCCTATTGATTTTCTATGGACATAACAAAAAAGCTGTGATCGAGGACAGTCAAAAGCCCATAACCTTCTTAAAAATTAAGAGAACTGAATGAAATTTGCAGTTATCATAGATTGAAGCATTCCGAAACAAATATAAAATAATCTTACTTGGATGACCTGAAATTAAAGCATATAATTAGTTAGTTACCCAATTGTAGCTAATTTCAAACTTCAATTACTAGATCTAAACATCTATTCATTTCTTAATAAATGATTAACATTTTTAAATAGCCCAAGTGTCCAAATAATACACAAATAATTCACAATAAAACATGATTTTTAAATCTCATTTACATCAATTTATAGGCCTAATGGAAGGAATTTAGTGTTCATTTGCTGTAAATTAAAGTCAATTTAAATCGGCTTTCTAGTGGGTTCCTGTGGAACGCGCTGGTTTAGAACGTTCACATTGCAGTGGATTTGTGCCCTCAAATGCCCAGGAAAATACTGCGGGAGATAAAAAGCCCAAAATGAACTATTCGCTATAGAAAACTTTATAAACAGGGTTCTTAAGAAGCCCCATTTAATGTAAAAATAAGGTACATACCTTTAATTGTTTGCTTTATAAAACCCTGGGGCTGCGAGAGGTTGCGGAGTGAGAGAGTGATTTTTAAACTACTATAAATATTATACAAGGCCATAAAAACTAATAATACCTTTTGCGACGGGGTCTTTCAGCGATTTTCCGTTAATGATTTACTAGGCTGAACATTTTCGATTGGAACAGCCTAGTAAAAATCGCGTTTTAAACCCGCCCCCTCTAAACAGCGCCAAAATCGCGTACACGGGGTAGGGCAGAGGCTCAGCCACGATTCAGGTAGGTTTTGTAACATACCTACTTTGGACCACCGAGTCCATCCTGACCATCGATGAAACATTCACTATCCTTCCCATCCACTCCCAACACACTAGAGGCAATTTTACAAAGGGCAATTAACCTACAATCCTGTACACCTTTGGGATGTGGGAGGAAAACGGAGCACCCAGAGGAAACCCATGCTAACTCCACGCAGATAGCACCCGAGGTCAAGATCGAACCCGGCGGTCTGGCGCTGTGAGGCAGTAGCTCTACCAGCTCCGCTTCTTGAAACAGGTGCTGAAGTTGCAATGTAATTGCAAGCAATGCTTCCTTTGGGCAGGAATTGTATTCAGTTTGATCTCCTTGCTCCCCGCTGGTCAGCATCTCCCTCCAAGGCATTAATTGTCCAATTGTCTTTGCTCACTAGCCTTACAGACCGAGACAGCCACCTAGCCATTCCTGGCTCCCAGTCCCTACTGCACCTCCAACCTATAGTGGGCCCAGACTGATCACAGGGCAATAATTCAGTTACTTACACCGACTGAGTGGCTTCTATGGGTAGCACAGTGTTGCAGCTGGTAGAGGTGTCACCTTATGGCACCAGAGACCCGGGTCTATCCTGACCTTGGGTGCTGTCTGTGTGGAGTTTGCACATTCTCCCTGAGGGAGAAACCACACGAGCTTCCTCCAGGTCCTCTGGTCAGGATCAAATCCAGGTCTTTGGCACCTTGAGGTAGCAGCTCAACGAGCTAGGACTCTGAATATGGTCAACCTTTTAGTTCAGTTTAGTTTATTGAGGTGTGCTGAAGATGAGCATTTTCACACCTTTGTACCTCTTGCTTGATGGGAGAGGGGAGAAGAGGGAGTCACTGGGGTAAGACTTGTCCTTGATTATGCTGGTTGCCTGACTTCAAGTGCCTTATTGGAAAAGGAGGATGGGAAATTGGGTTAACTGAGTAAAGGTAATTTAAAAGGAGCAAAGGAATGGGTGACTTTTCGGGTCGAGACCCTTCTTCAGACTGATGTGGAGTTGGGGGGGCGGGAAGAAGAAAGGAAGATGCGGGGACAGTAGGATGTGGGAGAGTTGGGCAAATCCACGATGGATGATGTTTGAGACATTACAAGAAGGTTCCCGTCCCAAATCCATGTCCTCAGAGATCCTGCCTGGCCTGTTGAGTTACTCCAGCACTTTGGTTCTTTCTATAAATCTGCATCTGCAGTTCCTTGGTGTCTACCCTAACATGCTGTCCTGTCCGAGAAACTCACCACTGCTGTATGAGATATTTTGGAGTGTGTATTCCTAATCTGAGCCATGATAAAGAGGGCGACTGGGCCTCACATGAAAGCCAGGTTCCGGGTCCAGGTCAAACACACTGATCCCTAAACACAGTTTAGTTTCGTTTAATTTAGTTTAGATTAGTTTATTACCATCACGTGCACCAGGGTACAATGTAAAGCTTTTTGTTTCGTCAAAGAGCCTAAATATGTTCAATCTGCCTCGATAGGTATAATCTCACAATCCAAGTACAATCCTCTTCCCCAACCCCTCCAAAATGTTTACACATTACTTTAGACTTGACTGTGTGGAAACAGGCCCTTCGGCCCACCGAATGTGTGACAGACAGAGATCAGGCGTACACTAGTTGTAACGGGTATAGCTTGGACCCAATAGCAGCGCAGAATCAGGCAGGTATAATTGGTCATGAACTTTATTACGATACTGTATAACAGAGTAGTAACACAGGAATGGGTACACCGTACTCACACAGAGGCTCAGGATTGAGCGAGGGTTCCGAAGGGGGGCAGGCAGGAGACGTAGTCGGGGTAGCGGAAGGTCCGGTAACCAGGAGATCCAACACACGATGCAAACAAACCAGCGAGGGACAGACGAAAGGAGAGTCGAAGCCAGGCAGGAAGTCGAGGAGCCGTTGCAGGGATACACCAAACAGCCCAGGAGAGAGGCAGACAGAAACCAGGAGGTATGGGACGAAGGCCATGGTCAGAAAGCTGAGGTGATATCCGGGAAGACGACAGGACGGAATAGTCTGGGGCAGGCAGGTTCGAATCCGTGTAGGCAGTCGGGAAATCGCTGGAGAGTCTTGCATGAACACTGAGAACAATCTGGCACTGTGTGAACGGTGAGGAGAGTCTATATACCGGGTTAATTGGTGATCAGAGGCAACTGAGTGCAACAGGTGAGGAGAGTTGGGCTGATGAGAGGGGAGTGGCAGGCAGGCAGGTGAGGAGAAGGAGGGACCGGTGGAAAAGTACTGGGAGGTGAAGTGGATGAGAATGAGGAGAGGGCAAACTGTGACACTAGTTTCATCTGACACACTAAGGTCAATTTAAAGAAGCTAATTAGCCTACAATTCTGTATGTCTTTGGGGTGTGGGGGGAAACCGGAGCACCCGGAGAAGACCCACGTGGTCACTGGGGGAACCAACAGACAGCAGCTGCAGTCTAAATTGTGTTCATTCTCTGCAGACCTTGGACTGGATCTCATCGAAGGAGACATCAGACATGATCCGGTAAGCCAGTGACAATATATGGCGCCCAGTACAGGCAAGCCAAACGTTTGTATAAACTTACTCCATGTGCTGTCGACAGCATCATTGAATAACTTTTTACTTTGTGTGGAAACCAGACCATCGACAGAAGCGCAATTTCCGATGACAAGTACAGGTGGCCAAAAACAATTCCATACTATCTGGAAGATAGTTTAGGTGGGTATGAACACAGGTTACATTCTTCCTCCTGTAAAGAAATCAGTTCTAATAATGAATGGGTCCCCACAGGTCAGCATAGAGGTGGTGTGCTAAATGGGCCGTTTCCATACAATGTGAATCTATGATATTTGTGGCATTTAAGAGACTTTTGGATAGACACATGGATATGCAGGGAATGGAGAGATATGGATCCTGTGCAGGCAGATAGAGTTGGTCTTGGCATCATGCGGGGCTTCATAATTTGACCATATTTCAATGCATGTGCTTTTCCCAAACATTATATTCCTTTTACATTCCTAATTTATTTTATGAATTACCTATTGAAGAATTTTAACTTCTTACTATAACGTGGCTCCCATTACACTACTTCAGCATGACCTTATCACCCAGATTATGTTATATTGGTGCATTTGTGATTTCCTTCAGAATTTTAACCTTTGTACCCATTGCTTGCTTGTTGACTACTTCACTGAACTTAATGACCCTCAACTGTTCCATTATATAATATAATTCTAACTGTTGTCCTGACCTCATGAGTACGATTAGAGTGTTGATAAGCTCAGACGATTTCAAACTGAGAATTTCAGACATTATTATTATTATTCACAAGTACAAAATGACAGTGAAAACACAACAGCGGCGGCACGGTGACGCAGCAGTAGAGTTGCTGCCTCACAGCGCCAGAGACCCAGGTTCGATCCTGACTACATGCGCTGTCTGTACGGAGTTTGTAAGTTCTCCCCGTGACCACGTGTGTTTTCTCCGGGTGCTCTGGTTTCTTCCCACACTCCAAAGACGTTCAGGTTTGTAGGTTAATTGGCTTCGGTAAATATTGTAAATTGTCTCTAGTGTGTGTAGGGTAGTGCTTGTGTACAAGGATTGTTAGTCGGCGTGGACTCGGTGGGCCAAAAGGCCTGTTTCCGCGCTGTGTCTCTAAACTAAACTAGTATACAAACTTAAAGCACAAGGCATTGGGGGTTCAGTATTGATGTGGATAGAGAACTGGCTGGCAAACAGGAAGCAAAGAGTAGGAGTAAACGGGTCCTTTTCACAATGGCAGGCAGTGACTAGTGGGGTACCCCAAGGCTCAGTACTGGGACCCCAGCTATTTACAATATATATTAATGATCTGGATGAGGGAATTGAAGGCAATATTTCCAAGTTTGCGGATGACACTAAGCTGGGGGGCAGTGTTAGCTGTGAGGAGGATGCTAGGAGACTGCAGAGTGACTTGGATAGGCTGGGTAAGTGGGCAAATGTTTGGCAGATGCAGTATAATGTGGATAAATGTGAGGTTATCCATTTTGGTGGCAAAAATAGGAAAGCAGACTATTATCTAAATGGTGGCCGATTGGGAAAGGGGGAGATGCAGCGAGACCTGGGTGTCATGGTACACCAGTCATTGAAGGTAGGCATGCAGGTGCAGCAGGCAGTAAAGAAAGCGAATGGTATGTTAGCTTTCATTGCAAAAGGATTTGAGTATAGGAGCAGAGAGGTTCTACTGCAGTTGTACAGGGTCTTGGTGAGACCACACCTGGAGTATTGCGTACAGTTTTGGTCTCCAAATCTGAGGAAGGACATTATTGCCATAGAGGGAGTGCAGAGACGGTTCACCAGACTGATTCCTGGGATGTCAGGACTGTCTTATGAAGAAAGACTGGATAGACTTGGTTTATACTCTCTAGAATTTAGAAGATTGAGAGGGAATCTTATAGAAACTTACAAAATTCTTAAGGGGTTGGACAGGCTAGATGCAGGAAGATTGTTCCCGATGTTAGGGAAGTCCAGGACAAGGGGTCACAGCTTAAGGATAAAGGGGAAATCCTTTAAAACCGAGATGAGAAGAACTTTTTTCACGCAGAGAGTGGTGAATCTCTGGAACTCTCTGCCACAGAGGGTAGTTGAGGTCAGTTCATTGGCTATATTTAAGAGGGAGTTAGATGTGGCCCTTGTGGCTAAGGGGATCAGGGGGTATGGAGAGAAGGCAGGTACGGGATACTGAGTTGGATGATCAGCCATGATCATATTGAATGGCGGTGCAGGCTCGAAGGGCCGAATGGCCTACTCCTGCACCTAATTTCTATGTTTCTATGTTAACTAAACTAAATAAAACTACGCTAAGGAGAAATGTGGTTATTGTACCTACCGCAAGTACCTCCTCTGGCAACTCATTCCATACACCCACCATCCTTTGTTGTCTGGATCTTGAATTCTCTGCCCTGTGCATTCCTCCTCCCTATTCCCCTCATTATCATATACACCTCTATAAAGTCCCTCACCCTCCTGCACTCCAAGGAATAAAGTCCTAGCCTATGTAGACTCTCGCTGTGCCAAAACCATCTCTTAGCTGCCTAATAATCCCTCCATTCCCTGCACATCCATGTGCCTATGCAAAAGTCTCTTAAATGACACAAGTATCATAGACTCACATTGTATGCAAACAGGCCATTCGGCCCACCATATCTATGGTGACCCGTGTGGACTCATTCATGATTAGAACTGACTTTACAGATTTACATGTTTAAGAAAGAACTGCAGATGCTGGAAAAATCCTATTCCCTCACTCCATTGATGCTGCCTCACCCACTGAGGTTCTCCAGCATTCTTGTCTACCTTACAGATTTACATTGTCTGCAGCTTTGTCTTTAATTTTCTCTCTCCACAAATACTAATTGACTTGCCGAGTATTTGTGGCATTCGCAGTTTTTGTTTTGCATTTCCAGCACCTGCAGGTTTTTCTGATTTGTTTGGGCTTTTTTTTCTTGGTTCAGCGACTGATACCTGGTCGTCTGCACTAGATGGAGTTTCTCATGGTCTCTGAATTCCTTCGCCTTTGGGGTTAATTGTCTCTCCGTCTTTCTGGTTTTGTTTCTCTTACTCAGCCATTGCCTGCAGCTAAAACTTACTTCAGTTTAGTTTAGAGATACAGCATGGAAACAGGCCCTTCGGCACACTGAGTCCACACTGCCCATCGATCGCCTGTTCACACTCGTTCTGCTATCCCCACTTTATCAGCCACTCTCTGCACACTAGGATCAATTTACAGAGGAACATAGAAACATAGAAATTAGGTGTAGGAGTAGGCCATTCGGCCCTGCACCGCCATTCAATATGATCATGGCTGATCATCCAACTCAGTATCCCGTACCTGCCTTCTCTCCATACCCCCTGATCCCCTTAGCCACAGGGCCACATCTAACTCCCTCTTAAATATAGCCAATGAACTGGCCTCAACTACCCTCTGTGGCAGAGAGTTCCAGAGATTCACCACTCTCTGTGTGAAAAATGTGACCAATTAACCTACAAACCCTGCACATCTTTGGTAGGTGGGAAGAAACCCACGCGGTCACAGGGTGAATGTTCAAACTCCACACAGACAGCATCTGTGGTCAGGATGGAACCTGGGACTCTGGTGGTGTGGGGCAGCAGCTCAACCAGCTGTGTCACGGTGCCACCCTTTTTCTTTTGTAAATCAATTTGCAAGCAACATTTAAAAATTGACTTCTTATGCCTTTCCCACAGACGTCAATGCTAAAGGTGTCATCCTCAAAGCATTTGAACAATATCGCCTTAAATCCTGCATTGATTTCAAGCCTTGGACAGGAGAGGTTAACTACATATCAGTATTCCAAGGCAGCGGGTAAGAGTGTGATTCACTATTCCTTTTATTCTCCTAGAGTCATACAACACGGAAACAGGCCCTTCCGCCCAACTTGTCCATGCCGACCAAGAAGTTCCACCCAAGCTAGTCTCATTTTCCTGCGTTTGGCTCGTATCCTTCTGAGCATTTCCTACCCATGTACTATGCTCGGTTGAAGGCATTGTATCGGGATGCATCACAGCATGATTTGGGAACAGCTCCATCCAAGATCGCAAGAAATTGCAGAGTTGCAGACGCAGCATAGACCATCCTGCAAACCAAACTCCCTTCCATTGACTTCATCTGTACTTCACGCTGCCTTGTCAAGGCCACCAGCATAATCAAGGATAAGTCTCACCCTGGTCATTCCCTTTTCTCCCCTCTCCAATCAGGCAAAAGGTCCACAAGTGTAAAAATTCAAAACCACCAGATTCAGGGCTAGTTTCTTCTCATCTGTATTCAGGCAACTGAACCATCCTATCACCAACTTGAGAGCGGTCCCAACATACCATCTACCTCATTGCCCCCCAAGTCCACGCTGATCAACGATCACCCCGTACACGAGCACTTTCCTACACACTGAGGACAATTTACAATTTTACCAAAGCTATTTAACCTACAAACCTGTGCGGCTTTGGAATGTGGGAATAAACTGGAGCACCCAGAGAAAACCCACGCGGTCACAAGGAGAATGTACAAACTCCGTACAGACAGCACCCGTAGTCAGGATTGAACACTGGTATCTGTCACTGTAAGGCAGCAGGTCAACCGCTGCGCCACCGTGCCGCCCAAGAGTCTGTTAAATTATGCGAGGCAGTCAAAACCTATTTCCCAGGGTGGAAAAATCAAATGCTATGTTGCAACTCTTTAAGGTGAGAGGGGCAAAGTTTAAAGGAGATGTACGGGGCACGTTATATACATAAAGAGTGGTGAGTGCCTGGAATGCATTGTGATTGACGGGGGTGGTGGTTGAGGCAGATATGACAGCGGCATTTAAGAGAAAAATAGGGAATGGAGGGATATGGATTATGTGCAGGCAGATGAGATGATCTTGACATCATGTTCAGCACAGATATTGTGGGCTGTTCCAGAGCTGTACTGTTATATGTTCTAAACACGCCACCTTTCAGATGCTGGTCATCAGTGGGTAATCACCGCGTTGGTGAGCAGAAGCTCTCGATCGGAGAGAGATGTGAGAGAATAGCGACCATTGAACACGAGTTCCTTCATGCACTGGGATTCTGGCACGAGCAGTCACGACCCGATCGCGATGACTACGTCAAAATCATGTGGGACAGGATTGATAACGGTAAGGTCACGAGTCAAGAGTGAAGACTGTTTAGTTGTCACATGGCCCGACAGCAGAACGATGACATTCTGGGAAACAATTCTGGTAAATCTCCTCTGCATCCTTTCCAAAGCCTCCACATCCTTTGACTTAATGTCAGTTTCTTCCCAGCTGTCATCAGGCAACTGAACCATCCTATCACCAACTAGAGAGGGGTCCTGAGCTACTGTCAACTTCATTAGAGACCCTCTTTAATTGGACTTTACTGGACTTTATCATTCACGAAACATTACTCCCTTTATCCTGTATCTGTACAATGTGAATAGACACAAAGTGCTAGAGTACCTCAGCGGGTCAGGCAGCATCTCTGGAGAAAAGGAACAGGTAACGTTTTGGGTCAAGGCCCTTCTTCAGAATGAGTGTCAGGGAGCGAGAAAGTAGAGATAGCAAAAGATACAAAGGACAAATGAACGAAAGGTATGCAAAGAACAAATCAATGCCAGCAACGATGATCAAGGAAAGGTCAACTTGTGGCTGTAGAGAAGGTGATAAGGAGGGGGCACAAACAGTGAAACTAAGTAGGATGACAGTGAAACTAGCACAACGATTAGGGTGGGGGAGGGATGGAGAAAGAGGGTTACTTTAAGTTGGAGAAATCAATGTGCTTGTCGCTGGGGTGTAAGCTGCCCAAGCGAAATATGAGGTGGTGCGCCACTGTGCTGCCGTACATTTCTGTTTCCGTACTATTTCTTATTTTCTTCCATTCTTAAAGCAGTGGCCTGATGAGCTTTTGTTATTGTTGATTTAGGTAAAGAACACAATTTCAATAAGTATGACGATAAGGTGAGCAATTCGCAGAACATCCCATACGACTATACCTCAGTAATGCACTACAGCTCCACGGCATTCAACAACGGCACACAACCAACAATAGTCACCAAGATCGCCGAATTCAGTAATGTCATCGGGCAGCGCATGGAATTCAGCGATTACGACCTTCAAAAACTCAACCGTCTCTACAACTGCAGTAAGTACCAGCATCTTATCGGGATGCATCGCAGCATGGTTTGGGAAAAGCTCCAGCCAAGACCTCAAGAAATTGTAGAGAGTTGTGAACATAGCCCAGATCATCACACAAACCAAACTCCCTTCCATCGACTCCAGTTACACCTCACGCTGCCTCGGCAAGGCCACTTGCATAATCAAAGACCAGTCCCACCTCAGTCACTCCCTCTTCTCCCCTCTAGCAAGAAGTACAGAAGTATGAAATTAGACACCTCTAGATTCAGGGACAGTTTCTCCCTAGCTGTTATCAGGCAACTGAACCATCCTATCAACAATGAGAGATCTACCATCTACCTCATTGTAGCAGTGTTACAAAATTTTGAGATTTTAGAAATCAAATCTTTAATTTATCCCATCAGATAAAGCATAAAAAGAAGTTTAATTTGACACCTAATTCACTTTCATATTTTCAGTATTCAAAATGTTATGGCCATTTTCATACTCGGAAATTAGTATCTTGTTCCCTATTGTTTTTTCATTGACTTAACACAAAAGCTGTGATCGAAAGCCCATAACTTTCTTACAAATTAAGAGAACTGAAAGAAATTTTCAGTTATTATAAATTGAAGCATTCTGAAACAAATATAAAACAATCTTACTTAGATGACTTGAAATTAAGCATATAATTAGTTAGTTACCTAATTGTAGCTAATTACAAAATTCAATTACTAGATCTAAACATCTATCCATTTCTTAAGAATAGATTAACATTTTTAAATAGTCTAAGTGTCCAAATAACATTCACACAAGAATTCAGAATATAACATAATTTTTAAATCTCATTGTCATGGGTTTATAGGCCAAATGGATGGAATTTAATGTTTAATACCTGTAAATGAATGGTCATTTAAATCAGTGGGTTTTTTTGGAACGCGACCATTTGGAACGTTACGATTGTGGTGATTTTAGTCCCCCATATCAGCAACAAATACACTGCCGGTTCTTCGGGGGAAAAAATCACTGTTTCACAACTTAAAATGTGAATTAAATGCATCTTAAGAAACACTTTTATACATAAAAATAAACTACTTTCTTTCACCTGTCCTCTACATAAAATCCATCCCCGTTGTCGGTGTTGACGGCTTCAGAAACTGATTTAAAAATCATTCCAGCGATTAACTTGTCGGGCGAATTTTTTTTAAAAACACACAGAACGGCCGTCGGAACGATTCTTTAGCAAAATCTTGCACTCCAACAAAATATAATCCAGGGCCTGAGATATAGGGAGAGGTTGAGCAAGCTAAGACTTTATTCCTTGGAGTGTTAGAGGCTGAATGATTTTATTAAGGTTTACTGGACTAAGTGGGACCCGTTGGGTCCCATGTTCACACGGGGGAGCTGGGCCCCAATGCAATATTCCACCTCTCCACCAATTCCAAAATTGGTGGCCAGTGGGACGGGAGGTGGGGGCTTTCTGGAGCGCTAGTATGGGTGTTGTGGGCTGAAGGGACTGGTTTCCAGAGGGGTAGTATGGACATTGTGGGCCAAATGGATTCTTGGACAGGCAGCTCAGTCGCACAAACCTGGCATGCTGGCAGCTCACTCACTCACGGCTGGTGGGCTGGCAGTTGACTCACGGCTATTCCTTGAAATTCCATTTCAAGCAGGGTGCAAGGCAACCAAATTCAAATGCAGTTTCCTACCATTTCTAGCAGGGTGCAAGGCCACCAAATTCAAATGCAGTTTCATACCATTTAAGCAGGGTGAAACCACCATAAAACCCCATAAAACCCCACATAAACACCACATAAAAACCACATAAAAACCACACTCACAGTTCAGTAGACATTCAGTGTGTTCAGTTGGTTCACAGCTCAGAGAGAAAGTCGTGAACTCTCTCTGACCCATCTTGCAGAGACTGAGCCACGCCCACACTTCTGGGTTTATAGTCCCCCCCCCCCCCCCCCCCCCCCCCCCCCCCCCCCACTGGAAGGGGCGTGGCCTTCATGACGTGATTGACAGGAGGAGAATCTCAACATTAATAACTCTTTTATTTTTCATCGATGGGAAAAATCCTCATCACCTGATGAACGGAGGGGGACTCTGAGTATGATGGCCAAATATAACAGCCATAAGTGGGAGCGTTTTTTCTAAAATCAATATACAGTGCAAAACAGAAGTGGTCAAGTTTAGACTTTTAATTATAAGCTTTTTCAAACCAACCACCACCATCACATTTGCTTATCTTTTTCAAACCAACCACTACCACCACAATTGCTTTGCTTTTTCAAACTAACCAACCACCACCACAAATGCTTTGCTTTTTCAAACCAACCAACCAACCACCACATTTGCCTTTTCAAACTACATTAAGGGCACTCACAGGTCAGTAAAACCACTCACAGCTTAGTAAACATGTGTTCAGTGTTATTCACAGCTCAGACTGAAAGTCATGACCTCTTGCACCCCCATCTCGCAGAGACTGAGGCAGTCCACACTTCCGGGTTTTATAGTCCCTCCCCCCTCCCATCGGAAGGCATTGCCTTCATGGCGTGATTGACAGGACAGAGAATCTCAAAATGTTTTAAACATTAATAAGTCTTTTATTTTTCATCGATGGGAAAAATCCTCTTGTCCTGCGCAGCAGAGAGCGATTCTAAGTAAGATGGCCAAAAGTCACAGCCGTAAGTGATAGCGTTTTTTATAAAATCAACTAGACTAAGTGGGACCCATTGGGTCCCATGTTCACACGGGAGGGCTGGTCCCCCGACGCAATATTCCACCTCTCCACCAATTCCAATATTGGTGGCCAGTGGGGGGGCTTTCTGGAGTGCTGGTATGGGTTCTTGGGGTGGCAGCTCAGTCCCTCAAGCCTGATCTGCTGGCAGCTCACTCACGGCTGGTGGGCTGGCAGTTGACTCATGACTATTCCTTGAAATTCCTTTTCAAGCAGGGTGCAAGGCCACCAAATTCAAATCCATGTTCCTAACATTTCAAGCAGGGTGCAAGGCCACCAAATTCAAGTGCAGTTTCCTACCACTTCAAGCAGGGTGCAAGGCCACTGAATTCAAGTGCAGTTTCATACCACTTCAAGCTGGATCCAAGGCCACCAAATTCAAGTGCAGTTTCATACCACTTTCAGCAGGGTGGAAGGCCACCAAATTCAGTGCAGTTTCATACCACTTCAAGCAGGATGCAAGGCTGCCAAATTCAAGTGCAGTTTCATACCACTTCAAGCAGGGTGCAAGGCCACCAAATTCAAATGCAGCTTCATACCATTTCATGCAGGGTGAAACCACCATAAAACCACACAAAACACCAAACTCACAGTTCAGTAGACATTCAGTGTTTTCAGTTGATTCATAGCTCAGACAGTCGTGACATCTCCCTCCCCCATCATGCAGAGACTGAGCCACACCCACACTTCCGGGGTTTATAACCCCTCCCACCGGAAAGATGTGGCTTTCATGGCGTGATTGACAGCAGAGAGATTCTCAACATTTTTTAAACACTAATAACGCTTTTATTTTTCATTGATGGGAAGAATTCTCTGCACCTGCTCAGCGGAGGGGGGCTGAGTAAGATGGCCGAAAATCACAGCCGTGAGTGGTAGCGTTTTATCTAAAATCAATATACAATGCAAACAGGAAGTAAGTGCATTTGGCCTTTTAACTTCAAGCCAAAGCACCCAAGCTGCCATTTGCAGTGTAGTGCCTTTCAACTTCAAGCCAAAGCACCCAAGCCGCCATTTGCTGTAAGAAGTGCCTTTCAACTTCAAGCCAAAGCACTCAAGCCACCATTTGCAGTAAGTAGTGCCTTTCAACTTCATGCCACCATTTGCAGTAAGTAGTGCCTTTCAACTTCAAGCCACCATTTGCAGTAAGTAGTGCCTTTCAACTTCAAGTCAATGCACCCAAGCCACCATTTGCAGTAAGTAGTGTCTTTCAACTTAAAGTCAAAGCACCCAAGTCACCATTTGCAGTAAGTATAGCGCCTTTCAACTTCAAGCCAATGCACCCAAGCTACCATTTGCAGTAAGTAGTGCCTTTCAACTTCATGCCACCATTTGCAGTAAGTAGTGCCTTTCAACTTCAAGCCAATGCACCCACGCGACCATTTGCAGTATATAGTGCCTTTCAACTTCAAGCCAAAGCACCCGTCACCAATAAGATGGCCGAAAATCACGGCCGTGAGTGGTAGTGTTTTATCTAAAATCAATATACAGTGCAAACAGGAAGTAAGTGCATTTGGCCTTTTAACTTCAAGCCAAAGCACCCAAGCTGCCATTTGCAGTGTAGTGCCTTTCAACTTCAAGCCAAAGCACCCAAGCCGCCATTTGCTGTAAGAAGTGCCTTTCAACTTCAAGCCAAAGCACTCAAGCCACCATTTGCAGTAACTAGTGCCTTTCAACTTCATGCCACCATTTGCAGTAAGTAGTGCCTTTCAACTTCATGCCACCATTTGCAGTAAGTAGTGCCTTTCAACTTCACCCAAGCCACCATTTGCAGTAAGTAGTGCCTTTCAACTTCAAGCCAATGCACCCAAGCCACCATTTGCAGTAAGTAGTGCCTTTCAACTTAAAGCCAAAGCACCCAAGCCACCATTTGCAGTAAGTAGCGCCTTTCAACTTCAAGCCAATGCACCCAAGCTACCATTTGCAGTAAGTAGTGCCTTTCAACTTCATGCCACCATTTGCAGTAAGTAGTGCCTTTCAACTTCAAGCCAATGCACCCACGCGACCATTTGCAGTATATAGTGCCTTTCAACTTCAAGCCAAAGCACCCGTCACCAATTGCAGTAAGTAGTGTCTTTCAACTTCAAGCCAAAGCATCCAAGCCACCATTTGCAGTAAGTAGTGCCTTTCAACTTCAAGCCAAAGCACCTGCCACCATTTGCAGTAAATAGTGCCTTTCAACTTCAAGCCACCATTTGCAGTAAGTAGTGCCTTTCAACTTCATGCCACCATTTGCAGTAAGTAGTGCCTTTCAAGTTCAAGCCAATGCACCCAAGCCACCATTTGCAGTAAGTAGTGCCTTTCAACTTAATGCCAAAGCACACAAGCCACCATTTGCAGTAAGTAGTGCCTTTCAACTTCAAGCCAATGCACCCACACCACCATTTGCAGTAAGTAATACCTTTCAACTTCAAGCCATAGCACCTAAGCCACCATTTGCATTAAGTAGTGCCTTTCAACTTTAAGCCAAAGCACCCAAGCCACCATTTGCAGTAAGAAGTGCCTTTCAACTTCAAGCCAAAGCACTCAAACAACCATTTGCAGGCAGTGCCTTTTTACTTCAAACAAACCATTTTCAACCCATATTAAGGGGACTCACAGTTGTGTAGACATTTGTTCAGTGTTATTCAGAGCTCAGGGAGACGTGACCCTTGGCTTCATCCATCTTGCAGAGACTGAGTGAGGCACACCACTTCCTTGTTTTATAGTCCCTCCCCCTCCCTCCAGCAGGGGCAGCAGAGAGAATGATGATTTTTTAAAAAAACATTAATATCTCTCTGATTTGTCATCGATGGGAAAAATCCTCTGAACCCGTAAGGCAAAGGGGTGCTCTGAGCGAGGTGGCCAAAAATGACAGCCGTAGGTGGCGGCGTTCTGTCGGAAATCGCAGCACAGTGGGCCAAAAGCGGTCAAGATCAGAGTTTTAGTAATATAGATATGCAGTGCAAACAGCAAGTGGTCAAGGGTGGTCAAGTGGTCAGGGAATTTTAATTATATAGATAAAATCCTGAGGGGCATAGATAGGGTGACTCTTTTACGGAGAGTTGAAGAATCAAAAACTAGAGGGCACAGTTTTAAGGTGATGGAAATTATTTGAAAGGAACCTGAGAGCAACTTGTGCTGAGAAGCATTTTGTGTTTATCTTCTGTAAATGATGCTATCTCGGAATGTTAACTCT
Organism: Leucoraja erinaceus; assembly: GCF_028641065.1. Classification (NCBI taxonomy): domain Eukaryota; kingdom Metazoa; phylum Chordata; class Chondrichthyes; order Rajiformes; family Rajidae; genus Leucoraja; species Leucoraja erinaceus. The sequence continues at coordinate 55,010,371 of NC_073380.1, forward strand.
TAATTCATGGAGAATGGCAAATTCTCAGCTTTCTCCTGTGTTGTTTCTGGCCAGCCACATCGCTCAGCTTCCTGGACAGATGCAGCTTCGAAGGTGAAAGTATCTGTGGCATGATACAGAGTCCAGATGACAACGCAGACTGGCAACATGTTTCTCAGGCTCCAGGTGGGCCCGACAAAGACTTCACCAACATGGGCGACTGCAAAGGTACTTCCATCATCAGCACAATGCAAGGAAATGATTTGTACTTCACTGAAGTGAAAGTCCAGAATTTCTGCAGTGGATTTGTTACAGAGGCCTTTGGGATGTGGGAGGAAACCAGAGCACCTGGAGGAAACCCATGCGGTCACAGGGAAAATGTGCAAACTTCACACACACGCACACACACACTCACACACAATCCGAGGTCAGGATCGAACCCGGGTCTCTGGCACTGTGAGGCAGCGGTTCTACCAGCTGCACCACTGTGCCGCCCTAAAAGTCAGTCCACACAAACAGACAAAGCTGACTTCATTAATGAGGTTTCATTCCTTCTACATTGCAGGCAGTGGATTCTTCATGCATTTCAGCACCAGTTTGGGCCCAGTGGGACACAGGGCGTTTTTGGAGAGCAGGATCCTTTACCCAAAGCGGGGCTTCCAGTGCCTGCAATTCTACGCCTTCAACAGTGGCAGTGAAGGAGACGAACTAAACATTTGGGTCAGAAGTTACAACAATACAAATCCCAACGGCATTTTGACCAAAGTGACAAGAATAACTGGTAAGTTACTAACAACAGAGAATACTTGAGAATAAAATGTTGTATAGACTTGGATTGTTTTCTCTGGGACATTGGAGGTTGCATGGAGACTTGATAGAAGTAAATCATATTTTGAGAGGCATGGATAGGGTAGACAGTCAGAACCTTTTTTCCCATAATGGAAATATCAAATACAGAGGGGGTAACTTTAAGGTGAGAAGGTCAAAGTTCAAATGAGAAGTGCGGGGCAAGATTTTTCACATTGAAGGTGGTGGTGCCCGGAACGTGCCAACAGGTGGGGGTGGTGGAGGCAGATACAATAGTGGCTTTTAGATAGGCACATGGGTATTCAGGGAATGGAGGGATATGGATTAATGTGCAGGCAGATGCGATTAGTTTATCTTGGCATTAACTAATCTCAGCCGTTGTGGACCAAAGGGCCTGTTCCTGTGCTGTACTTTTCTAAGAGATCGTTGGCATATCTGTAATAATGACGGACACAAGGATGTGGTATGAATATTGATTTACCAACTTCAAATTCCCCTTCCATCCCCTCTCTCTCCGTCAACCCCCCCCCCCCCAGTCGTCGTACTCGTTTCACTGTCGTCCTCTTGAGTTTCGCTGTCTGTATAACTCGTTATCACCTACCCGACGGCCAACAATGGACCATTGTGGGCTCCACCTTTCCTTGTTTCTTGTTGCGTTTGAATATCTTTCTTTCATCTGTACCTCTCGGTTCCCTTTCCCGACTCTCAGTCTGAAGTAGGGTTTTGACCCGAAATGTCACCTATTCTTTTTCTCCAAAAATGCTGCCTGACCCGTTGAGTTACTCCAGCTTTTTGTGGCTATCTTCTATAATTATGGACACATATTTTCACATTCACCTCAAAGATTTAGGTTATTATTTTCACGTGTACCAAGATACCGTGAGAAGGTTTCTTTTGCATGTTGTCCAATCGGAGCAGATAATACATACAAATACAATTGGATCAAACTCCCAATACAATAGGTAGAGCAAACGGAAAGATACCGAGTGCAGAATATAGATTTCAGCATTGTAGCGCATCAGTTCCAGAGACAAAGGCCTGAATAAAGTGGATGTGGAGGATGTTTCCATTAGTCATAGCCTCAGAATAAAAGGATGTTCCTTTAGAAAGGAGAAGAGGAGGAATTTCTTTAGTCAGAGGGTAGTGAATCTGTGGAATTCATTGCCACAGAAGACTGTGGAGGTGAATGGATATTTTGAAGGCATAGATGGATAGATTCTTGAGTAATACGCGTGTCATGGGTTATAGCGAGTCGGCAGGAGAACGGGGTGAAGAGGGGAAGAGAGATCAGCCATGATTGAATGGCGGAGTAGACTTGTTAGGTCGAATGGCCTAATTCTGCTCCTATCACATAACCTTATGAACTAATGAACAAATTCCAATGTCCGCAATAGGGTAGAGGTGAATCGGACAGTACCCTAGCTTATGGAAGGACCGTTCAGAAGCCTGATAACAGAGGGGAAGAAGCTGCTCCTGAGTTTGGTGGTATCAATCTCTCCTTGCTGGAGGACTCTGGAACATGCCCCATCGCCAACTTCTGAAGCCAACTTTGCGGGCCGGTATCTTGGCTCTTCAGTTCAGTTTAGTTCATTGTCACATGTACCGAGGTACAGGGAAAAGCTTTTTGTTGTATGCTAACCAGTCAGCAGAAAGGCTACATGATTACAATCAATCCATTTAGTTGCACTCCCCTACAGTCCCTATTTACAGTCCCCTAGGCAAACCGTTCCAGTATGATTTGACTCCTCTCGTAGGTTGTGACCTCTGTTGGTCCAGCAAATCAGATGATCCAAAAAAGCAGTGGAACCAAAGATGCCGGAAAATCGGCAGAGAACCTGTTTAATAAAAACGCAAGCCTTTAAAATTTCTAAAATTCTTACATTTCAGAAAAAAAAAACCTTTTAAATGTTGTTACCCCTTAACAGAATTGGGCCTAAATTACTGGCAGCTTCACCATGTCAGACTAGACGTCTCCGGAAAGTTCCGTGTTGTTTTTGAAGGGGTGAAGGGAGGTGCTCCCTCCAATGGAGGTATTTCCATTGACGATGTCAACCTCTCGGAAACCTTTTGCCCGACACACGTGTGGCGCATCAGGAACTTCACCGGCCTACTGAACACTAGCCCATCGGGGTTACAAGGCGCTGTCTACAGCCCAAGGTATTACTCCCAGCAAGGGTATTCCTTTCAGATCAAGCTCTATGTAAATGGGACGTCCGATTGGCCCTTCTACCTCGGTGTGTTCTTGCACTTGGTCAATGGGACCAATGATGAGGGTCTACAATGGCCCTGCCCATGGATGCAAGGTACCATGCTTCTGATGGACCAACAGCCTGATATCAGACGCCGGATGTCCAACCAAAGAAGCGTGACCACTGACCCAAATAGGACCACAACCGAAGGTAAGCTCACATCTTGCTTCGTCTTAAAAAGAGACACAACGTTTTGGAGTAACTCATGAAACATAATGTTGTGATTGGTGATGGTAGAGTCAGATTACAAAAAAATATTAACGGGCACAGCAATAACAAATGGGTTTCATAGAGTTCGGTCAAACTTGCCCAAACCGATCAACATGTCTCATCCACGCTAGTCCAACCTGCCTGCGCTTGACCCATATCCCACTAAATCTCTCCATTTCAGGTGCCTGTCTAAACATTTCTTAAATGTTGTGATAGTACTTGCCTTAACTACCTCCTCTAGCAACTCGTTCCATACACCCACCACCCTTTGTGTGAAAAAGTTATCCCTCGAGTTCCTATTAAATCTTTCCAATCCTCACCTTAAACCTACTCTATGTCCTCTGGTTCTCGATTCCCTTACTCTGGATAAAAGACTGCTCAATGACCAGTCTATTCCACTCATGATGCCGTATCCATCTACAAGATCATCATTGATCATCCTGTGCTTCAAAGGTGGCACGGTGGTGTACCGATAGAGTTGCTGCCTTATGGGTCAGTCCCATTTAGGCGACTCTTTAGGCGACTGCCAGGGACTAATTATAATGGAATTCACTTACGACACCTGGCGACAACCTACGACAGCAAAAATTGTTGCCACTGTCGCCGAAAAATGTTCAACATGTAGAAAATTTTGTGGCAGTCACCTGTAGTCACCCAAAAAATCGCCTAAGTGGGACAGGCCCATTACAGCGCTTACAGCGCCAGAAACCCGATTTTGATCCTGGCTACGGGTGTTTGTCTTCACATAGTTTGCACGCTCTCCTCGTGACTGCATGGGTTGTCACTGGGAACTTCGGTTTCCTCCCGCACTCCCAAGACATACAGGTTTGTAGGTTAATTGGCTTGGTGTGAATATGAAAATTATCTCCAGTGTAGGATAGTGTTAATGTATGGGGATCGCAGGTCGGTGCAGACTTGGTGGGCTGAAAGGCCTGTTTCTGCACTGTATGTCTGAACTAAACTAAACTACTAAAGTCCTAGCCAGCTCAAACTCTCCCTGTAGCTCAGGCCCTCAAGTCCTGGCAATATCCTCGTCAATCTTTTCTGCATTCTTTTCAGCTTAACATCTTTGCTATACCAAGGTGACCAAAACCTAATACTGTACTCCGTTTGGCCTCACCTATGTCTTGCACAACTGTAACATGACCTCCTAACGTCTATACTCAGTACTCTGACTGATGAAGGCCCATGTGCCAAAAGCCTTCTTGACCACCCGATCTAATTGTGAAACCACTTTCGAGGTGATTCAATACAAGGTCACCCATTTTAGACAGTAAAAGGACAACAGAGTAGGTGATAAATTGTGGGACACAAAGTGCTGGAGTAACTCAGTGAGTCAGGCAACATCCATGGAGAACATGGATAGGTGAGTTTTCAGGCTGAGATCCTTCTTCAGACTGATTGTAGGAGTTGGGGGTGGGAGGGAAGAAGGCTAGAAGAGAGAATGGGCAGGACAACGCGTGGCAGGTAATAGGTGAATAGAGGTAAGAGGTTTTTTGGTAGGCAAATGGTTGGACAAAGGCCAGAGATGAAATAAAACAAAAGGGTGTGAGACTAAAGGATTGAAGTGCTGCAAATTGTGAAGTTAGAGGAAGGAATTTAGATGGAGGGAGAGTGTGAGGGGAGATATGGTGCATGTATCCGGTAGGGTACAGGGCAGGGAAGGAGTGTGGAGAAAGGGTGGCATGGGGAGATAGGGGAGGAGGAGGGGAGAGATTGTTAGAGATTGGCTAAAGTTGGAGAATTCAATGATCACACTGAAGATAGGCACAAAATGCTGGTGTAACTCAGTGGATCAGTCAGCATCTGTGGAGAAAGGAAATAAGTGATGTTTGGGGTGGAAACTCTGCTTCAGACTGTGAGTCAGGGTAGAGGAAAACTATAGGTATGAGACTTTAGTACAAATGAGCCGGCACCGATGACCAAGGAAAGGTGGAGCCCACAATAGATGATTGTTGGCAGTTGTAGAGGTCAAAACAAAGAGACATATAGATGCGAACACTGGAACTGGCAGGATGACTAGGGTGGGGGAGGGGTTGTAAGCTACCCAAGCGGAATATGAGGTACTGTTCCTGCAGTTTGCATGTGGCCTCAGTCTGGCAATGGAGGAGGCCCAGGCCAGAAAGGTCAGTGTGGGAATGGGAAGGAGTAAAAATGTTTAGTGACTGGGAGATCCAACAGGCCTTCATGGACCAAGCGTAAGTGATCGGCGAAACGGTCGCCGAATCTGTGCTTGCTTAGCCTTGGTGCTTAATGATCCAGTGCAGGCATAGTAATCGCTCTCTGTTGTGGGTTACAGGCAACCAAACTTTCTTCTTCTGGGACAAGCCGAGCAAAGTTGGACGTCCCGTGACGGAGCCCGATGGCACTGTGTATTACCGGGGACCAGGGATGGGAATCAGTACATTCTTATCCCACGAACGATTGAAAAGTAGAGAGTTCATTAAGGGAGATGATGCTTATTTCCTTTTAACCATGGAAGGTATGATTCTCTTTATTCTAAGGATGGCACGGTAGCGCAGCAGTAGAGTTTCTGCTTTACAGCACCAGAGATCCGGATTTGATCCTGACTACGGATACTGTCTGTACAGAGTTCAATGTGATCATGGCTGATCATCCACAATCAGTACCCTGTTCCTGCCTTCACCCCATATCCCCTGACTCCGCTAAGAGACCTATCAAGACAAAGCTCTCTCTTGAAAGTATCCAGAGAACCAGCCTCCACCACCCTCTGAGGCAGAGAATTCCAGAGACTCACAACTCTGTGTGAAAAATTGTTTCCTCATCTCCGGTCATAGGGAGAACGTAAAATTCCGTACAGCCAGCACCCGTAGTCAGGATTGAACCCGGGTCTCTGAAGCCCTGTGAGGTGCAGCGGTAGAGTTGCTGCCTTACAGCGAATGCAGCACCGGAGATACAAGTTCGATCCTGACCACGGGTGCTGTCTGTATGGAGTTTGTACGTTCTCCCCGTGACCACATGGGTTTTCTCCAAGACCTTCGGTTTCCTCCCACACTCCAAAGACATACAGGTTTGTAGGTTAATTGGCTTGGTAAATGTAAAAATTGTCCCTAGTGGGTGTAGGATAGTGTTAATGTGTGGGGATCACTGATCAGCACAGACCCAGTGGGCCGAAGGGCCTGTTTCCGTGCTGTATCTCGAAACATAAATCTACCGCTGCGCTGTCCTTGAGAAGCTTGAGAAGATGCGTCGGAAGGGCAGTGAGGAATCTATCGTGTGTGATTATGACTCGTCCCTTTACCCTTACAGATGTATCGCATCTTGTGGCCACTCAGCCGACCCCCCCACCACCGCCCACAAAACCCGATCCCACCTCGACCAACGAGCCAGTAACCAATCGCCCCGAGTCTTGCATTGACTTTCAATGTGAAAATGACGGGGTCTGTATTGTTCAAAATGGGGAACCCATCTGCAGGTAAAGGCTTTTGTTATTTGTATAATGTTTCATTGAGATGGACCACTTTAATTACCATTAACCCAAAAGTATTTTATGTATATACTGCTTTTAGACCATTCAGGATGGTTTACAGACAATCAGCTGCACTCAGTGTGTTGTGGTTCAGTTTCTCTTAAACTGACAAAAACACAAATAAAATCAGTAATCAAATAGTGCAATCTTTATTTCGCCAGGCGGGTGTGGCCGTAAACTCTTACTGTATGTAATATACAGACTATAGGTTCACTCTATCCCCACACAAAAGGCAGCGTTTAAGTAGATATATTTATACCTCAATAATCTGCGATTCAGCAATACTTTATCCTACAGAGCATAATACCACCTCTTGCTTCTTAAGATTGGCAGCTTCTTAAGATTGCCAGTTTCTTAAGATTGACAGGTTCTTCTGAGAGAGGAAGGGTTAGCCCATATATGGTTATGATGAGTAGGCTATTTTTCTGCAGATCAAGCATCTTGGTTTTTTTACTTTAATGACACACATTATAATCTTATAGAGCAAGGGTAGGAGCAGTGTCTGAACATCCTCTTAATATTTATATTATAGAGGAGACATTCATGAAGTTGTAATTGTTATCTCGCTTGTATGGGGAAAAAGAGCATAAACATCTTTGTTAGCCTTGTTAGTGTAATAGGAGCAAGGGTAAGCATTTTCTGCTGGCTTTGCAATTAATAGGATAAAGGTAACAGCCTGTCTTTACTTCTAGTTTCAGCTGAATCCATTTTTGTAACTTTTAAATATTTTTAACTTCCTCAAGTGCACAGATAAAGAATAGAGGGTACAACATTTAACATAAAGGTATAGCATTGAAGTCCATATAAAGAATGTTCAAAGGTTGCCAATGAGGTGGGTGGAAGTTCAGAACCGCACTCTAGCTGATGAGAGGATGCTCAATTGCTTGATAACTGGTGGGAAGAAACTGTCCCTGAATCTGGAGGTGTGTGTTTTCAAACTTCTGCCTGATGGGAGAGGGGAGTAGAGGGAGTGCCCCGGATGAGATTTGTCATTGATTATAAGCCGAGAGGGGGATTGGTGGATTAAAGACTTGTGCTCATCGACTGACCTCAGCTGTTGTCTGTATGGAGTTTGCATGTTCTCCCTGTGACTGCGTGGGTTTTCACCAGGTGCTATGGTTTCCCACCACACTCTAAAGACGTGCAGGTTAGTGGGCTAATTGACTTCTGTAAATTGTAAGTTCCCTTTATCATGTTCATAGATTCATGTTATAGTAGCACAATCAGGCCATTCGGACCATCAAGTTTAATCCTCCATTCAATCATGGCTGATCTGTCTTTCCCTCTCAACCCATACTCCTGCCTTCTCCCCATAACCTGCACCTGTTCCAATCAACTAATGAACATGTATCTGTACACTGTGGATGGCTCGATTGTAATCATGTATATTTTTTCTGCGAACTGGTTGGCACTCAAAAAAAAGATTTTCACACAAGTTGTGTGACAATAAACTGAACTAAAGTAAACTAACCAGTGAATTAAATGGTTAGCCAGGAGGTAAATGCCAGTGTTGTTTAACAGGTGCCTGACTGGTGAGAACTGGTGGTATTCGGGCAGTCACTGTGAGCACTTTGGTGAGCAGGAGGATACAGTTCTGATCGCCGTGGCTTCGTCTGTGGCCATCTTCCTCGGTATGTTGTTTGTCACACTGCTCACCGCATACTGCCTGAAGCGAAGATACCGGAAGCAAATGGACAAGTCGGACAAAGGAGTCAACTTGGCAAACGTGAGTGTTGCAAACTGATCTATAATAGGTGACTGAGTAAATCCAGTATCAAGTGGAGAAGCGTATAAGAATGGAGTGGTGTACAAGATCATGAGAGGAATAGATCCCGAGTGACTGCACAGATTCTTTTACCTAGAGTATGGGACTCGGAAACCAGAGGACACAGGTTGAAGATGAAGGGGGGGGGGAAATGTAATAGGAACCTGAGGAGCAACTTTGTTAGACAAAGGGTGGTGGGTGTATGGAACGAGCTTCCGGAGGAGGTAGTTGAGGCAGGTACTGTCACAATGTTTAAGAAACATTTAGACAGGTACATAGATAGGACAGGTTTAGGGGGATATGGGCCAAATGCAGGCAGGTGGGACTAGTGTAGATGGGGCACATTGGTCAGCATAGGCAAGTTAGGCCGAAGGGTCTATTTTCATGCTGTATGACTCTAGGCAAGAAACTGCATTTGCTAGTTTATGGAACAAGACACAAAGTGCTGGAGTAACTCAGTGGGTCAGGCAGACATGGATAGGTGATGTTTCTGAACTGTCTTGAACGTTTGACTTCCACGCATGCGTGTCAGCATCAATGCCGGCCAGGAAAGTCCCGCGAGCGCGGTAGATTGGGTATTCCGTCCGATCAGAGAACGGGGACATGGGACTTGCGTGGAACTTGCGCGGGACTCGGCCGTGACACAGTTTAAAAGGCTGCATCCATTTTATGCAAGTTAGGGAGATGTACCAAGTTTGAAGATTAGTTACTAAATTAAAGCCCTTTAAGCCCTTGCGAGTTCATTTAAGTGCTCTCCCGAGTTAACAAAAAATCAATCTCGTGGTAAGCACGGAGAATGAACGTAGCGGTTACATCGGAGCTCAGGGACATCTCTTAGCGGCTCATTACCGCTAACGGCAGGTACTCGGGAAGACTCGCTAACGGCAAGCACGGGAAGAAGCGTGAAGATTTTCCAACATGTTGAAAAATGTCCACGAGAGCCCTGAGTACCGATGAGTGGCCATTACCGTAAATCTCCGAGTTCAAATCAGGGCAAACCCGGGATAGCTCTTGGAATCGCACCATGGGACAGGGCTATGTGTTAAATTACCTACTCTGTTGTTGTTGTTGTTATTGTTCCGGGAAATACTACGTAACAGTTTTGGGTCAGGACACTTCTTCACACTGAAGAAGAGTTCTGACCCAAGCTGTTACCTGTGCAGGTTCTCCAAAGATGTTGCCAAATCAGCTGAGTTCCTCCAACACCATGTGTCTTTGTTCCGGTATTTAAATGTTTCTTAGTCATATAGCATGGAAACAAGCTATTCGGCCCACCCCGTCCATCCATGGTGCCCCATCTAATGTAGAGGAACAGGCCCTTCAGTCTGTGCCGAACATGATGCATTTGACATGTATTCCTCAGTCTGTCTTATGAAGAAAGACTGGATAGACTTGGTTTATACTCTCTAGAATTTAGGAGATTGAGAGGGGATCTTATAGAAACTTACAAAATTCTTAAGGGGTTGGACAGGCTAGATGCAGGAAGATTGCTCCCAATGTTGGGGAAGTCCAGGACAAGGGGTCACAGATTAAGGATAAGGGGGAAATCCTTTAAAACCGAGATGAGAAGAACTTTTTTCACACAGAGAGTGGTGAATCTCTGGAACTCTCTGCCAGAGGGTAGTCGAGGCCAGTTCATTGGCTATATTTAAGAGGGAGTTGGATGTGGCCCTTGCGGCTAAGGGGATCAGAGGGTATGGAGAGAAGACAGGTACGGGATACTGAGTTGGATGATCAGCCATGATCATATTGAATGGCGGTGCAGGCTCGAGGGGCCGAATGGCCTACTCCTGCACCTAATTTCTATGTTTCTAATATCTTCCTATCCATGTATCTGGATCTTACAGTTGTAAAAAATTATGAGGGGAATAGATAAGGTGAATGCAAATAGTCTTTTATTCCGAGTAGGGGAACAAAGAATTAGAGGGCTTAGGTTTCAGGTGAGAGGGGAAAGATTTAATAGGAACCTAAGGGACAACCTGTTTACATAGAGGGTGATGGGTTAATAAGCAATGAGCTACCAGAGGGAGTAGTTTAGTTTATTATTGTCACGTGTACCTAGGTTGACGCAAGTACAATAACAACATTTCAAGGACATTTGGACAAGTACATGGATGGGAAAGGTTCAGAGGGATATGGACCAAATCCAGGTAAAGGGGGCTAGCTTAGATGAGGCCGGCATGGACAGGTTGGGCTGAAGAGACTGTTTCCATGCGGTATGACTCTATGGTCCCTCGGCACAGTGTAGCAGTGGAGTTGTTGCCTTTCATTGCCAGAGACCTGGATTTGATCCTGGCTATGGGGCTGTCTGTACGGAGTTTGTATATTCTCCCTATGACCACATGGGTTTCCCCCGGGTGCTCCGGTTTCCTCCCACACTCCAAAGACATAAGTTAATTGGTTTCTGTAAAACTTGTAAATTGTCCCTAGTGTGTAGGTTGGCACTAATGTACAGGGGTGATTGTTGGCTGGAGTGGATTTGATGGGCTGAAGGGCCTGTTTCCACACTGTATCTCGAAAGTCTAACATCTAACGACTCTAAGACTAATAACCTTGCCCGGTAACTTTACTCAGAGCCTTATCGTTTCAACATCAACAGTGTTGAATAAATTGTTTTTTCAACAGACGGCATTCTGAAGAAGCCATAGAGAAGTCTAACAGCACGGAAAAGAGAGGAAACGCCAAGCAAGTATGGTCTTGTGGAGATCCCAATTAATCTGTGCAGATTTGTGAATCATGATTTAGCTTGACAAATATCTGACTTTCATTTGTAAACCTCATGAAATTAGCTCATTACAAAAATCTCTACTTTTAAAACACCTAATATTCATCATAGCTTGAAAATGCCAAATAAAATGATTGCAAAATAATAACCGAACAGGGTGTGATTGTAATCACAGGCGGAGCACAATGTAGATAGGTTAGGACTTTTATTATTATAGTGACGTAAACTGAGCGACTGAAAAATCTTTGTTTTGCACGCTATGCAAACACATTAGACATATTATACATTTGATATGTTGTCATATGGAGAAATTTAGGATTGAAGATTCCATTCATAACCTGTGAGCAAGGATGGCACAGTGGCGCAGCAGTAGAGCTGCTACCTCAGAGCGGCAGAGTTAAATCCTGACCTCAGGTGCTGTCTGTGTGGAGTGTGCATGTTCTCCCTGTGACCGCATGGGTTTCCCCCAGCTGCTTCGGTTTCCTCCCATATTCCTAAGGCACGAGTGTTTGTAAGTTAATTGTCTCCTAGAAAATTGCCTCAAATGCGTACGGGGTGGATGAAAGGTTGGAATGACATAGAACTCGTGTGAATGGGTGGTCGATGGTCAGCATGGACTCGGTGGGCCTGTCTCCATGTTACATCACCAAAAAAAAAAAAACATTTTCAAGAACCAGAGTCGGGAATCAAGACTTTCTGTTGTCATATGTCCCGAAACAGAACAATGAAATTCTTACTTGCTGCGGCACGACAGATATGCAAACATGGTGCTCTGTAAATACCACAGTAAACAACAAAAATGTTCAGTACACTGAACTTTTTCAACAAACAATAATAGTGGAAAGACAAAAACAATGCTCCCAAGTCTATGTAGTTTGGAGCTTATTTGGATGTTGTAGTGTTTAATAGCCTGATGGTTGTAGGGAATACAATACAATACAATACGGTTTTATTCGTCACATTGCACTTAAAGTGCAAGTGAAATGAATTTGCCAACAGTGGTACAATGATAAAGAACACACAATACACAATAAAAATGTAACACAATCATCCACCACGGCATTCATCACTGTGGTGGAATACACACAAATTGGCCAGTCCTCCTCCATTTTCCCCCGTGGTCGGGACCTCAACCTTCCGCAGCCGTCGCTGCGGGCGTCCAGATGTGCAGGCAGGTAAAAGTCCAGGCAAGTACAGAGTCGGCTCTTCCCCACCGGAGACCGCGGCTTTAGGTTGGTGTAGGCCGCAGGCCGGCATTCGGAGCTTCTTCTCCCCCCCCGGGTCCCCCACGAGGGATCCCAGGCTGTGGACGCCGGCTTGAGCTCTGCAGACCGTGGCTTCAGGCTGCCGGCCGCCGCGGGCCAGCAAAACGGAGCACTCCCCTCCGGAGAGCCCCAGCGAGGGCTCGCCCGCTCCACGCCGAGAGTCCACGCTGCGCCCCCCCCCGCTGAAGCCCCAGGCTCGTCTCCGGGAAAGGCCGCGCCGATCCTTGCTGTTAGGCCACGGGGGAGGCGACATGGAAAAAGTCGCCACTCCGTGGAGGTGGCGACCAAAGTGGTTTCCCCCTCACCCCCCACACACAAAGAAACATTAAAAACACACTTTAAAACATACTAAAAAAAAACGTTGAAAAAAACTAACACGCTGCTGACAGGGCTTGCAGCGCCCCCACCGATTAATTGGCTTCCAAGCTACTCCTGAACCTGGATGTCGCAGTTTTCAGTCTCCTAAACCTTCTTCCTGATGGCAAGAGTGAAATGAGAGCGTGGCAGGAGTGATGTAAGTCTCTGATGAGTACAATATATGAGTACAATCAAACCAGTCACAAGTACAACAGGTACAAGGTGCAGAATGTAGTCCTGTGGGTTAGATGGAGGCTTGGAGTACCGTGACAGCGCCCCTAGCGGCAGGAGCACACGTGACAGCGCCCCTAGCGACAGGAGGACCAGTGACAGCGCCCCTAGCGACAGGAGGACCAGTGACAGCGCCCCTAGCGGCAGGAGCACACGTGTCAGCGCCCCTAGCGGCAGGAGGACACGTGTCAGCGCCCCTAGCGGCAGGAGGACACGTGTCAGCGCCCCTAGCGGGTGGTGGACCAGTGACAGCGCCCCTAGCGGCAGGAGGACCAGTGACAGCGCCCCTAGCGGCAGGAAGCACGTGTCAGCGCCCCTAGCGGTAGGCGAACCACACGGCGCCAGCCTCTGGGGTAGAGACAGCGCCCTCGGCGGTGGGAGGTCAACATGTCCACATTTTTCAGCCACAGCGCCGTCTGCGGTCGGAGAACTACACGTCTCCAGTTATACGGTTGGACGATGCCTCTCTCACCAGTTTCCAGCGACAGCGCCATCGCCGACAGGATGACCACACATCTAGTGATATCGCCCCTCAGAGGACCATTGACAGCGCCTCTAGCGCTGGGAGGACCGGTGACAGCGCCCCTCTGCGCTGGGAAGACTAGCGACAGCGCTACTAGTGGTGGGGCGACTAGGACCCGACGGTGAGAGGATCACTTGCAACCAAAGATGGCAACGGTGGGAGAAATACTGGCAGCGCCCCCGGCGGTGGGAGGACCACTGGCATCGCTGGGGGATCACTGGCAACGGTGGGATGACTACTGGCAGCGCCCCCGGCGGTGGGAGGACCACTGGCAACGGTGAGACGGCCAATGTCAGTGGTGGGAGGACCACTGGCAGCGCCCCCGGTGGTGGGAGGAGCGCAGCGCCGAGGGGCGGGCGTGGAGGCGGCGCCGGGCTGGGCCGGGCCTGAGTCGGGGCGAGTGCGGGCCCGCGAGTGGATGCGGGCGGCCAGTCCGAGCGCGGTGTAACTCACCCGTCGCACGGGCCATGCGGCCGGCGGTCTGAGGGGGGGAGGGAGAGGGAGAGATACAGCGAGAGATGGCGGCGAGCTGGCAGGACGCGCTGGCCGACAAGGCCGAGCTGCTGCTGGGGCGGCTGGAGGAGGGCGTGTGGGCCGGCCTGGGCCTTCTCCGCACCGGCCTGGGCATCGACCCGGGCTCGGCCGCCTGGCTGCTGCTGCTGCTGGCGGCCGGCGCCGTCGGCCTGGCGCTGCTGTTGCTGCTGCTGGGCGGCGTGTGGGCGGTCGTCTGCTGCTTGGGCCGCTGCCTGGGGCTGGGGGGGAACAGCGGCCCGGCCTCGGCCCACGGCGGCCGCCGGAGGAGCGGCAGCGGCGTCAGGAACAGGGACCGCAGCCCAGCCGAGGTGCAGCTACTGCGGGCGGAGGAGCAGAGGAAGCGGGGCCGCAGGAGGGAGAAGCCAAAGGTAGGACCGGATTTGACCCCTCTCCTCCTCCCTTTCCCCTCCAATTTCCTCCCCCATTCCATCTACCCTCCATGATCCCTACCCCCTTCGATCTCCCCTCCCCGCCGCCCTGCGATTTCCTTTCCCCTCCAATCTCCCACTCTCCCCATTCCTCCAACTCCCCAATCACACACCCTCCCTCCCTGCCCCCATCTTCCCATTCCCCCACCCTGCCATCACCCCTCCCCTTCTCCCCTCACCCCCCCCCCTTTCTCCCCTTCTCCCCCCCCCCCCCCCCCCCCATCCTTTCTTTCCCCCACCCCTCCCAATGTTCCTATTAATGATTCTTTGCACCCAGCCACACACCCATTCAAATGCTATGGCAATTACTGTAACCACCCTGAACTTTATTTCTAAGCCCAATGACCTTAAACCAAAACCTGTTCAACTGAGTCTGAAGAAGGATCCCGACACGAAACATCGCCTCTCCATTCACCTCCACAGATGCTGCCTGACCCGATGAGTTCCTCCAGCATTTAGTGTTTTGCTCTGCAAGTGAATGTTCTCCTTGACCCTTCATAATCCCCAGTAATTCATAAACCATCTGCACCCTTTACCACATGTGATTTATATTCTTAAAATAAAAGCCCTTATCAATAACTTCCCTGCTTACCGTGAGCTCTTAATGTTTTGTATCGTCCATGACACCCCAGGGCCCCTTATGATGTGTAGATTTTCATGTACTCCTCTCTGCATACTACCCGTCTCTCCACTCTACCAGTCTCACCTCTTCTGACACCAATGATCACCATCACTCTGTGTCTATGCTGGTCCCCTGAAAATGAGCATCATCTATGCAACCATCATCTCCTTGTGTTTAAATAGCCATTAATAACCTCTGTGTTCTGTCTAATATTTAACACTCTTATCAGCCATTTGACCTGTTGCAACATTTTATTTAATTGTTCAATATGAGGCTGGAACTTTTCTTTTCGTCTCTTCCTCTTTAAAACAAAATCCCCAAAGGCAAGGGGAAAGGGTTTGTCTGTGCATGGCCAGAGTTTGGAGGGGAGAGGAGGCGGGGAAGGGGTGGGATTTGAACTGGCCTGATCTGAGACTGGTCGATGAGGCACGAGTTGGGTTGGACTGGTGCCAGGCCCAGTATGTGTGATGTGGCAGTTACAGAGAAACACGGCTCCAGAAAATCATGGCCTGAGCTGAATTTGCCAGCATGCACTTGCTGCAGTTTTAGTGTGTAATCTCGCACTGGATGCCCGATTTTTATCTTTTGTTCCATTAAGTAGTTATTTCCTCTTCAGTGTGAATGAACAGGCGTTCCACTAAATAAGAATTGTTCTCCAGCTTGACGGCGGTCATAAACTTCCCTGTGGGCTGGCAAATAAAATGTTTGCCTTGCATTTGCTACTTTGTCAAGACACAGCAGCCGATAAAATGCCCAAGGGTTTACATGCTCACACTGCGCTTCCTAATGAGAGAATTTCCCAGTCCGTTTATGCTTTAAATATTTAATGCCATGGGTGCAGGAAATCTGAAATAAAAGCTGGTCAGAGGAAAATTCCTCAGTAAAATGCAATATACTGGAATAACTCAGTGGGTCAGACAGCACCTCAGGAGAACATTTATAGGTGATGTGGGTGATTTGGACTGATTGTGTGGGTGGAGGGTTAAGGTCTTGACCTGAAACGTCACCCATTCCTTCTCTCCAGTGATGCTGCCTGTCCAGTTGAGGTACTCCCGTTTTTTGTATCTATCTTTGGAAGAGAGGAGAAGCAGGCCCAAGCCTGGCAGGGAATAGGCAGACATGGGTGAGGAAGTTTATTAGAAAGGCAGATGGTTGGACAAAGGCCAGAGTTGAAAAAGGACACCCTTATTACCTTTTCCTGCCCCTCCTCTCTTCCAGCTTTCTCAGCGAGCCAGGCAGCATCTGCGAAGGGAATGGCGTTTCAGGCAGATCTGAAGAGTCCCGACTAGAAACATTGTCTGTCCATTTCCTTCCCAGACGCTGCCTGGAGCTGCTGGCTGCCTGCCAGAGTTTCTCCAGCACTTTGTGTTTTGTCCAAGATTCTAGCATCTTGAGTCTCTTGAATCTCCAGAATTATTTACCAGCTAATACTTGCGTAGAGAACCGTTTGGTGTTTCATGTATAATAAAATGAAGCAGAAAAGCACGGTTTATGATTCAAAGAGAAGACCTTTCTTCAACACTGAACACAGTTCTGGAAAAGGGCCTTCGACCTAAAACCATGACTTTTTCTCCCTTCCCAGAGCTGCAGACTTGCTCAAGATAGACACAAAAAGCTGCAGTAACTCAGCCAGTCAGGCAGCATATCTGGAGAGGAAGAGTGTCGTGCTTGTTCAGTTTGTCCTGCATTTTCTGGTTTTCTTTAGATTTCCAGCATTTACAGTTTTAATTTTATTTTAATTTGCTGGTTATTGTTTCAACCCTAACACTTAAATAATACAATTTAAAGTTTGTTTCAAAGTTTGACCTATTAGCAGCAAGTGCAATGATGCTGATAAATAATTATGTATTTATGTGGTGCCCTTGGTGTTCTAAAAACATTTGCAACCTGCTGCTGAGAATGGGTATGGGAGTTGGGAACATAAGCCATACGTGTTTTGAAAAGGCGTGAGAAGGTAGAGATGATTCAAAAGATCTTCGAAGAGGGAGTCGCAAAATCTGGAGAAAAGGAATGGGTAACCTTTCGGGTCGAGACATTCAGACTGATGTCGGAGGAGTGGGCGGGACAAAGATAGAATGGAATCGGAGACAGTAAGACTGATGGGAGAACTGGGAAGGGGATGGAGAGAAAAAGCAAGGGCTTTCTGAAGTTAGAGAAGTCAATGTTCATACCGCTGGGGTGTAAACTACCCAAGCAAAATATGAGGTGCTGTTCCTCCAATTTGCATTGGGCCTCACTCTGACAATGGAGGAGGTCCAGGACAGCAAGGTCAGATTGGGAATGGAAGGGGGAGTTAGTGCTGAGCAACCGGGAGATCTGATAAGTTAAGACGGACTGAGCGGAGGTGTTCAGCGAAATGATTGCCGAGCCTGCGCTTGGTATCGCCGATGTAGAGAAGTTGACACTTGGAACAACGGATACAGTAGATGAGGTTGGAGAAGGTGCAAGTGAACCTGGAAAGACTGGGTCCTTGGATGGAGTTGAGGGGGGAGGTAAAACGACAGGTGTTGCATCTCCTGCGATTGCAGGGGAAAGTACCTGGGGAGGGGGTGGTTTGAGTGGGAAGGGACAAATTGACCAGAGAATTTTGGTGGGAACGATCTCTGGAAAGCAGAAAGGGGTGGAGATGGGAAAATGTGGCCAGTGGTGGGATTACAGGGCTTGAAATTAGCGGTTGCCTGGGTGCCATTGACCACCCAAAGTGCCGCCAGGCAACCTAAATGGCGAGTCATTTTGTCCGGCTTGACAAGCAATACTGATTTATAGATCCCAACCGCCTCCCCCTTTGGCGTTGGACAGGGATGGCCAATGCAGAGGAGCGATGTTGTCCGAGGAGCGCTGACCTTCCTTCCTCCCCACCACCTCTGCCCCCCTTCTACCCCCCCCCCACCTCTCTCTCGCGCTCTTGTACGTCCCCCTCCACCCCTCTTATCCTGGGACTCCTCCTCTCCATCCCGCACTGATCCCCATTCCCTCCTCTATTCAGTCCTCACTGAGATCCCCTGTGCTCCCCTCCTCATCTGCCCCGCCCCCCTAATCTGTTCATCACCCTACCCACCTCGCATTGATTCTCCTGCACCCCCCCCGCCCCCCATCCATCCTACACTGGTCCCCCAATTCATCCTGTATTGACCCCCCCTTCCCATCCATCCTGTGCTTCCCCCCATTCATACTGCACTAATCCTCCCATTCATCCTGTACTGACCCACCCTCCATTTACCCTGCACCAATCCCGCATTCATCCTGTAGTGATCTCCCCATTCATCTTTTACTGATCCCCCATCCATCCTGTAGTGATCTCCCCATTCATCTTTTACTGATCCCCCATTCATCCTGTACTAATCCCCTCATTCATTCTGTAGTGATCTATCATTCATCCTGTGCTGATCCCCCCCCCCAACAGTCTGAAGAAGAGCCTCGACCCGAAACGTTGCCTATTTTCTTCGCTCCATAGATGCTGCAGCATTTCTCCAGCATTTTTGTCTACCCCCATTCATCTGTACTGATCCCCCCCACCAATCCATCCGTACTGATCCCCCCATTCAACACCACTAACATCCCCCGTGCTCACAATTTTACATGCTCCAACCAGCACGTACTAATTCACCTGCCTCAATCCATCCATTCCGCACCGATTGCCTTCTCAACCTCCCCCACCCCCACCATCTATCCACCCCTCACTGATTCACACACCCCCTGACCCTATTGTGCTTCATGGTCTTCAGAGCGAACATTGACTATGTTTGATAACGGAATGCAATCAAATGTGTTTTAATTCCCAATTTTATTATTTGTTTTGACACCTTTAAACATATTACCAAAAGAACATTTGCTGCAGTTATGTCCTTTGGCCATCTCTTGTCAGTCAGTAATGTTTAACCTGTCAGATGGGTATAGTCGGTTTTAACAGCTATTATCATAAAAGCCCTTTAGAAATTTCCTTGCAACCTGTATATTTTGTTATGGATAAATTATGTGGGAAGCGAGAGTATTTCTGTGCCAATAGCAATAACGACCCACGCTATGGCCATGTCATAGTAATTTTCGGTCCTTCACAGAAAAAATGCTTGCATCAATCTGTAGTGTGCATGGTTAAGCATATATGTTACCATGTTCCAGGATTTATTGACACAGGTTGATCATATGCTGAATAATCCAACCATATTTTTGTTTGGAAGTGGAAAGAACTAATAGAAATTGCATTAATTGCAATGTGTAAAAAGAGTTGAGATATTGTATTATAATTTTGCTGCATGTCATTGTGGTATATATCATATCTTGATTAAGAAATAATATGTGAATGTAGACAAAAGCGCTGGAGAAACTCAGCGGATGCGGCAGCATCTATGCAGCGAAGGAAACATAGAAATTAGGTGCAGGAGTAGGCCACTCGGCCCTTCGAGCCTGCACCGCCATTCAATATGATCATGGCTGATCATTCAACTCAGTATCCCGTACCTGCCTTCTCTCCATACCCCCTGATCCCCTTAGCCACAAGGGCCACATCTAACTCCCTCTTAAATATAGCCAATGAACTGGCCTCAACTACCCTCTGTGGCAGAGAGTTCCAGAGATTCACCACTCTCTGTGTGAAAAAAGTTCTTCTCATCTCGGTTTTAAAGGATTTCCCCCTTATCCTTAAGCTGTGACCCCTTGTCCTGGACTTCCCCAACATCGGGAGCAATCTTCCTGCATCTAGCCTGTCCAACCCCTTAAGAATTCTGTAAGTTTCTATAAGATGCCCTCTCAATCTCCTAAATTCTAGAGAGTATAAACCAAGTCTATCCAGTCTTTCTTCATAAGACAGTCCTGACATCCCAGGAATCAGTCTGGTGAACCGTCTCTGCACTCCCTCTATGGCAATAATGTCCTTCCTCAGATTTGGAGACCAAAACTGTACGCAATACTCCAGGTATGGTCTCACCAAGACCCTGTACAACTGCAGTAGAACCTCCCTGCTCCTATACTCAAATCATTTTGCAATGAAAGCTAACATACCATTCGCTTTCTTTACTGCCTGCTGCACCTGCATGCTTACTTTCAATGGCTGGTGTACCATGACACCCAGGTCTCGCTGCATCTCCCCCTTTCCCAATCGGCCACCATTTAGATAATAGTCTGCTTTCCCATTTTTGCCACCAAAATGGATAACCTCACATTTATCCATATTATACTGCATCTGCCAAACATTTGCCCACTCACCCAGCCTATCCAAGTCACCTTGCAGTCTCCTAGCATCCTCCTCACAGCTAACACTGCCCCCCAGCTTAGTGTCATCCGCAAACTTGGAGATACTGCCTTCAATTCCCTCATCCAGGTCATTAATATATATTGTAAATAGCTGGGGTCCCAGCACTGAGCCTTGCGGTACCCCACTAGTCACTGCCTGCCATTGTGAAAAGGACCCGTTTAATCCTACTCTTTGCTTCCTGTTTGCCAGCCAGTTCTCTATCCACATCAATACTGAACCCCCAATGCCTTGTGCTTTAAGTTTGTACACTAATCTCTTATGTGGGACCTTGTCGAAAGCCTTCTGGAAGTCCAGATACACCACATCCACTGGTTCTCCCCTATCCACGCTCCTAGTTACATCCTCGAAAAATTCTATAAGATTCGTCAGACATGATTTACCTTTCGTAAATCCATGCTGACTTTGTCCAATGATTTCACCACTTTCCAAATGTGCTGCTATCCCATCTTTAATAATTGACTCTAGCAGTTTCCCCACTACCGATGTTAGACTAACTGGTCTGTAATTCCCCATTTTCTCTCTCCCTCCCTTCTTAAAAAGTGGGGTTACGTTTGCTACCCGCCAATCTTCAGGAACTACTCCAGAATCTAAAGAGTTTTGAAAGATTATTACTAATGCATCCACTATTTCTGGAGCTACTTCCTTAAGTAGTCTGGGATGCAGCCTATCTGGCCCTGGGGATTTATCGGCCTTTAATCCATTCAATTTACCCAACACCACTTCCCGGCTAACCTGGATTTCACTCAATTCCTCCTACTCCTTTGACCCGCGGTCCCCTGCTATTTCCGGCAAATTATTTATGTCTTCCTTAGTGAAGACGGAACCAAAGTAGTTATTCAATTGGTCCGCCATATCCTTGTTCCCCATGATCAACTCACATGTTTGTGACTGCAAGGGACCTACATTTGTTTTAAATAGGCAATAGGAAATAGGCAACATTTCAGGCTGAAACCCTTCTTCTTCATGGGTTTCGGCCTGAAACGTTGCCTATTTCCTTTGCTCCATAGATGCTGCTGCACCCGCTGAGTTTCTCCAGCACTTTTGTTTACCTTCGATTTTCCAGCATCTGCAGTTCCTTCTTGAACATAATATGTGAATGCTTCATTGAGCATAATTCCGACTGGTAACTGCGCACTTCGTCCGAGCACATTATCGCACGCATCATGCAAACTGTCTTAAATGACCACCTAAACTGTAGTTTGGCAACCTAAAAAGCTGTCAAGGTTGCCCGGCTGGCAACAGGGAAAAAAAGTTAAGTGAGAGCCCTGGATTACGTTGTAGGTGGTGAAAATGTTGGAGGGTTATATGCCGTCTGGGGTGAGACTGGCCCTTGATTATGCTGGTGGCCTTGCTGAAGCAACACGAAGTGCAGATGGAGTCAGTAGAAGGGCATTTGGTTTGAGTGATAGTCTGGGCTAGGTCCACAGCTCCCTTTTTCGCTCTCAACCACATTCTGCTGCCTTCTCCATGTAACCCTTGACACCCTTACTAATCAAGAACCTGTCAATCACAGCTTTGAAAATATCCAATGGCCTCCGTTACCGTTTGGCATTGAATTCCACATATTCACCACCCTCTGGCCAAAGAAACTCCTGCTCATCTCCATTCTAAAGGTTCATCCTTTTATTCTGAGGATGTGCCTCTGATCCTCGACTTTCCCTCTACCTGGACTCATTCTCTCCATATCCAATCTATCTAGACCCAGGCACACTGTGCCAGAAACCCAGATCCTGACCTCAGGTGCTGCCTGTGTGGAGTTTGCATGTTCTCCCTGTGACCATGTGGGTTTCTTCCCACATCCTAAAGATGTGAGAGTTTGCGGGATAATTAGCGTCTGTAAATTGCCCCTAGTGTGTAAGGAGTAGATGAGTAAATGGGTTAACGTAGAGAGAGTGTGAAAAATAGCCGATGCGGGCTCGGTGGGCCGAAGGCCTGTTTCCATTCCGTATAAAAGACAGTGTGGGAAAGCTTTACAAATGGATCTAGAGGAAGGCAGTGCGGGGAAATCATTGCAGTGAAGGCAGCAGAGTATAAATGAGAGCTGGTGCAACACAAGAGGCAGGCTGTGGATAGTGAATGATTTAAACAAAACCAGCTGAGTCATGGATGGTTTGTGCTGCGTCGCTAAGGAGGAGTTGACTAGTTTGGTGATGACCACTGTAGACCTAAATAGTCCACATTCCAAACTGTCTCATGCCCTAGCTATAATCAAGTTGCAAGAGGCGAGAGGATTGTTTGCAAGAGGCGATAGAATTCACGGTGCAGACAATGCAATCGTCTGGTTCTGTGAATAAACCTTTTTTAAAGCATGCATAAAATGCCAGTGGTAGGAGGTGTACGTGACAAAATACAAGGCTTGCGGTTTTCAGTTAACCCTCATGGAGCACTTGGGAAGGTTTGTAATTAGTTACACATGACAGTTCAAACAGTACCAGGGTAGTTCCACTCTAATTCTGTTTCAGGTGTTCTTTTCAAGTGCCACTCAGATGTCTTGTATCCAAGGGCATATTTAACTAATAGGCGGAGATGTATCGTGCGTGGATTAAATAAAAATGTTAAGGTGCCAGATCTACCAAATTTGGTTTGGATCATCTTGCTGAGCTGTATGCAAAAATGTATTTCACTGTACCTGATACATGCGACAATAAAGAAACCATTGACCGTTAAATAAGTTAGGGTGATGTTGCATTGAGGAAGAAAAATGGGGTGGTGTGTTCACCATAGAAGAACATAGACATAGTAGAACAGGACAGGAACAAGTCCTTTGGCCCACAATGTAGGTGCTGAACATGATGCCAAGATAAACTCATCTGCCTACACGTGACCCAGATCCCTCCATTCCCTGCATATCCATGCATCTATCTAAAAGCCTCTTAAATGCCACTATCGTATCTGCCTCCACCACTGCTCCTGGGTCCCATTTGGTCTAGTTTCCTTTAAACCACACCCCCCCCCCCCCCTCCCTCACCATAGAGCTCTGCCCTCCGATCTTTCACATTTCCACTCTGAGGAAAAAAGGTCTGACTCTCTGCATCTCATTGTTTTATATAACAACTAGACCAAGTGCAGACCCGTTGGGTCTGCTCCCCCAATGGTGTGATCCCCCAACCCAATATTCCACCATGCACCCGTCTCCTCCAACGGAACTGAGCCCGTTCCCAAAAGTAAGATTCAAGCACTCCCCTGCCTCCCTTGCACCTGCAGCAGTTCCAATTGCAATCCCAATTGGCCCTCCCCCTCCAGTTGAAGCACTTGCTGTGATATCCCATTGAGGTGAAAAGTTCAGAGTGTTCCTGTCTTGCAACTTTGTTTTGAAGTGTGTTGGAAGCTGATAGGAAGGAGCAGCCGTCCATGTAAATGGATCCATTCCGATTGGACATCTGCGAGTATTGGGCATTGGAATGAATCAAAAGGCAGAAAGGCAGCCGGACGCTAGGCGGCAGGCGGCAGCCACACAGTTTTAATATATAATAGATGTTTATATCTCTTTTTTAAATTATAACAAACGTTTTAAAAATAAAATATAAGCGTATTAGGTTAAAGAATTCATGAAACAGTTGATTTCATCTGCTGCTATGTTTTTAGTTTAGTTAAGAGATACAACGTAGAAAGAGACCCTTTGGCCCACTGAGTCATGCTGACCATCCATCACCTAACCACTAGTTCTACCACTTTTGCATCCTGCACACCACCCCGGTATTCGTTGGCAATTGGACCCTTTTATCTGCTGCCTCTCATTGTGTACTTGTGCATTGGTGGCCAATTGTAACTTGTATCCGTGCACCATTAGACTTGGTGCTTTCATTCCCTCTACAAAATCAGACAAAAAGGACACTAATCAAATTATTTTCTGGGCACGTGTGAGAAATACTGACTGAAAACATATTCACTGGATAAAGCTGGATTTTATTTTGTGGTTTTCCCATTTGCTGTGGATTACCTACACTTTTTAAAAATCGCTGTAATAAATTATATGCAGAATATCACAGTGACAAAAGTATTTGATGTCCTCCAGTTATCACGTTGGCCTGTGTTTCTTGCAGAGAAAGACATGGCCCATCTTTCCCTGTATGACTATCAAAGACAAGAGTGCCTTTCGGGTGAGAGGGACAAAGTTTAAAGGAGATGTGCGGGATTTTTTACACAGAGTGGTGGGTGCCTGAATCGTGCTGCCACAGAGTGGTAGATGCGATGGTGGCATTTAAAACACGCTTGCATAGGCACATGGATATACAGGGGGATATGGATCTTGTCAGGGCAGATGAGATTAGATAAATATAAGGAACTGCTGATGCTGGTTTGTAAAAATAAACACAATGCAGGAGTAACTCAGTGGATCAGGCAGCATCTCTGGATCGATGATGTTCCTATCCATGTTTTCCAGCGATGCTCCACGACTCGCTCAGTTACTCCAGCACTTTGTGTCCTTTTTTAGATTAGATAACGTCATCATATTCAGCACATTCTGGTTAATGAAGTTAACTCAATTCACTGTTGAATTGATTGGGGACTTTGATTCTCTCATTCCCTGTTTTGGATACCCCACATGTAATACCTTAACTACTTTCTTACAAACTCCTTTTTAATTTTAAAGATATCACATTGATGGAGTTTCAGTTGTGCAATCCATCCCATCCTGCACCAGTGCAGAGCTGAGGGAGTTGGGCGGTCATGGTGGCTCACCGGTAGAGTTGCTGCGTTGCAGCAAATGCAGCGCCAGAGACCCGGATTCGATCCCGACTATGGGTTCTGTCTGTACAGAGTTTGAACGTTCTCATGACCTGCGTAGGTTTTCTCCGAGATCTTCGGTTTCCTCCCACACTTCAGCGTACAGGTTTGTAAGTTAATTGGCTTGGTAAATGTAAAAATTGTCCCTGGTGGGTGTAGGATGGTGTTAATGTGTGGGGATCGCTGGTCGGCGTGGACCCGGTGGGCCGAAGGGCCTGTTTCTGCGCTGTATCTCTAAACTAAACTAATCTCGGCACACCTCTACCATAATCAGCCAAGAGAGGTGGTCTGAAACATTACTCATTTTAAGCATCAGCACAGTCTACACTCGAAGACTTCGTTCATAAGAGGTGAAGAATGCAAGAATCCACGTGGACGCTCCCTCTGCCAAACAATCCTATTTAGCTTTAATACAAATTAACTGCAGATGCTGGTTTATACTGAAGATAGACACAAAATGCTGGAGTAACTCAGCAGGTCAGGCAGTATCTCTGAAGAAAATGGAACGGTGATGTCCCGGCCCGAAAAGTCACCTATCCATTTTCTCCAGGGACGTCGACTGACCTGCTGAATTATTCCAGGACTTTGTGTCTATCAAAATATGTTGCCTTGTGCATGTGGGATCAGTAAACTATTTCTGTACAAGTTGTTAATCGGGGATGTGCTTGGGTATGGTAATGCTCTACTGGGCTGTTTGTAAGAAAATAATTTGCGCTTTTGCACATGTGACAATAAAAACAACGTGAACCATTCATTGTATTCAGCTGGATAACTTGCAAAATTAACTGATTCTCCCTCTGCCCATGCTGCCTAATCTGGATTTTTCCTGCTTTTTGTGCATTCGTGTGAGACCTGCAACCTGCAGTGCTTTGCTTATTGATTCTATTCTAGACTTGCTGCATTTACAGAACTTGAGAGATCAGTGTAAATAAAGCAAGGTCATTCAGCCCTCGTGGTGATAGCTCTTTGATCGATCTGCTAATCTCATTGCTTTGCTCCCTTCTAGACAACCGTATAAAGTTGCTTTTCAAGTATTTTAGTCAGTTGTGCTTGACACTTGCTGTAGAGATTGGATCCTTTCAGGGACAATCATAATATACTGCACAAATATATGCTAATCCTTCGCCCCTCATGCCCTTTTGCCTCAAATTGTATTTCCTCAATTTACAGAACCTTCATTTATCTCAAAACCTCTAATGTCTTTGAGCACATCCATTAAATCTTCCCTTCAACTTTTCTGCTAGCCATACAGCATGGAAACAGGCCCTTAGGGCCAACTTGTCCCGCCGACCAACATGTCTTATCTACACATGTGTTTGGCTATCCACATTTTTTTAATAGTTGTGATAGTATCTGTCTCAATGACATCTGGCAGCTCATTCTATATATCTACCATTCTCTTAGTGAAAAAGCTGCCCCATGGGTTCCTATTAAGTCTCTGCTCCCCTCCCCTCCCCCCTCCAATCTTATACCTAGTCTGGGTAAAACACTGCGTTTACCTTCTGAAGGAGGGTCTTGACCAGAATCGTCACCCATTCCTCTCTCCAGAGAATCTGCCAGTCCCGCTGAGTTACTCCAGCTTTTTGTGTCTATCTGCGTTTATCTCATCTATTATTCTCATGATATTACACACTTCTAAGATCACCCCTCATCCTCCTGTGCTCCAAGGAATAATGTCCTAGCCTGCACAACCTCTCCCTCTCCCTCAGGCCCTCATTTACTGGCAACCTCTTCATATATCATCTCTGCACCGCAAAATAATACATTTCTCAGATTCTCATATTTGATTATTGTTACTGCAGCTCAAATGCAAAATTTAGCTGCTCACTTCACGTTCATTTAGGTTTACCTGCTCAGCATTTGATGAGTTGTAATGAAGTTAGTGAGGCTGGTGGGTGGAGAATCTGGTGCTGCCATTTCCCAACCTCAAAGAAAACTCTTAATGCCATGTTTAATGGGATGGTTCTAATTACAGTGCAAAAGTTTCCATTCTATATAAGGACGTAGGAATTGATGATGGAATTCTAAAAATAAGGATAGATGGTTGACCTGGAGATGCAGGAGAGACAGCGAGGGCCTGCTGGTGCGGTACAGTAGCGCAGCCGAAGGGTTGCTGCCTCACTGTGCTGGGGACCTGGATTTGATTCTGACCTTTGGTGCCGTCTTTATGGAATTTGCTCATTCTCCGTGACTGCCTGGGTTTCCCCCGGGTGCACCCGCGTCCTCCCACATTTCAAAGATACACGGTTTTGTAGGTCATTTGCCTCTGCAAATTGATCCTTGTGTGTCGTGGGTGATCAATAGTTGGCATGGAGGAGACTGTCGGACATTGTGCAGGGAAGGTGGTGCATTAAATGTAGCTACCTGAGATCCTGGTTGAGCCTGGAATTGGAGCTGGGTGCCATGTGGCACAGGCAAGTGCTGAGGAAACATGCAGGCTCTGGTTGCACGTCAGGGTCAGAACATGGTCAAAGAACAGCTGGAATTACAGGGGGAGCAGTGTGAGAGGGTCTCACAGAACTGCTGTCGGAGAGAGGATGAGCTTCCAAGTAGGCATGCCGTGAGATTTTGCAGAGCAGCAGTAAAACGTAGACACAGGGACCTGCAGATGGTGGTCATAAAAAAGACACAACGTCTTGGAGAAATTCAGCGGGTCGGGCAGCATCTCTGGATAGGTGATGTTTCGGTTCAGGGAGCTTCGTTAGACTGATTGTAGTGGGAGGTAGGAACTTTCTTTCGACCTGACCCGAAACATGGCCTATCCATGTTCTCCAGAGATCCTGCCTGACTCACTGAGTTACTCCAGCACTTTGTGTCTTGTAAACCAGTATCCTTGTCTCTACTTGATTGGGTAGCACTGGAGCAGATTCAGTAGTTTACAAAATGGGAATGTATTAACACTTGTACAGGAAGGGTCTGCAGGGTTATGGGGACGGAGCTGTAGAATATAATTAATATATTTTTCAAGGAGCTAGCACAGAAGCAATGGGCTAAATCCATCCAGTGCTTTAAGCTCAACTGAACACCAGCAACCGACAGTGCAGCAAATCTAAGATAGACACAAAAATGCTGGAGTAACTCAGTGGGTTAGGCAGCATCTCTGGAGAAAATGTGAAGGAAAGAACTGCAGATGCTGGTTTAAATTGAAGGTAGACACAATGCTGGAGTAACTCAGGTGGTCAGGCAGCACCTCTGGAGGAAGGAATGGATGACGTTTCGGGTCGAGACCCTTCTTCAGACTCTGGAGAAATGTTGGATGAAGGGTTCTGACCTGAAATGTCACCTATTCCTTCTCCAGAGATGCCACTTGACCAGCTGAGTTACTCTAGCATTTTGTTTCTATCTTCAGGATGAAGGGTTCTGACCCGAAACATCACCTATTACTTTTCTCCAAGATGCTGCCTGCCTCCCTGAGTTTCTCCAGCATTTTGTGCCTATCTTCGGTATGAAACAACTATCTGTAGTTCCTTCCAACACAGTGTAATAAATCAATCTTGATACTTGAGACAGTCCCTTGAGACCGAGAATAAAATTCCTCGTAGTGGATAGGAAAGGTTTAGGGGGGATATGGGCCAAACATGGGCAGGTGGGACTCGTGCAGATGGGGCATCTTGGTTGGCGTAGGCAAGTTGGGCTGAAAGTCCTGTTTCCATGCTCGATTAATCTGTATCCCACGGCTGTTTAGCCACTCAATAGCTGCAACTCTTGCTTTCTATTTTGTAATGTTGGTATTAAATTTTGTATCATTCCTTCATTAAATGCTCTTTTTAATTTGCTAATTTAATCTTTGTAACATAGCCCTCGAGATTGTCATGATAATACCTGACATATGAGCTAATCCTCGTTTAAACTAGAGCCCCATAGGTGTATTACTGCAGATTAAGGACATGGGTCAAAGTGGATAACAGCAATGCTTTTGAACAGATGCTTTTCCATTTCATCACCTCGGTGACTGAGACTCGGCTTTGATCCTGACCTCGGATGCTGTCTGGTGTTTGCATGTTCTCCCTGTGACCACGTGGGTTTCCTCCGGGTGGTCCAGTTTCCTCCCACATCCTAAAGACATGCAAGTTTGTAGGTTAATTGGCCTCTGAAAATTGCCCATAGTGTGATTAGGTGATCAATTGTCGGTGCGGACTCTGTGGGCTGAATGGCTAATGTCCATGCTGTTTCTAGACAGGTTTTGAAAGGCCCATAGACGAGGACATGGAAAGGGAGGGGCAGGGAAGTTGTAGAGGGATGTGGGCAAATGGGACTATCTTTAGTGTGTCATCTTGGTCGGCACAGACGAGATGGGGCCCAAGGGCCTGTTTGCCTCCTATACAGCTCTAACTCTCGAGTAGTTGGAGGTTTGAATTCCATTAAATAATTAAGTTGAAAACTGCTATTAGCATAAGTGACCTATAAACCACTTTACTGGTGTTTAAACACGGATCAGTTCACCAATGAAAGAGATCTGCTATGTGGTCTTATTTCTGTGACCTCTGATTCATTGCACAGTCTGTCTTTTAATGGGTCCCCTAAATTTGGCAAGTAACCACTGGTTTGGGGCAGTGAGGATTGCCCATGCTCTTCAAAGGAATAAATGTACCTCCAGGAGCATGGAGTTCATTCAACTGAACTGCCCTTTGTACGGACCTAGACCATGAGGTGCACAAGCAGAAATTGATTATTTGTTCCTTCATGCCTGCTGTGACACACAGTTTACCCAACCACTTTTTTTTCATGCTCACGTCTCTTAATATCTGAAAATCTATCTGTCTTCAATCAAATTTGTTCAGTAACTGAACCATTACAAGTGTCTTGGGTGAAGAATTTCAAAGATTAACACCCTTTGAGTAAATAAATTTAGCCTTGATTTTCTCCTGAATGGCTGAGTCTGTATTTTGAGACTCTGACCTCTGGTTCCAGATACTTTTGGAAACGCCCATAGCTTAAACCCCACAAGAACTTTGTATATTTCGATGAGATCATGCCATAATCTGAATCAGAGGAGTACAAGAAAGTCTGGAGACACAAGGAACTGCAGATGTTGGTATATTGAACAAAACACAGTGTTGGAGGAATCCAGTGGGTCAGGCAGCATCTACGGAGGGAATTGCCAGGTGACCTTTTGGTTCAGACTGATGGAGGGGGGGGGGGGGGGGGGGGGGGGGGGGGGGGGGGTAGAGCTGGAGCTGGAAAAGAGACCTTGTAGTGTGAGACAAAGCCTGACAAGTGATTGATGGATACGGATGGGGCAGATGTGGGGGGGGGGGGTTTGTTTGGTAGATGGGTGGAGCAAGTGGTTGAGTGGAAAAAACCTAATTTGCTCAAGAAGTTTTCATTCCTCATACTGCTCATCTTGGGAATCAGTCTTTTGAACTGTTGCTATGCTCCCTCTAACCAAACATGTATTCCCTGAGATAGATTTTACAAACCTGCACATGACATTCCAAAGCTGTTCTCACCACAGCTCTGCAATCAGAGCAAGTTATCTTTATTTGTATAATAAAGATCAACATACCATTTCAATGACAGGATTGTCGACCCGAAACCTGGACTGGTTTCTCTTTCCACGGATGCTGACGGATTGGCTGCGTTCCTCCAGCATTCCTGTTTCTGTTTTGTTTTCCATCATACTATTTGACTTCCAACTTCCTTGCTGTACCTGTATAAGCTTGATAGGGCACACCACCAGACTCGGGACCAGCTTCTTCCTCTCTGTTACAGGCTTCTGAACGGTCTTTTCATAAGCTTGGATACTGTCCGATTCTCATCTACCCCATTGTATATGTTGGACTTTGTCTGTGGAACTGGTGCTGTACAATATGTAGGAAGGAAGCGGGTGCTAGTTTACACCAAAGATGTAACTCGGTAAGATAGGCAGCATCTCTGGATAGAATGAATGGGTGAGATTTCAGCATGAGACCATTCCTCTCGACCCGCAACGTCACCAATTCCTTCTATCCAGACATACTGCCTGTCCTGCTGAGTTATTCCATAATTTTGTGTCTGTCTTTGGTGCTGTAGCTTCCTCTTTGCTCTACCTATTGTACTTCAGTTAGTCTTGCTTATATTTATGTTTGGTATATTTGATTGGAAAGTATGCAAAACTAGGTTTTTCTCTGAGCACACAACAATAATAAACCTAACCTTATTAACTGTCATTCGTATACAATGAGATCTATGTTTAAAGTATTTAGACTCATAGAGCATGGAAATAGGCTCCTCCGCCCAACTTGCCCCACCTACACTAGTCCCACCAGCGTGCTTTTGGCCCATATCCCTCTTATCCTATCCATGTACATGTCTAAATGTATCTTAAGCATTGCTATAGTACCTGCCTCGACCACCTCTTCCGGCAGCTTGTTCCATACACCCACCACCTCTTGTGTAAAAAATAATGTTACCTCTCATGGACTTTAGTTCCTTCTTTAGTTCCTCACTTGACACAAAATGCTCTGCTTTTTTTCCCTGCAGTGCATGATCTCCGTATTTCTATATTACATTCCACCTTCATTACTTTTCCCATTCATTTTAGCATAGACAAATCTTTTCTGTATGCTTCTTATAGCTGTGTCATCAACATCTTAAAAATAATCAAAATGTAGAAACAAAGAACTGCAGATGTCAGTTTATACCAAAGACAGATACAAAATGGTGGCGTAACACAGTGGGTCAGGCAGCATCTCTGGAGAAAAGGGATGGACGAAGGGCCCTGACCTGAGAAGTCACCCATCCATTTTCTCCAGAGATGCTGCCTGATCCATTGAGTTACTCCAGCACTTTGCGTCTAAATTTGGATATGTACTTGACCCTGTTATCAAAATAATTGCCGCAGTTCATTTGCATCATTCCATGTAGCTCCCCACTGGTCACAGTCTCACAAACTGCATTGTTTCTATGGCAGAGATGTGATCTGGGAATAGAGAGACCGCTTGACCCTGTTATCAAAATCTTAATACTGCAGAAGTCCAAAGAAGCATTAATGGAATATCAATGATGCCTTTGGTGAGGAATGGCAAAATAATGGGGAATGGAATATTGGGTGAGGCATATTGTAAAATGGCTGCAGTGCTGAATTTAAGTTCTGAATTAAAAGTAGTTTGATGCTGTGTAGTAGTAGGGTGAAAGGGGCAATGTTTAACGGAGATGTGTGAGGCACGTTTTTTACACAGAGGTGAGGGTGCCTGGAACGCACTACCAGGGTGGTAATCGATACAGATACGAGAGAGACATTTAAGAGACTGTTGGATCAGCTTATGGACATGGAGGGAAGATAGAAACAAGAAGCTGGAGTAACTCAGCGTATCAGGCAGCATCTCTGGAGAAAAGGAATAGGTGACATTTTGGGTCATAGCTTCGACTTCAGACTGAAGAAGGGTCTCTACGCAAAACATCACCTATTTTTCTCCTGAGATGCTGCCTGACCTGCTGAGTTACTCCAGCCTTTTGTGTTTGTCTTTGGTGTAAACCAGCATCTGCAGTTCTTCCCTACTGGATATGGAGTGATGTGGATTATGTTTAGGCAGATAAGAGTTGGACTTGGCATCATATTCAGCAAATACTTAAAGGGAAAGTCTTGCCAGGGGTGGCAGTGGAGGCAGATATAATAGTGGCATTTAAAAAAGGCTTTTAAATGGGCACATGCATGTGCAGGGAATGGAGCTATATGCAACATGTGCAGACAGTAGTGAATAGGCTTCAAGATAGGCACAGACATTGTTGGCCGGAGGGCCCGTTGTGGAGATGTACTTTTCTATGTCTTTGTGGTACAAAACAGTTTCACAGATGTTAAAAGCGGTACCATGGGTTGATACAGTAATTTTATTTGAAAAAAGCAAAAAAAAAATCTGCCGTCCAAAATAAAGCGGTCTTTGTCCGTATCCCCAGTTAGATGTAGCCTCTGTTAGAATTGTATGTGGCCTATTGGGCTCTATGCCATAGGAAGGAAATGGGGGCACTAGTTTCACTCCTGATGCTTGGCATTAAAAAATAAAAATCCAGAAAATACAGAGGAGAAATGTTTTTGTTGGAATTTTGACACCACTCTGAGCATGGATGGGACGGAAACTTCTAAAAGGCTGGGACAGAATCGGGAGATGTGTGGGAATGTGAAATTCCACGGTTAACAGTTGAGGAGGAAACTCTCTGTGTGGTAGTCCATCTTGGCCAGATAGCTGGAGGAAGGTGGAGTGGGACAGGATGGAACTTGTCAGGGTTCAATACAGATTTTATGGGCAGACTGGCCTATTGGTGTGGGGGATTCTTCATGCAAGTCAACTGAAACTTGATTGATCTCTCTGCCTTTCGGATTATGACACGTTTTAGGATAACGGTTTTCTGAGAATCAACAGTTGTACAAAGTATTTTCCATTTGTATGAAGTAAAACCCAACTTTTGGTTTTTTAATTGATTGGAAGATACAGCACGGAACAGGCCCTTCAGCCCCTTCGAGTCCTTGCCGTTCACCGATCACCTGTTCACACTAGTTTTATGTTATCCCATTTCCTCATCCACTCCCTATGCACTTGGGGCGATTTAGAGAGGGACAATCAACTTACAAACCCGCACGTCTTCGGGATGTGGGAGGAAACCAGAGCACCCGGAGGAAACCCACGCATTCAGAGGAATGTGCAAACTCCACACAGACAGCACCTAAGGTTGGGATTGAACTGGGGCGTCTCAGCCCTACCTGTTGTGCCACAAGTTGGTCAAATCAACTAGTAAAAAGAAGTGAAACCATTATCAATGGTTTGATTTCCCTCCTGGGAAGGCCAATAAGGTGCTGTAGAATATTCACAAAATTAGAACACATGGAATTAACGTAACGTATTGTGGTGAATTGAGCTTTGTTCAGCCGAGAGTAGGAAATAATCTGTCATATTTGGTTTATATAGATCCTCGGTGACACCAGACCAGAAATTCTTTCACTGTCTACGAAAGGGTACATTTGCAACAAATTGTAGCAAAGGTTCACCAGATTGATTTGTGGGAAGTGGGTTTGTCATGAGGAGAAAGAGAATCATACTTTATAATACCTTCTAAAGTCAGGATTGATTTTCAAGTGATTCATGGGAACACACATTCTATGAGCTTGATGGGTAAATGTGAAGATGATGTTCCCATGGATGGGCAGTCTAGAACCAGACTCAAAATAAGAGGTTGTTCGTTTGTGACAGAGTTGAGATTTGTCCTCAAGCGGGTGGCCAGTTGTCGAGTGCGCATTGAGATATTAAGAGAAATGGGGTTAGTGAGGGAGTATTCAAAGTTCTAGTCGTGGTTGTGAAGTTGAACTTGCTGCCATATGGGAGTAGCGCTTATTATCTGCAGGTGTGATGGTGCCAAAGTGGACAGGATGTTCCACGATATCTTTAAGTTGCTTGATCAGTGCCACAGGTCCTTCCCCATGTCATGTTTATATTAAAGAAGAATAAATTAATTGAGGAGCGATTAACCAGATGTTCATTAAATTTGTTACATCAATATTTTGTGCCTTTTAGTTTTCTGACAAATACAATTTGTGGTTGTAAAACAACATTGATTGATATGGACTCCATCATACAGCACAGCAACAGACCCTTTGGCCCAACGTGTCCATGCAGACCCACATGCCCTACTAAGCCAGTCCCATTTACCTGCGTTCAGCCCATATCCCTCTGAACTTTCCCCATCGCTGTATGACCAAATGTCTAACTTGTTCTTTGTTATACAATCTCTAATGCTCATGGTTTATTCTTGATTTCCAGAAATCTCAGCCTAATGGACGAGCAGGAACTGAACCATTAGAAGAGGAAATCAATCAATCATTTGAGAAGATTATTGTGAAACAACTGGATGCGGATAAGAAAACTGAAAAGGTTTGTGTAATTACTGTGTAATTTTTGTGTAATCCCATATCTTGGACTGCCATCAAAATTAATTACTGATATGTTCTATTTGCATTTTTAATTGTATGCATTTATATCTTCGATTTGCATTTATATCTATATGCATTTATATATTTTTGCATTTTATTTGCATTCATATCTTCTGTTTGCATTTGTATCTTCTATTTTGCATTTTTATCCTTTTAAAGCAAAATAGTTCCGAACCATTTTAAAGCTGTTCAAAGTAATCCACCCTGAATTGCAGTCATGTGGATTGACTATGGCAATAATTTGGTAATAATTGACAGTTTGAAGGGCATTATACACAAAAACCTTAAATTTCAGTGGTTAATACTGGCACCCGTTTAGTTTAGAGATGCTGCGTAGGAACAGGCTCTTCAGCCCACGGAGTCCGCGCCGACCACCAATCACCCGTACCCTAATTCTATCCCACAAACTTATAAACCAATTAACCCACAACCCTACACATGTTTAAAATGTAGGAGGAAACTGGAGCACCCAGAGAAAACCCACTGAGGAAATGTACAAAGCAGACACTGAGGAAATGTACAAACTCATTACAGACAGCACACTTAAATTTGAAACTGAGTTTTTGGCACAGTAAGGCTAACTGTGTTTATATATTTTTTTTAAATGTTTTTTTAAAACTTGACCCCAATATCTCTATTAAACATTCCCGCTCTCACCTTATGGCTTTACCCTCTAGTGTTGAACATATCAACCCTGGGGAAAAAGTTCTGACTATCTACCCTATCTATGTATCTCACACTATCGCTCGATCTGCCAAGGCCTTGTAGAACTTCTTAAGTTTTAGCAGCAGAATTGGGCCATTTGGCCCATCAAGTCTGTGCCTCTCAATCATGGCTGATCTATCTTTCCATCTCAACCCCATTTCCTGCCTTCTCCCCATAACCTGGTTGCTAAACAAAGCAACTCCCATTCGCAGACTAACATTTATTTTCTGAGCCAACTCCTCTATTGCCAGAGTGAGACCACATGCAAATTGGAGGAACTGTGCCTCATATTCCTCTTGGGTAGTGTGCAACCCAGCCATACGAAGATTGAATTCTCCAACCACTGTCTACACGCAAGGAACAATATACAAAGGTGGATTAACCCACAAACCCGCACGTCTTTGGGATGTGGGAGGAAACTGGAGCACCTATATGTTCACAGGGAGAATGTGCAAACTCCACACCGACAGCACTCAACATCAGTGTGGAACACAAATCTCTAGTGCTGTGAGGAAGCTGCTCTACCTGCTGCGCCACTTCTGAAATCATCCTCAAACATTTGACCCAGGTGGAATGTTAAATGCACCGCCCCCTCAAGCAGGAAGCTACAAATAATTTGAATTACGCCCAAGCTTCTTTTGCTTCCTGCATCCTAATTGCTATCAAACATTTCGCTGGGGGAGGTTTTACCCGAATGTACAGAACATTCTTGTTAGAATGGATTGCAAACCAGTTCATTGAGTAAATATTGCATTGGAGCCAAAGAGGAAAGTTGGATTTGATTGCAAATCTCATAATATCACTATTTGTATGGAAATGTCACCAAGGGCAAATTAAATTTAATGTTGAGAAAATGTGGAATGATACATTTAGGTGGGAAGAATGAGAGCAGGCAGTACAATTTTTAAAAGAGTACGATGTAAAGTGGAGAGATCTGTTGCTCGGTGTAGATATAATGTTGAAAGCGGTAGGGTCGGTTGAATACGTGTGTTCATGCAATATATCAAGGCTTGGGGTTTATAAATAGAGAAATGGTGAACACGACAAAGGGAAATAATGTTGAACCTTCATAAAATGCTAGTTTGGACTAAAATGTTTATTGGGGACAGGGAACTGTAAATGCAAGAATTTTGAGTAAAACTCAAAAGTGCTGGAATAACTCAGTAGGTCGGGCCAAATATCTTAGAGCAGAGCAAGATAGGCCACTCCTGCGAAATACAATGGGCTGACGTGTAGTACGCTACGGAGGGGATCCTGGGCATTTTCCCCCGCCCATTTTAGTAACCGGAGCCTACCTGACCCGACCCGACTCGCAGTGTAATCAATGTTGCGGAGCAACAGTTTGTGTGTGTGTGTGTGATATAGGGTTAGATTCATAATTCTGTCCGTTCATACTTCTTGTCAAGAATAAAATTTGACTCTGGTAATTGTCTTTTTTAATGTTTTTTAAATCATTTCTTTTTAAATGGCTCACAAGCAGTGTTTGAGTTGATTTTGTAGTAACCGGAACCGACCCGACTCGCAGGGTAATTGACATTGGGGGGGAAGTTTTTGTGTGTGATATAGGGTTAGATTCATAATTCTGTTAATTCTTGTAAAGAATAAAATGTTTATAGACACACATACATGAATGTGATATAAATGTACGTAATCATATAACACACACAATTATATTTCTTCTGATCCAATGATGAACTTTATTTCAGACTAGACAAGGGACATTAAATAAGAAACATTGTAAACCTCCCAGCAACTTCACACACACTAGGCCTTATCCCCACCCCTCAACTCCCCCCCCCCCCCCCCCCCCCCCCCCCCCCCCGGGCACTCCCTCGCCTGCCCCCACACTACAATGTCTTCCCCCCCCTCCTGTGCCCCTCTTCCCGCTGCCCCGGGCCACTCATTCCCTCTCCCCGCTGACCCGGGCCGCTCACTGCCTCTCCCCGCTGCGGAAACAAAGATCCAATCTTTGGCCGGAAGCAAGATGGCGGAACAATATGGCGGGGACTGGTCGCTAAAATGGGTCCTATAATCACCCATGAATCCGCCCATGAGCGTACTACACGTTTGCGTGAGAGTAACCCATCTTGCTCTGCTCTAAGATCTTTGGGTCAGGCAGCATCTCTGGAAGATGTGGATTGGGGACCCTTCGTCAGACTCGTGGACAGGTGAAGTTTCAGGTTGGGACCCCTCCCAGCAACAACCTTCTCCTGTCTCCAATGTTCCTCCCCCTCATGGACTCCCTCTGGTTGCCTTCTTCCCTCTATTTCCAACTGCCGGTGCAATATAACTGTCCTGACTTCTCCGCTCCCCTTACCCACTCCAATCCCAGCCCTTATGAATGCACAGCCTCCCTATCACTGAGCACAATTCCAATAGTCTGAAGAAGTGTCCTGACCCGAAGCAACATCTGTCCATTTCCTCCGCAGATGATGCCTGACCCACTGATTACTACACCACTGTGTTTTACAATTGTTATTCATTTCCAAGCACTGCACATAAAAGAAATCTGCAACAACTTTGGAGAGAGTACAGGGGAGATTTGTTAAAATGAACCCATGGATAAGGGACTTAGTTATATGGACAATCCCTAGAAGCAGCAAGTTCTGAGGAAATATAGAAGTATTTCAAATTGTAAAAAGTTATTTATGGAGTAGATGGAGTGAAACTGTTCCCATTGGCAGAGAGATCAAGAAACATGGCAAAGTAACAAAGATGCAATAGTAGTGTTTAAGAGGCTTTTGGATAGGCACGTGGATGTGTTTGAAGGCTCTGGGCCTGCACTCACTGGAGTTTAGAAGGATGAGGAGGATCGCATTGAAACCTACTGAATATGAAGGGCCGAGATAGAGTGGATGTGGAGAAGATGTTTCCAGTGGTGGGAGAGTCTAGGACCAGAGGGCACAACCTCAATAAAAAAGATGTACCTTTAGAATGAAGTTAAGGAATTATTTAAGCCGGAAGGTGGTGAATTTGGAATTCATTGCCACAGATGGCGGTGTGCTGTCAAGTCATTGGGTATTTTTAAAGTGAAGGTTGATAGGTTCTTGATTTGTAAGGGATTCAAAGGTTACAGAGAGAAGGGGTTGAGAAGGAAATATAAATCAGCCATGTTCCAATGGTGGAGCTGACTCGATGGGCCGAAGACCCAACTCTGCCCCTGTGTCTCATGAGCAGGCAGATGAGATTAGTTTAACTTGGCATCATGTTTGGCACGGACATTGTGGGCTGAAGGGCCTGTTCCTGTGCTGTACTGTACTATGTTATCATGAGGAAAATGAGCTTTACACAGCACTCCGCCTGGAAAGTAATGCCTGGCGCAGCATCAGAGATGGCAAAACTCAAAAGTATCAGAAGGGAAAAGATTGGAAGATTATGTAGAGCGATGGGACAGCGGTTCAAGCTGGATTGCTATTACGCAGAACTGATATGGAGGTGACAGACAAAATGATTTTGTTTGAGAAATACAGCGTTGAAAAAGCAGGGCTGTGGAGTCGGAGCAATTTTGGTGTTGCTGGAGTGCTTCGACCTCAACTTGGGAGAAGAACCAAAGTAGGTGCAGATTAGGGAATAAAAAAGAAAGCAAAGATTAGAAGCAAGCCTTGGGTAGAAGGTGCATTCCCTTAAATAAAGACCACTGGTAATGTGGCGAGTTTGTGTCTAACTTGGGAAGTTGAGGGTAGAGGTTGAGCAAAGGAAGTTCACTGTGACATCCGTTATAGGGAGGATGGCAAATTGAGGAAGAAAAATGGCCCTGAAGTAAGCCTGTGGAATCGAACTTTTACGAGTCCATATTGTAACGCAAAAGGAACCAATTGAAAGGAAGTGGCGATGATGGTAAATTCAGGATGAAAATGACAGAGAACATGGAGCAGTACAGCACAGTCCCTTCGGCCTACAATTTCTGATCTGAATATGATATCAAGAGCAACTCTTATCTGCCTGTACATAATTCATCGCCTTCCGATCCCTGCATATCCATGTGCCTATGCAAAAGTCTCTTAAGCACCACTATTCCACAAAGGCAATGGTCTGCTTTTATAGTCAAGTTTTACTTGAATAATAAAACATTATCTGTGACTCTGCCTCCAATACTATAGAGCATCAGCACTAGAACAGGCTCTTTGACTCGCACTGTCTGAACTGAACATGTTAGCAAGTTAAACTAATCGCCTCTGCCTGCACTTGATCCATGTCCCTCTATGCCCCGCATATCCATGTGCCTATCCTAAAGCCTCTTACACGCCAATATCATATCTGCCTCCACCACCACCCCTAGTAACACATTCCAGACACTCACCACTGTAAAATCAAAACCTTTGACTCGCACATCTCCTTTCATCTTTGCCCCTCTCTTAAAGCTATGCCCTCAAGTCTTTGACATTTCCACCCTGGCAAAAAGACACAGCATGGAAACAGCCCCACACTGACCATCAATCCATTCCCTGTACATTGGGGCCAATTTTACAGAAGATAATTAACCTACAAACCCATCTTTGGGATGTGGGAGGAAACCGGGGCACCTGGAAGAAACCCCCACGGTTATAGGAGAACATGCGATCTCCACACAAACAGCACCCAAGGTCGGAATCGAACATGGGTTTCTGGCGCTATGAGGCAGTAGTTCTACCAGCTGTGCTGCCTCTCCTCTCGAGTGGAGCAGAAGATCTGGCATGGACACGTTTGGCTGAGAAGGCCTGCTTCTGCTTTGTAAATCCTTTGTAAACTTGACTGTTCTTTGGCCAACTAGTAAGCTGTGATGACCTTGGTAAGGCGTTGTTGACATATTCATGTGGAACTTGTGTGCTTTGTGGAATAATGCTTTCCATGTTCAGCAGTCTGTGCTAAGGTGACTAATTTGTTTTGTTAAATAGACAAAGAAAAACAAGAAGAAACCAAAGCCAGGGATGAAGTTTCTGCAAGATGTGCTCCAGAATCGGGCAGATGGTCGAGAAACTGATGAAGGTGGGTTCTGCTAACTTGGTGCCATTGTTATTTCAAAGACCAAAATCGCAAGACATATTTTCTTCATAGAACAGTACAGCACAAGAACAGGCCCTTCAGCGCACAATGTCGTGGCAAACATGATGCCAAGTTAAACCAGCCAATTAAAAAACCCAAATTGTTCTGCAGTTTGTAATTAACAGTGGAAATGGCAGAGGGGGGTTTGTGCTGCAGAAAGTTGGTTTTGCTGGATGGTGCTCAGTGGGTATGTTGATATACCATTGTGTCAATGGTATACATTCATATAAATCATACAGTATGGACACAGGCCCAATTTTCCCACGCAGACCAACTAGTCCCACCTGCCTGCATTTGGCCCATATCCCTCCAAATCTTTCCTATCCATGTACCTGTCCAAATGTTTCTTAAACATGATGATAACTCGGCATGGCAACTAGGGGAGTTAAAGTTAAGATATAGACAGGCCCTTTGTCCCAACTTGCCCCCACCGACCAAGATGGGTGTTTGACCCATATCCCTCTAAACCTCCTCTAACCATATTGTCAATAATGACAGTACAGATTGTCTTAAAAACTCAAATTAGTGACCATTGTCGTTCAGGTAATATAATCTCCCTATCCTTATTCAGTGTATTCATTGTGACTGCTAGCCCACCAACATTGATAATGTGAGCTGCCGTCTTGGTTAACGGGCAATTTTGGATGGCTAAGTAGGTGCTGGCTTTGGCAACAACATCAAAAGCTTATGAATGAATCTCTTCAAAATCAAAACTGGTGAAATTGGCAAATGTTCTCAAGTTGTGATGAATATTGTTAACAAACATGCTCCTTCCATAAGCGAGGGTACCATCCGATTCTCCAAACGACCTAATTGCTGACTTTGATCTTTTATTTTTGATTAAAAGACACAGTATGGAAACGGGCCACACTGACTATTCACACTAGTTCTATGTTATCCCACTTTTGCATCCACTCTTTACACGTTTGAAATAATTTGCAAGGGGGCAATCAACCTGCAAACCCACGTCTTTGGGATGTGTGTGGGGGGGGTGGGGGGGGGATCCTGAGCACCATATAGTCACTGGAACAACTCTATGCAGAGAACACCTGAGGTCAGGATCGATCGTGGGTCTCTAACGGTGTGAGGCAGCACGCTACTCTGCCGCCCTAATTTTCTCTAGAGCTAGGATACTACATTGTGGTATCTGGTATCATTCTCTTTGCTCTTACTTTTTGTACTTGTGTTGACTTGATTCTGTTTGTGTATAGTATCTGGGGATACAAGGAACTGCAGATGCTGGCTTACAAAAAAAGACAAAGTGCTGGAGTAACTCAGAGCGTAGATAGGTGACGTTTCAAGTTGCCACCCTTTTTCAGTCTGAAGAAGGGTGCTGATCTGAAACGTCACCTATCCACATTCTCCAGAGGTGCTGCCTGACCTGAGTTTGGATTTATTCAGAGTGGTATTTGACCGATAGATAGGCCACAAATATTACGCCCATTCTGGTTGTCCCATAACAGGAAGAATGTGGAGGCTCAGAGAGGGTGCAGGAGATGCTGCTGGGAATAGAGGATAGGAGCTGTAAGGTTAGAAAGAAGTGGATTGTTTTCTCTATAGAAGTATATAAAATTATGAGAGACATAGAGAGGGTATTCAATCATAATCTCATTCTCAAGTACCTGATTGCCACGACTCTCATTTTTTTTCTGTTGAAAACCTGGAGAAGAGGTAGCTAAAGCAAGTTATCCAATTCTCAAAATTAAATAGATCTAGGTCCACACCCTTTGGCGGATGACTTGTTGAATAAGATCCTGTTGACTGCATAGATTTGTGAGGAAAAGGCAGTTGGTTCACAGTGATATATCTTGCATGAATTGCCTGCTTGAAGTTGCGCCTGCTCCTCATCACGGGCTTGCTTCCCTAAACTGCGGAACACCGGCGGCATCTAATGGACATTGCTGGGCAAATGTCATGACCCAGGATGCTGCCATAATGCCATCAATCAGTGCTGATGATGTATTACGGGAGCTTGTTGGCAGCTTTGTGAATGTAGGCGCCACAGTCAGTCTGTCACTCAATGCTTAAATCAACAAGACCACTGCAATACCTGCAGCTGTTATGTCCAAGTTGAGTAAGAGATGAACATCATCCTGATGGAGATCACCAAATGATGAGCAGACCAGGCCTGTGAACCTATACTAAGTTAATAATTACAGTACCACAACTAGTATGATTGTTTAGTTTATTGTCGCATGTATTGAGGTACATTGAAAAGTTTTTATTTTTTGCATGCTATCAGCAAAAAAGACTATACAGGATTACAATCAAGCCATACAGTGTACAAGAATAAAATTTAGTGCAAGATAAAGTCCAGTATAGTCTAATAAAAGATAGTCCGAGCCTTCAATGGGGTAGATGGTAGGTCAGGACTGCTCTCTAGTTGGTGAGAGGACAGGTCAGTTGCCTGATAACAGCTAGGAAGAAAATGTCCCTGAATCTGGAGGCATGCGTTTTCAAACTTTTATACCTCTTCCCTGATGGGAGAGGGGAGTAGAGGGAGTGACTGGGGTGAGACTGGCCTTGTTGAGGCAATATAAAATGTAGCTGGAGAGGGAGGTTGGTTTGCGTGATGGTCTGGGCTGGAAACTCTACAATTGCTTGCGGCCTTGGGTGTAGCTGTTCCCAGACCAGGCTGTGATTTGGTGACGGGAGGGAAAACCATGCAGGATTCTCTTGCCTCATCGCTATCCAGTGCCACACATTGCTGCACTCCTCCATAGCCTGGCATGACACAAGGAAAGAGTCAACACCTTTGCTTCCTTGGATGCATTCAAAGCATTTCCTGTAGAACATGGTAACCGTCATAACAGTGCTGGAATTCACCAAGATGTTCGTCACTAAGTCAATGACATTTGCGGTGGATTGATCGAACCCATCAGATTGATTACATCTGCTACACAAAGGGTTTTCTATATGGTGCAATGGTTAGTCACGGCATGCTGGATGCCCATGACTCTGTTATAAGGACAACCCACAGATGAGACATGAAGATGTCAGGCATCAACACACGCAACTGGGGATGATCAGCCATGATAACATTGAATGTCTGAAGGACCGAATGGCCTACTCCTTCATCTATTTAGATAGGCAATATTGTCTATTGCCTATCTAAATCTTGGGTGGTACAGCAGGGTCAGGTGAATCAGGGGTAAAGTTAAATGGGTGTATGAAACAGTTTCAACAATAAAAAGAACACAGTAGCCCCTGAATATCTTGGAATATCATACAGCGTCGAAACAGGCCCAGTGGCCCAACTTGCCCACGCCTTCCAACATGCCCCTTCTAGGTTATTCCCACCTGCCTGCGTTTGCCCCGTATCCCTCCAAATCTGTCCTATCCATGTACCTGTCTAAATGTTTTATAAATGTTGTAATAGTCTCAACTACCTCCTCTGGTAGCTCATTCAAAGTATTGTTTTTTGTTTATTTTAATAGGAGCCTCAGGCTCCTATTACATCTTTGCCATCTCACCCCTTAAACCGATGTCCTCTCTCCAAGCTTGTTGTTGAATGATTGAATGCTGGGGAGGGGAAGGCCAAAATCCCCGTTGTTTCAGCCGCAGCTGGAGCCTTCCCCAAGTGCCCTCTTCCTTGTTTTGTTCGTGCTCACAGCTGAGACTTCCTGAGTATGGTGTCCAGTAAACAGTTTGGATGAGGTGTTAACAAAAATATTGTTTAGTTGTATTGTGGAAGTGAAAGGATGTGATGTGGAAACGAGGAACTAGATGCTAGTTTACAAAT
Source organism: Leucoraja erinaceus (assembly GCF_028641065.1). NCBI lineage: Eukaryota > Metazoa > Chordata > Chondrichthyes > Rajiformes > Rajidae > Leucoraja > Leucoraja erinaceus. The sequence goes on from NC_073380.1 coordinate 55,054,905, forward strand.
CGACATAAAGTGCTTGTATGAAGAAGCGTCACGACCAAAAGGTCACCTATTCATGTTTTCCAGAGATGCTGCCTGACACATTGAGTTACTCTGGGTTTTTTCTTTTGGTCCTTGGAACTCTTAGGTGATGGCATCACTCTTAGTTTAGTTTAGAAATACAGCAACCAAACAAGCCCTTTGGACCACTGAGTCCTGTAACGAGGAGTCATAACACACTGTGTCTTTACTACTGTTTATTCATGATACACATACGTTGCTGCCCTAGCTGTTTGTGGTCTGTCACCGGAACTAGAGAGGGGGATCAATGGGTGGGAAGGTTGTAATTATACTTGTGATGTGGGGAGTGGTTAGTAGTGGTGAGGTTACTATGTTAAAGGTACATGCGCATGTCATCTACATCCTTCCCCTTGGAAATGAAAAGCAATACAGTAGTGACGGGGCGACCATGTCATCATGCGCTACGAGCAGGTAAGCAAACAGTTAAGCAAAATCACCATAACGGACAGGCGGCTTGACCACGCGCCCGGTCCGGGTACGCAGCTCGCCATCTCCCCCCTCTGCAGGAAGAACAGGAATAGGAGCAGGTGCGGTTGAGCGAACCGGGGACCCGGGAGGATAGGGAGAAGACGGAGACGGAGGAGGGGAAGCAGGCGCAGCAGCGGGAAGACGGGCAGGCGAGGGAGGACTGGCTGTTGGAGAGCGGGACTGATAGAGCTGAGAAGGCAGGGACCGAGGCATGCGTGGAGGGGCAGGCAACGTGGCAAACAGCGGGGGGGCAAAGGGGTCGGCAGGCGGTGGTGGGGGCTCGTTGACAAGCCGCAGAAGTTGGCGGGACCGGCGGTAAATGGTACCGTCATGATCGACTAGATAGGACCGCGGCGAACCAGCAGTACCGACGACGATGGCAAGCCTGGAGTGACCGGAGGGGGACTGCATCCGGACGACTTGGCCAGGGAACAGACGCGGGAGGGGACGGCAGGACTTGTCGTGGGAGCGCTTTTGGATTTCTTGCGTGAGGGCAATGCGCTCCTGTACAGCAGCGGGCTGGAGAACAGAGGGCACGAGGGACCGCTGGGTCACCGGGATCGGAGGTCTCGTAGTGCGAGACATCAGCCGCTGTGCTGGCGAGCCCAAGGCAGGGTCGCGGGAGATGTTTCGAAGGTTGAGGAGGGCCAGGTAAAAATCGGAATGGGACAGTCTACAATGTTCCAGCAAGTCCTTAGCACTGCGGACAGCGCGCTCTGCCAAGCCGTTGCTTTGCGGGTACTCTGGGCTGCTGGTATAGTGTTGGAAGTTCCAGCTGTCAGCGAAACTCCGAAACTGGCTGCCGTTGTCCGATTGAAGACTTGCTGGGGAGCCAAAGGTTGCGAAGTGGCGGCGCAGCTTCCCGATAACGGCCGAAGAGATGAGGGAGTGCAGCTGGTCAACCTCGAACCAGCTGGAGTACGAGTCAACAAGGACCAGGAAGTGCTTGCCACGCCACTCGAAAATGTCAGTGGCGACGGCCATCCAGGGCAGCTCGGGGGCAGGCTGTTGCAGAAGCGGCTGGCGTTGCTGATGGGGAGCGAGGCCATTGCAGATAGAGCAGGTGGAGACCCTCTCCCGGATGTCTTAGGCCATGCCGGGCCAGTAGAACAGACTCTGGGCCTGAGACAGAGTGGCCTCGGCCCCAGGATGACCGCAGTGGGCGGTCTGAAAGTATTGGTCCCGCCGCGCAGCAGGCACAATGACCTTGTGTCCCTTCATGACCACGCCGTCGTGCAGCACGAGCTCGTCACGGACCAGGAAGTAGGGCCCGGCACCAGCTGGCAAGGATGAACGTCGGTCTGGCCAGCCCTGCCGGATGACGTCGGCAAGCTGCTGCAGGGCAGGATCCTTGGCAGTGTTGCTGACCAGGGACTGCATCTGCTGGGAAGGCACAATGTTAACGTTAAGCACCATCAGGTCAGACGATTCATATGGATGGCGGTCGGTGGACGTTAGCGGTGCGCGGGACAGCGTGTCGGCCACGAACATGTCCTTGCCCTTGCGATATACAATTCTGAACGTAAAACGCTGGAGCTGCAGCATCATGCGCTGCAAACGGGACGAGGCAACGTGGATCGGCTTGTTGAGGATGGAGACCAGCGGCTGGTGGTCGGTCTCGATCGTGAAGCTGTTGCCCAGAATATAGTCCTTGAACTTGGAGCAGGCAAACACCACAGCAAGCAGCTCCTTCTCTATCTGAGCATAGCGCTGCTCGGCAGGGGTCATGGTGCGGGACGCGTAGGAAACAGGCAGCTGCAGGCCATCGTGGAGCTGCAGGCAAGCAGCACCAAGACCGAACTTGGAGGCGTCGCAGGTAAGAACAATGGGACGCTGCAGATCGAAGAATTGGAGAGTGGGGGTACTGACCAGCCTGGACTTCAGAACATCAAAAGCTTTCTGGTGATGCGGGAACCAGGCCCAGGCAGTGTCCTTCTTGATCAACTCCCTCAGGGGCGCGCTCAGCTCGCTGAGGTCGGGGATGAACTTCCCCAGGTAATTAACCATGCCCAGGAAACACTGCAGGCTGGGCACGTCGGTGGGCGAAGACATCCCGTAGACCGCAGCCGTCTTCTGCGGGTCAGGCTTCAGCCCCGAGGCAGTAAAGAGGTGGCCCACATAGGTGACCTCCGGGACGCGGAAACGGCACTTCTTTGGGTTGAGTTTGAGGTTGATTTCACGGGCCCGGTCCAGGACTTGACGGAGGTGGAGGTCGTGCTCAGCAACGTCCTTACCGTAGACCAGGATGTCGTCAACGATGATGGCACACGGGAGACCGGCAAACCGCTGCTCCATCGTCTGCTGGAATACCTCACTGGCAGAGTTGATCCCGAATGGCATGCGGAGGAATTGGAACCTGCCGAAGGGCGTGCTGAAGGTAGTCAGGTAGGAGGATCGCTCGTCCAGCGGTATCTGCCAGAAGGAGCTCTTGGCATCAAGAACTGAGAAGACAGTGGCCGGGCCAACCTGTGCAGCGACGTCCTCCACTGTTCGCATGGGGTAGTGCGGGCATCTGATGGCAAGGTTCAGGTCTTTGGGGTTGATGCAAATGCGAATTTCACTTTTGTCCTTTTTCGCAGCAACAACCATTGTGGAGACCCACCGGGTGGGTTCGCTCACCTCCTTCAGGATGCCCATGGTAACCATGTTGAGCAGCGTTGACTCCACCTTGTCCTTCATGGCGAAGGAGACGCGGTGTGGTGGACGGATCACAGGTTCAACACCGAGGTCGACAACGATCTTGTAGCTGCAGGGCAGCTTGCCCAGCTTGTCGTCAAAGCGGTCAGGGTATTCGTGCAGGGGGTCCATAAGGGTCCGCACCTGGTGGATATCACGGTGGAAAGAGACCAAGCCGAGGTCCTGGCACGCCCGGGCGCCCAACAGGGTGATGTTGTTCGTATCCAGTAGATAAAAAGTGAGGGGCCGAGAGGCCTGCAGTACCTTGCAGTGCAGGGTAGCCCTCCCCCCTCCCCACCGGAACGAGCACGCCTCCCCCGTAGGCATGCAACAGGGAGTTGTCGGGAGTAACTTTCTCATCTGTCCTTATCTTCCTGAAGAGGCTTGTTGACATTACATTGGCCACGGCCCCCGTGTCGAGTTTGGCGGTGAAGGTCGAGCCGTTGACAGTAACGCGAACCGAAGGGTCCGTTATCAGTCCAGGTGCATCCAACAGTGAAAATATGCTGGTCTCCCCCTGGGAGGAACTTGTATCAGACAAAGGGAGTTCGTCAGGCTGGTACTGTGAACAAGCACACTGTATCAGCTTGAGCAAGGTTGTTTAACATTCGCCGTGGAGCAGGAACTGGCTTCCCACGGGAGCGGCAAGCGGCAGAGAAATGGTTTAATTTCCTGCAAAAGTTACACGTTTTGCCCGGTGCAGGGCACACATTAAACTGATGGGAGGCAAAGTTGCAGTTGGGGCAACGCTGTGGGCTGCTACCCCCGGGTGCAGGGGAACCCCGTTGCCGTTGCGGGCCAGCGTACCGCCGGCGGCCAGCAACACTGGTGAAGTTAATGTCATGATCAGCAGACGACACCGCAGAGGCGACAGCCTCAGCCATGCGGGAGGCGTGCAGAGCCTCGTCCAAAGACAGGTCGTGCTTCCGCAGAAGTTCAGCCCTTAGTTTTTCATCCTGAAGGCCATACACTAGAATGTCCCGGGTCAGTTGATCGGGGGTCAGCGCGTCCAGGCGGCAACGCCTGGCCAGGTGCCGCAACGCGGAGATATAGTTGTCGATTGACTCCAGGAATCTGACGCCGGGTGAACATTTTAAAACGCTCTAGAATGCAGTTAGTGGGGATGTCGCACATTGCGGTAAACTTAGCCATAAGACATACCGGGTCTTGAGCATCTTCACCTGCACCATAGACAAACGACTGAGACCGTTCCAGGGCATCGGGACCAGCCAGGTTGAGAAGCAGAGAAGCCTGTGTCGCAGGGGTGGCAGCAGGATGGGCGATCGTGACATAGTGTTGGAAGTCGCGTCTAAAGACACCCCACCGATGGGCAATGTCTGAGTCGAAGACAAGCACATCGGGTTTGCGGCAAGAAGTAGCCATGGCACGGGAGATACGAAAAAACACAATGGGGAACTGAGTCAAAAGTTAAAGAAAACCCGACAAACGGGAGGCGCAAAGGTACGATTGTGACACCATGTAAAGAGGAGTCATAACACACTGTGTCTTTACTACTGTTTATTCATGATACACATACGTTGCTGCCCTAGCTGTTCGTGGTCTGTCACCGGAACTAGAGAGGGGGATCAATGGGTGGGAAGGTTGTAATTATACTTGTGATGTGGGGAGTGGTTAGTAATGGTGAGGTCACTATGTTAACGGTACATGCACATGTCATTTACAAGTCCACACTGACCATCGATCATCTGCTTACACTAGTTCTATGTTATCCACTTTCTCATCCATTCCCTACAAGCTCCGTACAGATTCAGATTCAACTTTAATTGTCATTGTCAGTGTACAGTACAGAGACAACAAAATGCAGTGGTACAGAGGAGCACCTATAGTCAAGATAAAATCCGGGACCCTGGCACCAATCTATTTGTGTAGCAGGGAACTGCAGATGCTTGTTTATACCAAAGATTGACACGATGCTGGAACAACTCAGCAGATCAGGCAGCATCTCTGGAGAAAAAGAATAGGTGATGTTTCGAATTGAAACCCTTCCTCAGACAGAAAGTAGAGGTGGGGCGCTCAAAACCGGAGGCGAGAAAACGCCAGAACAAGTCGGGGCCGGCAACAGGCGACCTCAGGAGAGGTGGGGCCCATAATGACCGATTGTTAGCTGGGGAAGGTGTGAGAACAAGAGTGATACAAAGATGTGACCAGTGGAACTGGTAGGACAACTATAGTGGAGGAGGGAGGAGGGAGAGTCATAGTATTGCAGCTTGGAAACAGGGCCTTCATTCCAACTTGCCCACACCAGCCAACATACCCATCTACACTGTCGCACCTGCCTGTGCTCGGCCTGTATCCCTTTAAACCTGTCCTGCCCATGTACCTGTCTAAATGTGTCTTAAACGTTGACATAGTATCTGCCTCAACTACCCCCTCCAGCAACTCATTCTTCCAACATCTCTAGAGAACATGGATCGTTTAAGTTATTGTCACGTCAGTAAAAAGCTGAAAGATATGTGACTTTTTGGGACCCTCCTTCAGGCTGATTTACAATTTATTTATTTGTTGTCATTTGAACCTCATTGAGGTTCAAACGAAATTTGGTTTCTGCAGTCATACACACAAGAAAAGAACCAAGACACAACACAATTTACACAAACATCCATCACAGCGCATCTCCTCCTCGCTGTGATGGAAGCAAAGTCTTATCTCTCCCCTGCACTCCTCATTCTCCTCCTGATGTCAGAGTCAAAGCCCCCGGTGGGCGATGCAAGGTAAATAAGTCCCGCGGCAATTAAAGCCGCGCCGGGCGATGCAAGGCCACGCTCCGGGTCTTGGTGTTGGAGCCCCCGGCGGGCGCTAACAAGTCCCGCGGCGATTTAAAGCCGCGCGGGGCGATGATGTAAGGCCCCGCTCCAGGTAATTTTCAACCCCGCAACTCGGGCGGGAGAAGTCGCCGTTGCGGAAGCCCTGAAAAGCGGTCTCCCAGCAAGGATCTGCGGGGTCCCGTTGTCACCGTCCACCAGACCTGCGGTTGGAGCCTCCGATATAGATATAGATATGCCATTTATTGTCACTATACATGTACAATCTCCGGGGTAGGATCGAATAGCTGGAAGAGAAGGGCAGGATAAAGCTTGGCAGGTGTTAGATAGATAAACAACACCTCATATTTCGCTTTGGTTGTTTACACCCCAGCGGTATCACCATTGACTTCTCTAGAGAAGTGGTTGAATAAAATCCAGAGATGAAAAAACAGAAGTTTTGAAACAAAAGTAATGGATAGTTGCAAATTGTGAAGATTGAGGAAGAAATATAGGGGAAGGGGAGACGGGTATAAGTCCAGGTGGGGCGGAGAGAGGGGAAGGGGGTGAGGGGTGTTCGTTGTTATCTAAAATTGGAGAATCCAATATTCATACCATTGGGTTGTAAACTACCAAAGCAGAATATGGTGCCGTTTCTCCAGTTTGGGTGTGCCTCACTCTGGCAATGGAGGAGGCCCAATAACATAAAATGTACCGTTATGCCGACCATCTGCGCTCGTGAACATACTCAATGAAACCGCCGCTCAAAGTGCTTAAATTTTCCCTGCCGAATGGCAAATCGCATGCCGTGGGTTTGTTGTCGACAATGCCGGCAGTTGTCTAGTGGCAGCTCATCGACTTGGATCTGGTTGGGAAATCAGTCGAATGTCAGGAGGCAGAGAGCACATGGGAAACAGGCATTAGTCAAGTTGCTTGGGTATGAATATTGGAATGCCACAAGAGTCTAGATTTATACCCATAGTTATTTACAGCCTTTAGTCATGAATATTGGAATGAAGGGATTGAGACAAAGAAACATGATGTTGTGAAAAGTGATGAAAGTGTCAGATTACAAAGAAATATTAATGGACACAGCAGTGGCGAATGTGTCACCTACTTTTTGTAAAAGGACAGCAGAGGTGGGTGGGACACAAAGTGCTGGAGTCACAGAGTGGTGAATCTCTGGAACTCCTGCCACAGAGGGTTTGAGGCTGCTATATTTAAGAAGGAGTTAGAGGTGGCCCTTGTGGCTAAGGGGATCAGGGGGTATGGAGAGAAGGCAGGTACGGGATACTGAGTTGGATGATCAGCCATGATCATATTGAATGGCGGTGCCGAATGGCCTACTCCTGCACCTAATTTCTATGTTTCTATGTAACTCAGCGGGTCAGGCAACATCGATGGAGAACATGGATAGGTGACGTTTCAGGTCGGGTCCCTTCAGTCTGAAGATGGGCCCCGACCCGAACCATGCCCTCCTCTGATGCTGAGTTACTCCAGCACTTTGTGTTCTACTCAGAATTGCAGCATCTGCATGTTCAAGTGTCTCCATAAATTGTGGGATGCTCATCCCAATGAGCTTGGGGTAATGATACACAGACCAACCACTGAATATAACTGAAGAGGCTTCAGAGAATGGAGATTTCAGGGGGAAAAGAGCGGAGTGCTGGAGCAACTCAGTAGGTCAAGCAGCATCCTTGGAGTACGTAGATAGGTGCCATTTTGGGTCAGGACGCTTCTAAAGACTGAATGTGGTGGGGATAAGTGCGAGGGAAAGCTGGAAGAAAGTATGGGCAGGACAAAGCCGGATGAGTGATAGTGGATACGGGTCGGGGAAGGAGGTTTGATTGGCAGGCGGTTGGTCAAATGCCAGAGATGAAAAGCCAAAAAGTGTGAGATCAGGATAGAAAAGGTGAAAGTTGGGAAACCAGAGAAAGGACTAGGAGAAATAGGTGCAAGTCCAGGTGAAGCACTGGAATGGAGGAAAAAAGAAGAGGGAAAAAATGATGTCTGAAGAAAGGTCCCAAACCCAAACGTTACCTGTCATTTTTCTCAGGGGATGCTGCCTGGCCCGCTGGGTTATTCCTGCATTTTGCGCTCAGCTTTTAAAAAAATAAATGTTCTTTGTAGATTTGTTAGCTAACATTGGGAAATTCAATGTTCAAACTGCTGGGTTGTAAACGACCCAAGTGGAATATGAGGTGCTGTTCCCCCAGTTTGCAGGTGGCCTCACTCTGGCAATGGAGAAGGCCCAAATTAGAAAGGTCAATGTGGAAATGAGAGGGCAACAGCAGACCAAGAATGAGTGTTCAGTGAATGCTGAACTTTACAACTGGATATGAGTAAATAAAGGACCAGGTCACACTACAGCAAGGGTTCCCAACCTTTTTCGTCAAGTTTACCTCATGGCAACTTTAATAGCACTTAACAGTGTATTTTCACTTATTTATGAACAACTAATGATGAACAGATACCAGAACCAAACACTATGTACAAATCCACAATCAACAAATTTATCCCCTTTGTAGGCAAAATTTACCCCAGGTTGGGAACCCTTGCACTACAACCTTTTTTATAATTGAATGGATTATTTACTCATATCCAGTTTCAAGGAATCAAATGGCTCGCTCACGTTGCTCTGTGCTTAATTTGATCTGTTAGCCTGGAGCTGTGTAGATTTTTTATGATTTCTACACTAGCAGATGCCTTGTTTTTGATTTCATTGCTCTATTTTGACTTTGCGGTGTGAAATATTTTCTTGCAAATTACATGTAAAATAAAAAATGATCTGGGTAACAAGTCATTCCCTAGTGAGAGAGAGAAAGAGAGCACATGTTTTGAGCTGGTGCTTTATTCACACTGGATCCAATTATGTTCATATGAAAACCTTTCTCTGCTTAACTGCGATAATATGCATTCCAGGGAGACAGCTGCTATTTAAAAATCACAATGTTTGTCTTTTCGTAAATCCAGTTGCATTTATTCACAGCTACTTTGATTCAGATGTATCTTTATTCAGTGAGGCCTTTTCTTTCACAATGCAACAATTTTGCTGCCTTCATATTGGAGTTGGAGTCGGACAGTACAGAAACGGGCCCATTGATTCCATGCCGGCCATCAACCAGCCACCCATCTGTACTAATCCTGCACTCTTTATGCTCCCCGCATTCTCATCAACTACCCTCAATTATACCCCTTACCCACTGGAAGCAATTTACAGATGCCATTTAAACTACAAACCCAAGTGTAGAAAGGAATTGCAGATGCTGGTTTATACTGATGATAGACACAACATTGTCCTATCCGGGACACATGACAATAAACTCTCTTGACTTGACATGCTGGAGTAACTCAACAGGTCAGGCAGCATCACTAGAGAAAAGGGATGGATGCCGTTTCGGCTCAGGACCTATTCTTCAGACTCTAAACCTACAAACCAGCATGTCTTTGGGACATAGGAGGAAAGTGGAGCATCCTGAGGAAACCTATTTCTACTCTCACGCTCCAACACTTCCCTGTGTGAGCGTGGGAACGCCACATGACATGTGTTGTTCCTTAAACCGACTTTGCATTAATTTCCACTTGCTATATAGTCGTATTTGCCCATACCTTCTAAACCTATCCTATCCATGTACTTGTCCAAATGTTATTTTAAACACTGATAGCACCTGTGCAGATGGAGCATGTTGGTCGATGCGGGCAAGTTGGGCTGAAGGGCCTGGTTCCACGCCATACGACTATATAGCAAGTGGAAATTAATGCAAAGTCGGTTTAAGGAACAACATCATTGATTGAAAGATCCAGCATGGAAACAAGCCCTTCAGCCATTTGAGGACACACCAACTATTGATCACCTGTGGCAGTGAAGAAAGCGAATGGTATGTTAGCTTTCATAGCAAAAGGATTTGAGTATGTATGTATGAGCAAAGAGAATTGTGGTCTAACTTGATAAAATATTACACCGTAACTGGTGCTGTGTACAGATCTGTTTGCTGCACTTCTAAAAGGGAACAATTGCCCCATATTGGAGTGAGTGCAAATTATATTCAGTAAGATGTTGGCTAAGACAGAGCATTTCAGTTATGCGTGGAGAATGGTGCAACGGTAGAGTTGCTTCATTAAAGCACCAGAGCGTCTGCTTTGATCATGACTCTCTGCTGTCTATAGAGGGTTTGCATTAGTTTTCCCGTGAGGTTCTACTGCAGTTGTACAGGGTCTTGGTGAGACCACACCTGGAGTATTGCGTACAGTTTTGGTCTCCAAATCTGAGGGAAGGACATATTGCCATAGATTGGGAGTGCAGAGAAGGTTCACTGCAGACTGATTCCTGGGATGTCAGGACTTTCATATGAAGAAAGACTGGATATACTTGGTTTATACTCTTTAGAATTTAGGAGATTGAGGGGGGATCTTATAGAAACTTACAAAATTCTTAAGGGGTTGGACAGGCTAGATGCAGGAAGATCGTCCTGATGTTGGGGAAGTCCAGGACAAGGGGTCACAGCTTAAGGATAAGGGAGAAATCCTTTAAAACCAAGATGAGAAAAAGTTTTTTCACACAGAGAGTGGTGAATCTCTGGAACTCTCTGCCACAGAGGGTAGTTGAGGCCAGTTCATTGGCTATATTTAAGAGGGAGTTAGATGTGGCCCTTGTAGCTAAGGGGATCAGAGGGTATGGAGAGAAGGCAGGTACGGGATACTGAGTTGAATGGCGGTGCAGGCTCGAGGGGCCGAATGGCCTACTCCTGCACCTAATTTCTACGTTTCTATGTTGAAGGTAAAAACAAAATGCTGGAGAGAAGGAATGGGTGACGTTTTGGGTCGAGACCCTTCTTCTCGACCTGAAACGTCACCCATTCCTTCTCTCCAGAGATGCTGCCTGCTGATTTTGTGTCTACCTTCCATTTAAACCAACATCTTGCAGTTCTTTCTTACACAAGTTTGTAGGTTAATTGGCTTCTGTAAATTGTCCCTCGTGTAGAATAGAACTACTGTGTGGTTGATGGCTTGCCGGCACAACTTTGGTGTGCCAAAGGGCCGTTTTTCATGCAGTATCTCTAAACTAGACTGGATATGCGGTGTTTCACTTCTGTGGAGAGGAGGGAGCTGAGGAGAGACCAGAGGTTTACAAAATTAAGTAGGGTATGGATGGGGTAGATTGGTAGAAAATCAGTTTAGGGGATCTGAGAAAGAACATTTTCACCCATGGGGTGGTTGAAACCTGGATTGCGGACGAAGGCGGTATCTAGACAGGCACTTTAATCATCAAGACATTGAAGGCTGCAGACTAAGTGCCAGTAAAGGGGATTAATATAAATGATTGGCACAGGCGTGGTGGGCCAAAAGGCCTGATTCTGTGGTATATGACTAACGTGAGCCATTTGTGACCCTTGTTCAGCTCAAGAACTTGCTGCCTTTTACTGCCTCTGTAGGTCATGGGTACAAATTCTGGTTTTCTTTCCTGAATTCTCTGTATATTCATAATCTCCTACACTCCTCTGGAATAAATTCTTCATCCGAGTAAATCATAGACAGTAGCTATCATAATGTCTGTTTCATCATGAGGAATTTGGCAGTGTAAACCAAATGAATAACCTGCACCAACACAAGAAAAAACAGGAACAAATTTGGGGGAAATCACCTCTGTAAATATAGGCTCTTCAGACTGACACACCGCACGAACAGATTGACAATGTGGTTAACATTTCTTTTAACAAGAATAACAACTACCTGAGTCAGATGTGGGGATTTTTTTGGCCTATTAGGCTTGTGACATATTGAGTAACATGCAACCTTAATGATCATTCTCAGAGATAATCTTATTGATTTCTGTTATAATAAGAGTTTCAAAGCACCGAAGGAGATCCATTTCACTGCACCTTTTAGCAAGATTACAGTTTAAGAATAAGGAGTAAGCCATTTAGAATGGAGACGAGGAAACACTTTTTCTCACAGAGAGTGGGGAGTCTCTGGAATTCTCTGCCTCAGAGGGTGGTGGGGGCAGGTTCTCTGGATGTTTTCAAGAGAGCTAGATAGGGCTCTTAAAAATAGCGGTCAGGGGGTATGGGGAGAAGGTAGGAACGGGGTAATGATTGGGGATGATCAGCCATGATCACATTGCATGGCTCGAAGGTCCGAAGGCTTACTCCTGCACCTATTGTCTATTAGCTTAGAGTTACAGCGCGAAAACAGGCCCTTTGGCCCACCTAGTCCACGTTGACCACGATCACTCTGTATACTATCACTATCCCACACACTAGGGGAAATTTACAATCTTTGCCAAAACCAATTAACCAAAAAACCTGTACGTTTATGGAATATGAGAAGAAACGGGAACACCCAGGGAAACTCCACGTAGTCACGGGGAGAATGTACAAACTCCGCACAGACAGCACCCGTGGTCCGGATCGAACCCGAGTCTCTGCATCTCTACAGCGCCACAGGCCGCTCTTTCCACTTGATTCCATTTTCTATTATGTGCCTTTATAGAATTATGAAGGGCATTGCACCAAACAAACCATTTACTCCGGGCTAGTTGTTTGAACAAGGTGGCATATTCAAAAAGATGGAAGAACTCGGCTGGTCAGGCAGTATCTGCGGCGGGGGGGGGGGGGGTGAATCAGTTAAGTTTTCAGTTTAAATACCTCTAATCGCGGTTATGAAACATGCCTTAAGATACCAAGAGAAGGGGGAGGGGTGAGGTGAAGAAAGGAACTGTTGTGATAAGATGGATACTAGGAGAGATTGAATGAGACAAACGGCAGTGGTGCTGGAGAGAGTGGGAAAACTTGTTTGTCACTGCCGATCTTTCTGTGAGAGAGGTTTAAGATTAGGTTTATTACTGTCACATGTTCTAAGGGACAGTGAATTTATTTTGTTTGCATGCTATCCAATCAAATTAGCTATTCGTACTTACAGAGTGGAAACATGCCCCTCGGCCAACCTGTCCCATCTACATTTGTCCCAACTGCCTGCGTCTGGCCCATATCCCTTTAAGCCTCTCCTATCCATATACCTGACTAAATGTTTCTTGCATGTTGTAATAGTACCTGCCAAGTTCAGATACAAGTGCATTTATGCGATCTATTCCTCTCATGATTTTGTAAACCTCTTTCAGATCACCCCTACACATATACTATACATATAATCAAGACAAACTCCAGTACAAGTAAAATAGGGAGAGCAAAGGGAAATCAACATAGAGGGTCCTAGATTTACTACTGGAAAAGAGATTTAAGAGCAGGGCGATTGTATCGGATGGCACAATTTTAAAATGTCCACCCTTCCTTTGATCATCCCACTATTTTTTGAATGGAGGGAGACATGTATATTGTTTATAATGGGGTTTGTTTGGTTCATTCACAGGTGCTTGGGAAACCAAAATCAGTAGCCGAGAAAAGCGGCAACAGCGCAGACGTGACAAAGGAATAAATGAAACTTCCTCCATGGATTCCAGTCTCCTAGCAGGTGGAGCGGAAGTGATCTCTGCTCAGCAGCACACGGTGGCTTCATCTGGGCTAGCTCCTCGCAAGGCCAAAGCAGTCGAAACAGCAGGTTGGTCATTAATGGAAGGATTTGATCAAGATAAACATTGATCTGATGCTGGAAATTGTACCATTATAAGATGAGGTAAATGTTTTGGTCTGAAGACTGGTCCTGACCCAAAATGTCACCTATCCATATTCTTCAAAGATGCTACCTGACCCACTGAGTTACTCCAGCACTTTGTGTTCTTTTGTGTAAACCAGCATCTGTAGTTCTTTGTTTCTGCTTCTAGATATTTTTATTTGGATCTTTGTTGCTGTATACAAAACTTTTTGAAACTAGACTCCACACATAAAGAAAAATATATATAATTCTCATCTCTTTTTTTATTTTGAATGCTAAATTTGTATTGAACTTTATCAGAATGATGCCTGGATTAGAGGGTGTTAGCTACAGGGAGACGTTGGACACTTAGATTGTTTTCTCCATAGGTTGAGGGGGGACCAGAGAAGTACATAGAATCCTTTTCCCAGGATGGAAGTATAACATTCTAGAGTGTATAGCTTTACAGTTAGAGGGGAAAATTTTAAAGGAGTTTTTTTTTTCCCCACAGTGACGAGTGCCTGAAACATCATGATGCCAGGGGTGGTGGAGAAGGCAGTTGTGACTTTGTCATTTAAAAGACTTTTGGATGGACATGGATATGTAGAGAATGGAGGGATATTGGTTATCACAGGCAGATAAGAGTTGGTCTAGGCATCATGTTTGGTGTAGACATCTTGGGCTGAAGGGCCTGTTCCTCTGCTGTACTATTCATTTGTGCATCTGTGCTGTATATGCATTTTTTAAATCATTTAACTTCTATTGGTGTCGTTTTGGGTTTGGACCCTTCGGCCTGAGCCAAAATGTCACGTATCCATGTTCTCCAGAGATGCAGCCTTGCCTGCTGAGTTACTCCCAACACTTTGTGTCGTTTGTAAATGTGATTGGTATTTAGTTTTAATAAGATGTGACGGGTGTTCTTTTTCTCTTCAAAGTTGCCCCTGGGCCCGGTGAACAGCAAGCAGTGAACGGAGGAAGTTGGTGTGATATTCCAGTGAAACTGTCCGCTCAGATCAACGCAACCAAGGAAGACAAATGGCGGCAGATCCCTGCCTTGCCCAATGTTAAAAGGAGCCCAGATCAGCCTGCATGGGGCAAGGAACGTGGCGATAGCAACGCTGGAGCAAAGGAATGGAATCTACCCTTAGTCGACAAGGCTTGGAGTGAGAATGCACTTTTCCCCAGCATTGGTTAGTGTTCTTCAGTCTGGGTTCTTAAGGATTCACTAAATGAAAGAAATGGAAATTATTTCTTAACTTGATATAACTTGCATTTTCAAGATGACATAAGGTGATTTAGAGTCATAGAGCACGCAAACAGGCTCTTTGGTCCAACTGCCCATGCTGACCAAAATTACCTTTCTACGCTCATTCGTATCTGCCCACATTTAGAGGAAATATTTCAGGAATGTTTCCAATGGTGTAATGTGGGATTACTGACTGCCATTGTGTTCACAGTTCACTCCCAGATCTTGTCTCACTTTGTCTTACTTATCGTGTGTTTTTTTTTTAATGTAAACCTGATGGTGCAGATGCAGTTTCATTTTTCAAGTTTCAGGCAGTTTTATAGAAAAATATTTATATTGATGTTGAGTTAGTGGAGGCAAAAAGTACCAACCATAGATGTTGGGTAGCATCACGGCTCGGTTTGGATGTTGCTCTGCCCACGGCAACAAGAAATTGCAGAGAGTTGTAGACGTAGCCCAGTCCATCACCATTATTCCCCACCATTGACTCCATCAACAGTTTGTGGTGCCTTAGAAAAGTAACTAAGATTTGTCCCGCCCCGGTCATTCCTTCTCCCCACTCCCATGCAGCAGAAGATACAGAAGCTTGAAAGCGTCCACCTCCAGACTCAGGAACAGCTTCTTCCCGTTCGTTATCAGACTTCTGAACTGTCGTTCCATAAGCTAGGGTACTGTCTGATTCACCTCTACCTCATATTGGACTTTGTCTGTCAGACTGAGGTGCTACAATGCTGAGAACTATATTCTGCACTCAGTGCACATGCCAATAATTAACCTGAACCAAATATACAGCACTGAACTGGCCTTTCTGTCCTCTGTGGGCCTACTTACAGTAATCCTACATTCATGTAATTTTATTCTCCATATATTCCAATGATCTCCCTTCAGATTCTACCATTCACCTACACACTAAGGACAGTTTGCAGTCCAATTAACCTACCAACCTGCATGTCTATGAGATGTAGGGAAGGATACTGGGACATCCATGGAAAGCCTGCTGTCATGGGGAGAAAGTGATCCCGGGGTCAGGATTTAACCTGGGTTCAGTTTAGTTTAGAGATACAACACGGAAACAGGTCGTTCGGCTCACTGAGTCCATGCCGACCAGCACACTAACACTATCCAACACACACCAGGGACAATTTACAATTTTACTAAAGCATACAAAGCTGTACGTCTTTTGAGTGTGGGAGGAAGCTGTGAGCCAGCAGCTCGCCTGGCTGTTGGCTCTGTGTCACCCTGCTTGTGTTCATGAGTTTATAAATCTCATGGGGATCATAATGGGATACCAATGTCCCTGAATAACCTTTGAGCGAGTGACAGGAGATAATTTTGCTGTTAAATGCTATCCGTGTAGTACAGAATGAAAATGAGTTCTGTTTTTTCTATGGTGCCATGTGTTGGCAGGAAAAAGCTTCTTGTTGGAGGTCATGAGATTGGAACGGCCACAATATCACAGACTGGCAGTGCTCTCCGTTTGACGCACTTTCAGATGTTTAACATTCAATTGCATTTAATTAACATTCAAAGTGATGTTCTCTTAAAGACACACCTGAGTTAGTTAATGTAACGTCTAACCACACAGATCTTTCTAATTTAGTAGACACTCTGGTATTGTTTTGCCATTAGTTACCAAAATAATCCTACGAACAATGAGCAGAATAATTAACTGAAAGGCCGTTAAATAATAGAATAAGTAAATGCTGATAATGAGACACAACAAACTGGAATCTTGAGCTAAACACAAAGTACTGGGCCAACTCAGCAGGTTGCCAGCATCTCTGGAGGCAATGGATAGGTGACGACTGAAGTTGAGTCCCAACACAACACTGCCTCCACAGATGCTACTTGACCCACTAAGTTACTCCAGCACTAATAATAAGGAAATCATTGGTCCTCCTGTCAGGTCAGTGCTGGTTTTTGCATTCTAGTAATTCAATTATGTTGCTCGTGCTTATAAACTTTTTATAGTCATAGAGTCTTACAGCGTGGAAACAGGCCCTTCAACCCAACTTGCCCACACCAACATGTCCCATCTGTACTAGTTCAACCTGCCTGCATTTCGCCCCTTATCTCTCGAAACCTGTCTTGCCCATGTACCTGTCCAAATGTTTCTGAAACGTTGGAATAATACCTGCCTCAACTACCTCCTCTGGCACTCGTTCCATACACCCACCATCCTTTGTGTGAAAAGGTTACCATTCAGGTTCCTTTTAAATCTCCCACCCACTCCTTAAACCTATGTCTTCTGTTTCTCGATTCTCCTACTTTGGGCATGAGACTTGGTGTGTCTACCCAATCTATTCCTCACATGGACTATATTTTCTCCATACTTATTGACCAATTCCCTTTTGAAGGCTGCCATTGAATCCATCACACTTGGACAAAATGCATTCACGAACACACTGACCGAGTTACTGAACAAGCAGATAGAGTTTTGTGCCTTTGGCCAAAGGGCCAAGTTTGAATTCAATGCAACAGTGAGGGAATTTAAATTGAAGTAATTAAGTCTGGAGGGGGGAGGGGGGGGACATATTTTCGATTGCACTTGGCACAAAACTAGAGAACAGACTTTAAAAAAAAAACATTATCTGGTGTACAAAAGTCCATCGGGGAGATAACCTGTTGTTCTTATCTGTGTGATCAATAAATATCAGCATTGCCAGTGTCATCTACGTTCCATGTACATACAATTGGGGAAGAAACAAGAAGTAACATTCCGAGTTCTAACGACTAATTGAACAAGTGGCGAGGAGTTTTGGGTAATCATAAACCTTGTGATTAGGTTTAATAGGCACCTGAGGGACAACTTTTTCACACAGAGTAGTGGGTGCATGTAATGAGCTGCCAGGTAACATCTGTGTTGCTCTAACGATAATAAAAGTTAAACTAAAAATGAAGCACAAAGTTCATGAGTTTTGGATTTTTGACCTGTTTAGTATCTCTAGCGGCTGGTACTTTGCTGAAAGTGCAGTTACGATTTTTAGTTTAGTTTAGAGATATAACGTGGAAACCGGCCAGACCAGCAATCACCCCATACACTAACACTATCCTACATACTAGAAACAATTTGCAATTCACCTACAAAACCACATATTTGTAATGTGGGAGGAAACCGGAGCTCCCGGAGATAAACCGCGCGGTCACAGGGAGCATCCGTGGTCAGGATTGAACCCAGGTCTCTGGTGCTGTAAGGCAGCAACTCTACCACTGTGCCACGTGACAGAGTTATGATGTGGACACTTTTTCCATGGATATGTATTCAATAGTAATAGGCCCCCCTCGGTCATGGTCTCGACCATGGGTGACGCATCCTATTTGGTCGGATGCAAGCCTGTGCGATGTCATATAGAGGACAGGCTGTTGCCCATGCAGCATGTCCCCCCTCTCCACGTTGCTGATCGATCCAAAGGAACAGCAGGGCCATTACAGTTTGGCACCAGCGCCGTCGCAGGAGCTGCCAGGGCAAGGTTGGAGACAACGACAAACTGCCTTAGGAACTCCGACTCCGGATTTTCTCGAGGTTTACTCCTGGGGTCTTTTCCATGACTGGATATGGCCACAAGGCAGTGGAGGTTTTAAATCAGTTTTCCCTCTCCTAGATGGACTGCCTTACCAGGCTGACTAGCCCCATTTGCCCGAGACCCATATGGTAGGGAGCATCTACCTTCCAGGTCTATAGCACCTGCCCACTGCTCAATAGCAGTTTTCAATACAAGATGTAGCAAATAATTATATTTATAGAGGATAACTCTTTCATACGTCTACCCTTGATTTGAGACTCTTGCCATACAATTTAAAAGAGCTCTTTTATGCAGATCTTTGCTCATCAGATATTGGGTTCCTTCAAAAGAAAAAGGTTAGAACATTGTAAAGAACCCTGGGTAATTTGAGGTGGGGATTTTTTTTTTTTACTGATCTTGTGATTTAAAAAAAAAAAACCTTCCAGGTTTATATTTGTTTGGTACAAATAAAAGTTGGCAGGGAAACTATTTTTGTTTGTACTGTGTGTGAAATAGAACCCTAAAGACATGCGAGTGTTTTAGAAGTTTTTTTTTAATTGCTTTGTAAATTAAAAGGCGGTACTGAAACAGAACACTTGACATTTGGACAGGCACATGGATAAGAAAGGTTCAGAGGGATATGGACCAAACACAGGCTGGTGGGAGTAATGTAAATGGGGCATCTAGGTTGGCATGGGCAAATTGGCCCACAGGACCTATTCTCATGCTCTCTGACACTAACTATGACTCTCAACCATTAGGATAGCGTCTCGGACTTCAGATTGCAAAATGCGTAGGAAGGAACTGCAGGTGCTGGTTTATACTACTAGTTCCACTGTTTGTATCTCTGCCGTTAGCACATCTTCCCCAGCCAACAAGGGGCCATTATGGACTCCACCCTTCCTGAGGACACCTGATGCCGGCCTGTTTTGTTCTCGTCTCCAATTCTCTCTCCCATCCCTGCCCCACCACCCACCTCTATCAGTCTGAAGAAGGGTTTTGACCCAAAACGTCAGCTATACCTTTCTCCAGAGATGCTGCCTGACCAGCTGAGTTACTCCAGCATGTTGTGTCTAACTTCAGATTACAATATGTACATGTTTGTTGGTTAATTGTCTAAGGTAAATTTGAAAATTGTCCCCAACGTGTAGGACAGTGCTAGTGTAATGGGCCTGTCCCACGAGCGTGCGACTCCATGCGGCAAGTATAAGCAACAGCCTGCTGGCCCTGGTCAGCATGGACTTGGTAGGCTAAAGGGCCGGTTTCTTTACTGTGTCTTTAAAGTCTAAAGAATCTGCAGATGCTGGTTTATGCCAAAGATAGACACAAAGTGCTGGAGTAACTCAGCGGATCAGGCGGCATCTCTGGAGAAAAAGAAGGGTGGCATTTTGGGTCAGTAGTGTCTGAAGAAGGTCTTTTTTTGTCTATCTTTGGAATATCTGATCTGTTTGGAAAGCATACAAAACAAAGCTTTTTTCACTGTACATTAGTACACGTGACAATAATAAACCTAAACATAAATGAATCAGCATGGCTCAAGTTCCAACTTGGGATGATTCTATTCAGGTAACGGTGTCGTTATTCAAGTTGTTCCGTAATAGAGTTGATATACCTATGTTCTTCATTTGCAGGTGCCTGGGCAGGAGTCAATGAAAGGATAAATTCCTCAGAGCCGAAACCATCTTTCTCTCGTGGGACAAAAGCCTCGGTGACCAGTAAATATTGTTTCTGTCTGTGATATTTAATCCACATGTTCTTCGGAATCAGCTGTTTTGCCAAAGTGGAGTTAGAAATATGTTGTGTTCAAGTTTAGTTTAGAGATACGGTGTAGAAGCAGGCCCTTTGACCCACCAAGTCTGTGCCAAACAGCGATCAGGCATACACTCATTCTAAACTACTCAGTGGGGACAATATGCGGAAGCCAATTAACCTACAAACTTGAGCGTCTTTGGAATGTGGGAGGAATCCGGAGCACGCAGAGAAACCCCACGTGATCATAGAGAGAACGTACAAACTCTGTCGCCCTTGGTCTGGGTCGAGCCCAGGTCTTGGTGTTGTAAGGCAGCAACTCTACCGCTGCGACACTGTGCCACCGCCATGTTATGTAATTACACAGTACAGCTGTGTACGGTGGCTCAGCGGTAGCGTTGCTGCCTTACAGTACCACAGACCCAGGTTCAATCCTGACTACTGGTGCTATCTGTATGGAGCTTTCATGTTCTTCCCGAGACCTGCGTGGGTTTGCTCCGGGTGCTCTGGTGTCGTCCACCACACCAAACAATGATGGCTGGGTTTGTCGGTTAATTGGCTTCAGTAAGTTGTAAAATTTTGTCCTAGTGTGTGTAGGGTAGTGCTAGTGTGCGGGGATTGCTGGTCGGCATGGACTCGGTGCTGAAGGGCCTGTTTCCGCGCTGTATCTCTAAACTAAAACTAAACTAAAGCTGGTCACTGTCTTGGAAATGCTCTCTCACTGACAATCACACCAGATACCCAGCTATGTTCCCAAAGATTTGCCCCCAATCCCTCTTTTGTAGGACTTTGAGTACCTTCTCAAAAAATTCTTCTGAATGCGGTTTAGAAATTCTGCCCCTGTATCAGCTGTTTAGCTGGTGAGGCAGTGGTAGGGAAGATCCGGGTTTGATTCAAAACATGGGTGCTGTCTGTGTGGAGTTTCTTCCTGTTTCTTTAAAGAAATGTGCAGCAAAGCTAAGTAAATTGTCTGCTGAAAATTAAACAGATAAACTACAGATGCTGGAGGTCTAAAATCGAAACTGTTGGAAATACTTAGCAAGTCAGGCCACATCTGACGAAAGAGAAACAGAGTTGAATTTTTTTGTTTCCACGTTGAATGACGTTGACCTATTTTTGTTTGTTTGTGTCTGTATTTGGAATAGAGACAGAGAACAACAAACTGGTGGCATTTCTTTGGAATTGTTTGTTTGTCTGGAATAATGAGACGGGTTTGGCTCGCAATGCTTTTTATTTGGAAAAAATGTCTTTGGTATTCTCAGCCTTCCCCAAATGACGAGTTTGGTCAAATTTTGGCATTTAAAAAAAAATCATGGCTGTTATTTCTAATTGAATCAAAGACTTTAGTACTGGCTTAAACCCTTGAGGTTTGTGACTGATCTCCTGGGGCTGTCAACCACATTTTGTACACAAAGTTTTTATTTATAAAAGAAAAACACCAAACTGTAGTGGAGTGACTGAACGATGAATCAATAGCTATACTTTGCTAAAATATTCTCAGCATTCTGTTGCGTTAAACTTAATTCAACTTTGAGAAACATACAGAGGCTCATGCAGATTTTAGATAGAGAAATACAAGGAACATTTACTATTTCAAGTCAGATCTTGGACCAGAAAGCAAAAGCGAAATTCTGCAAAAATTGCAAGTCTGCAATAAAATCTGACTTAATTGTGACTTGCAATGATAATTCTGTTTATCAAGAGGGGAGATCTCATTGAAACCAACCACAAATGAAAGGCATAGACAGCGTGGATGTGGGAGAGGATGTTTCGAGTTGTGGGGAAGTTTAAGCCTCAGAATAAAAGGATGTAACTTCAAAATGGAGATTTCTTTAGCCAGAGGGTGGTGAATCTGGAATTCATTGGCATAGATGGTGGTGGAGGTCAAGTCATGGGTATTTTAAAAGTAGATGGTTCTTGATTAGTCAGGGTGTCAAAGGTTATGGGGAGAAGGCAGGCGAATGGGGTTGAGAGGGAAAAATAGATCAACCATGACTGAATGGCAGAACAGTCTCAATGGGTTGAATGGCCGAATTCTACCCCCTGTGTTATATAATTTATGATATGATATGATTGATTACGCACTGATCATTCCTAACCACCAGCCTGTAATGTTTTGGGTTTTTTTTGTCAATTATTAATCTGTCCACGAGTTAAATGCTGCACTTTACCCGCTCTTGGCAAAAGAGACAACTTTCACAAACTCTTTTTGGATGAAAAGGCCTTGTCATATTCTCGACTCCATTAAGTGATGAATGTCTCTTTTATATACAAAACATTTTTTTTAAGTGAAGCATTAGCAAACAAGTTTTTTTGGTAAGCAAATACATTTTACGGATAAGGTAGACGATAAGAATCTTTGTCCCATGGTGAGGTTGTGTCAAACACAAGGTGAGAGGAGGGGGGTGGACTGAGGGATCATTTTCACCCACAATGCTTGGATTCTGAAATAAATTGTCTTCTGGGATGTGGAAAAGGCAGGCACTCTCAACTTTTTAATGTAACTATGATGTAAACAATCTCATGAATCAACAAGGTATAGAGGGATACAGCCCAAATGCAGGTCTGTAGGACTGCATCAATAAGTGCAGTGATCAGCACGGACTTGGTCAGCCAAAGGTACTGCAGTTCGATTCTGTGACTGAATGTCAATATTCTTGAAAGATCGGCCAGCACAATCGGGATGGTGTTCTATCAATTTGAGTGGCTGGGTTATTTTGAAACATTTTGATCACGTATAATTTCCTCATCTTTTCTAACAGGTGCCACCGGTGAACCAGCTCCCCAGCCAAGCGCGACTGACCATCAAAGGGATGCTAAACCTGCTCCCAGCCCAATTGACGACGCCTGGTCAGGGATAAGTATGTTGGGTTTTTTTAATTAAGCCTGCTGGAATTATACTTGTATGTCATTAAAGTGCATTTTGAACTATAAGAAGCAGTATATAAACTTGAACTAGTGTGATTAACTTGGAAGTGAGTTTTGAGGAATATGCCGCTTTTATGAAGTTGAGAAGAAGAAAATGTTGGCATAATTCTAGTTAGGATATGGGCCAAACACAGGCCCATATCCTAGTGTAGATGGGGTATTTTGGTCGGCATGTAGATCCTAGTGCGACTAGTGTAGATGGGGTATTTTGATCGGCATGGGCAAGTTGGGCCGAAGGGCCTGTTTCCATGCTGTAAGGCCCGGACTCTGTGACTCCAGTTGCCTTTTGAACGCAATTTCTCAGTGGGAATATTTTCATTGAGTTTTGGAATGTCATGCTGAAATGTTACAGTGGGAGCCAATGCCGAAAGTGAATGTAATGTTAGTATTTTAAGAGTATAGAAGGCCATTACCTCTGATACCCGTGCTAATCAAGAATCTGTCAATATCCGCTTTTAAAATACCCATTGACGGCCTCCACGGTCGCCTGTGGCAATAAATTCCACAGATTCGCCACCCTCTGTATAAAGAAATTTAGACAGATGGGCCAAACACTTGATGAGCCGATTGGCCTAATTCTGATCCTAGACATTTTGACAGGCAACGGCGTATCTATAGGCAGCTGTTCAAGGGCATATCAAGAGCTAAGACTCCCCTCGCGTGATTCCATTAAACCATAATAGCAAGTTGCAGTTCTAATTGCTGTTTTCCCCAGCGTGGTTATAAATTGTTGTTTACTGGTAATAGAATTCCCCATGGTATTTATTTTAGGGACTTGTTCTTCAGTCCTCTACAGTATTAACTCTAAAATTGATGCAGCTGAATACAACAAAGTATTGCCAGTCTTGGTCCCATCTGCACCTTTCTTTGAGCTTCCCCACCCCTCTCACCACAATCGGTCTGAAGAATGATCCCAATCCAAAAGGTTCCCTATCCATTTCCTCCACAGATGCTGCCTGACCCACTCAGTTACTCCAGCACTTTATGAATTCTATTTGTAAATCCCATATACCCAACAGCCTCTGAATGGAAAAAGATGCCCCTTAGGCTCTTTTTAAACCTTTTCCCTCGTACCTTAAACCTATGTTCTCTGGTTTTTGAATTCCCCATACCCTGGGTAAAAGACTTTGTGCATTCACCCTGCTTTTGCTAATCAAAGCTGTTTATTTATATTATCCATTGTGCAACCTCAACAGAAATTAAAGCTGATTTGACCTTAGACTTTAGAGATACAGCGCGGAAACAAGCCCTTCTTCTTCTTCTTGCGTATGGCGTGCACAGCCAAAAGTTGTAGGACAACTTGTTCTATTTGATCTTATTTGATTATGCACGCCGGGTTGATTGCATTCGTCGAAGCAGGGTGGACCAAGTGAAGGTTGCAATCTCCCACCCCAATGAGCCCTTCAAACCACCGAGGCCGTGCTGACCACGACCACCCTATACACTAGCACTATCCTACACATTGGGGACTATTTACAAATTTTACAGAAGCCAATTAACCTACAAACCTGTACATCTTTGGAGTGTGGGAGGAAACCGGAGCACCCAGAGAAACCCCACGCAGCCACAGGGAGAAGGTACAAGCTTCATACAGACAGCATTCTCAGTCAGGATCGAACCCATGTCTCTGGCGCTGTAAGCAACTCTACCACTGTGCTAGTTTGCCGCCGTACACTTGTTCAGATTGATTTGATCTCTTATCCTGTCTTCCATCTTCCAGACGGGATTTCGACCGCCGACCCGAGCTCCGACTGGAACGCTCCAACTGAGGAGTGGGGTAACTGGACCGCGGAGGAGCCTGCCCCAGACGTGCCGCCCGAGGAGACCATTCCAGAGGCTCAGAAGGTTAGTTAGTAACCCTGGGCAATCTTGCCGAGCCCCCCTTGCAAGACCTTCAAACTAACCCCTACAGCTCGTCAGTGGGGATCTCTGTTGCCCAAAAGTATTATGTGCAGTTTGTGTAGTTAACATCAGTGCAAATATAGTGGAAGAATCTAGGACCAGAGGGCACAGCCTGAGAATAAAAAGGATGTACCTTTAGCAATGAGATGAGGAGGAATTTCGTTAGCCAGAGGGTGAATCTATGGAATTAATTGCTGCAGATGGGGAAAGTTAGATCAGTCATGATTGAATGGCGGTGTAGACCTGATTCATTTCACTGCACTTTATTGTGTATGTGATGAATAAAATCTGACTGACTGAATGGCCTAATTCTGCTCCTATGACCTATGAAACAATGGTGATTTCAACAGAGACCGTATGATCTTTGCACACGGTTCTTTTGTTCCCCTTTCTTCGAGGACCGACCAGAGGTTCCGCTGTCACCTCTTCGGGCCGCCCTAGGTGAACGTCTTCAAGGACCAAAAAAATGTCCGCTATTCGGAACTTTTTGTTATTTGGAATTTCGGATAAAATGTTGTGCACCTGTACATTCTTTCTTCTGCCCTTGTATATGAATTAATGCAGTTTAAGACTGTAGATTCATAAGAATATTCTGGTTGCGATTTTCTTTAAACTTGAGGTTTTAATGCTCGTTTGTAACAGCAGGGAGTAAAGTGATCAAGCGTAAAGGGTAATTTTTGTTTCTCTTTCTGATGTGCCCAAGTAGGCACTGATTTAACATGTACATCCTGCTGATTAGGGTGGGATAATGTGAAGCAGATGGGGAGGAACGTGGAAGCAAGACTGGGAAAAGGATATCTAACAGAATTCATGCAGTGAGAAGGAAATGAGTTGGAATGGAGATGGTGTATGAAATGGTGGAGGATAGGTAAAAGATGTGCAGAAATGTGATGAGCAGAAGGTGTGGTAAACCACAGCATTGATGCATCTAACGTGCCTGTAAAGCTGCAACAAGTAAGGATTTTATTATTCTGGCTCATCCGGTGCATATGATTCTTACAGTACAAGACTCCAAAGCCTTGGGCTTATACTCCCGAGGGATGAGTACAACGTCTTCCCCCACCCCCTTTAAGGCATCTAAAATATTTTAATTTAGTTTAGCTTAGAGATACAAGCAATGAATATTAAGGCTGATTCACAAAAATTAATATCATACTTTTATAATAATATATTAAATAGAGAATCACCCTCAACAGAAGCATTAAGGGAAGATTGGGAACAAGAGCTAATGACAAAGATCTCGAAGGATAGATGGGAAAAATATTTGATGAACACACATAACTGTTCTATTAATGCAAGACACAATTTAATTCAATTCAAATTATTACATAGACTATATTATTCAAAAACGAGGTTGAACAAATTTTATCCAAACGTCTCTCCCAGATGCGATAAATGTTTGTTTCAAAACGCTAATATAACACACTCATTTGTTGGATGTACAAAGTTGAATAAATTTTGGAGTGATATATTTGATATATTTACAAAGATTTTCAAGTCAAGAATAGAACCCAAAACGGAATGGATTATATTTGGAATAATAGGAGAAGATACCAATTTAAATAAAGATCAAAATGTTTTTTTTAATTATGGGTTAATAATTGGAAAGAAATTGATACTTAAATTTTGGAAAAGTACAACCACACCAACTGTTAAAATGTGGATTAGGAATATGATGGACATAGCACGCCTTGAAGAAATGAGACTCCGACTAATAGATAAATATGACCAATTCTTAAAGAGTTGGTCTCCTTTCATCGACTTTTTGGAACCATGTGATGCAGCGGTGCCGTAAGGATTGCCGATTTCAGTTCATGACGTGGATAGATCTACATCTCCGAATACAGATTTGAAAAATTCTCTTTTTAGGGGCCTTCTCTTCTATTTCTACTCTCCTCTTTCTCTCTTCCTTTTTTTATTTTTTATATACACACTTCACGTTTTTCTACTCTCTGCCATCTATTTTTCTACTTTTTCCCCTTTCTATTGCTTTCTTTTTCTTGATCTGCTTACTTTTTTCTTATAACATAAAACTAGAGGTTGTACATAGAATGGATTGCGGTATTACATAGTTGGCACCTAAAATTAGGCGCCACTGTACTGTTTTGTGCTGTATTAACTTCTAATAAAATAAACAAAAAAAAAAAAAAAAAAAAAAAAAAGAGATACAAGCTTAGAGAGAAGTGGAAACAGGCCCTTCAGTCCACTGAGTCCACACCAACCATCGATCTCCCATTCTCTCTAATTTTGTGTTATCCCTCTTTTTCATCCATTCCCTACACGCTAGGGTCAATTTACAGAGGCCAATTAACCTGCACGTCTTTGGGATGTGGGAGGAAACCAGAGCACCCAGAAGAAACTTTGGGAGGTCGGATATAAGGACAAAATATACAATTAATGGCAACATACTTAACTGAGTGATGTACAGAAGGATCTTAGGATCCAAGTCCGCAACTCCCTGAAAGTACTTAGTGGTAAAGAAAGCTTATTGCATGCTTGCCTTTACTGGGTAGGGTATTGAGTGCAAGTCAGGAAGTCATAATGCAGCTTTATAGGACTTTGGTTAGGCCACATTTGGAGTATTGCATGTAGTTCTGCTCGCCCTAATACATGAAGGATGTGAACACTTTTGAGAAGACATTGGAATGATGCGGGGATTAGAGTGTATTACATATAGGGTGAAGTTGGACAGACTTAAATTATCTTCTCTGGAACGCTGGAGATTGAAGGGCTGAGGGAAGATTTGATAGAAGTATATAAAATTATGGGAGGCATAGATAGGGTAGGCAGTCGGAACCTTTTACCCCAGGGTGGCAATACTAAATACTCGAGCACACCTTTGAGGCGAGAGGGGCAAAGTTTAAAGGCAATATGCAGAGCAAGTGATTTTTACAGAGGGTGGTGGGTACCTGAAATCCACTGCATGGGGTGGTGGTAGAGGCAGATACGATAGTGGCATTTAGTAGACTTTTGGATAGGCTCATGGATATGCGGGGAATGAGGAATTATGGAATATGTGCAGGAAGAGAGGAGTTGGTCTTGGCATTGTGTGCAGCACAGACATTGTGGGCATAGGGCCTGTTCCTGTGCTGTACTGTTCTATGTCCGCTGCCCCACTGAAGAAATGACACAAGCGTTGAAATCTCTGGTCGTTGGGACAAATTAACTGTCTGGAATCTTGCCACAAAAATCACCAATACTCCTTTCAATTCTCAAGCCTAGTCGCACTGAAATGGCAGGGTTGTCGTGTTTGCAGCTGTGCCATGTGTTAACTCGGAATTCCCAGCTGCGTCAACGTCTATTTTTGGAGGTAAAAACCGTTCTCCCAAGAAGCTGCCACGTTTCGAGCATCTTGCATCTTATCGGTGCTGACAACATCCCCACTCTCCTGCCCTGGGCTTTATTTTCACATGGCTTGCAGGCCATTTGAACAGATTCCTAGTGTTGAAGGATCATGATTAATATAATTACTTGTTCCATCTGAACAAGTGTGAGTACACTTATGCAACAAATTGTTTTGGGAGTTTGTTAATTTGTCTGGGGGATTTAAATTCTACAGTTTACTCCAACACCAAAACGTTAGCTTTTACCTTAATTTTGAGATATAGCATGAAAACAGGCGCTTCAGCCTTCCGAGTCCAAGATCCATCGATCACCCGTTCACACTTAACTGACTGGATTGGCAGTATAATAGTGAAGTTAGCCAAATACTTGCACTTTCCTCAGGTGGCCAAATTTGCAGTATTGGTTGAGTTTAGTTTATTGTCACGTGCACTGAGGTACAGTGAAAAGCTGTAAGTGGACTAGCTGAAGTGTTCTCTGGATGCTTTCAAGAGAGAGCTAGATAAGGCTCTTAAAAATAGCGGAGTCACGGGGAGAAGGCAGGAACGGGGTACTGATTGGGGATGATCAGCCATGATCACATTGAATGGCCTACTCCTGCACCTATTGTCTATTGTCTAATACTCTTGGTATTGCACGCACCACAAGCCCTCGGAGAGCTTGATGTAGTTCTATCCCACAGATGTTTTCATATTTACAATATTTAATTTTCTCTGCTGGGGATTTGCTATTTAGGGTTCTTGTATTCACTAGGGAGCCACTCAGCTGTCACAAGCAGTGGGGCCGACTGATGATAGCACTGCAGGAGTAATGTGTCCCCGATGGTTCAGTGCCATGCGGGATAAATGTGGATCACGTTGAACATAGAACAGTACAGCACAGGAACAGGCCCTTCAGCCCACAAGAGTCCATGCCAGGTGAAGCTAATCTCTGCCTGCACATGGTTCACATCCCTCCATTTGCTGCAAATCCATGTGCCTATCTAAAAGCCTCTTAAATGACACTGACACATCTGCATCCACCACCACCCCCAGAGATGTATTCCAGGCACCCACTGTATTTTGTTTAAACTTGCTCCACACATCTCTTTTAAACTTTCCCCTTCTCATTTTAAAGCTCTGCCCTCTGGTCTTTGACATTGGGCAGTGTGGTGGTTGGTGTCTACATAGACTTTAGCGAGGCCTTGTCAAGGTCTCAAAAGGTATGCTGATCCAGAGGTGAAATCACATAGGATCCAGGGTGAGTAGCTGTGTGGTGTCCAAGGCCAGATTCCAGCTAGCTTCCAGTGCTAAGGAAACAATAATTTTCCATGGCTTGAAGTTGAGATGTTGCAGCTCTGAAACCGTGAAGATAGCAGGAGATTAAATTGCAAAAGGATGGGTGATGTTTGTGGTTGGGACCCTTTTTCAGTCTGCATAAGGGTCCCATCCCAAAACGTCAACCATCCTTTTTCTCCAGAGATGCTGCCTGTCCCTCTGAGTTACTCCAGCACTTTGGGTCTCTCTTCGGTATAAACCAGCATCTGCAGCTCCTTGTTTCTACATTAAATTGCAAAAGTTCACTTCCACCAGCGGCACGTGCCTGCCTTCCGTGCTGTCTATAAAACACCCTGCAGTTATTTGTCAAGGCCACTCGCAATTCCTGCCAAACTCACAATCTCGGCTAACTAGAACAACTGAGGCAACTGGCACACGGGAGCACCTTCCCCTGCAGGCTTCGTTTCATCCTAGCACTCATCCCAACCTTCTGCAACTGGATCCTCAACTAACTTCTTGACCCACGAAGCACAATAGGTAAGAATAGGTGATCGAACATCCTCCATGATGATTCTCAATACTGTGCCCCTAATTTTACACTCTATGTGGCAAAATTCTGCAATAAATCCATTGACAAGTTTGCATTTGCCTGTGTGTAGGAATGAACCACAGATGCTGGTTTACACCAAAGGTAGACACAAAATGCTGGGGTAACGCAGCGGGTCAGGCAGCATCCCTGGAGAAAAGAAATAGGTGACTTTTTGGGTTGAGAACCATTCTTCAGACTGAGAGTCAGGGGAGAGGGAAACTAAGGGGTATGAAAAGGTTCAGAACAAATCGGAGCCAGCACCGATGGTCCATTGTTGGCCATGGAAGAGGTGATAATGAAGGGATATGAACAGTGTAACTAGCCGGACGACTAGGGTGGTTGGGGGAAACATAGAGGAAATAGAGAAATCGATATTCATACTGCAGGGTTGTAAGCTGCCCAAGCGAAATATGAGGTGCTGTTCCTCCAATTTGCATTTGGCCTCGCTCTGTGCTCTGCCCAAGACCGCAAGAAATTGCAGAGAATTATGGACGCAGCCTGGTCCACCACGCAAAGCAGCCTCGCACTCAACCCCTCTCCAATTGACTCACTACACCATGCAGCATCAGGGAAAACAGCCAACATAATCAAGGAGCTTTTTCACCCTGGTCATTCCGTCTGATCTCCTCACCTGTCAAGTGCTGGAGAAACTCAGCGGATGTGGCAGCATCTATGGAGCGAAGGAAATAGGCAACGTTTCGGGCCTAAAAAAAGCTAAAAAGCTGTCAAGGTTGCCCGGCTGGCAACAGGGAAAAAAAGTTAAGTGAGAGCCCTGCATAGGATGATTTGACTGGACTGCACACAGTTTTTCGCTGTATCTCTGTTCATGTGACAAGACTAATAAACTAATAATAATCAATAATTGGTTGTAACAGTTGTACTGTGACAACTTTCTCCAGAGAAAGATTTGTAGGCCAACGAATGAAGAGGATATCTCCTTCTGAAAACCAGCAGCGATACTACTGCCAAAATAACTACCTCCAATACTGCTCAAAGACACAGAAAGCTGGTGTAACTCAGCGGGGACAGGCAGCATCTCTGGAGAGAAGGATTGGGTGACGTTTTGCGTCGAGGCCCTTCTTCAGACTGGTCAGGGATAAGGGAAACGAGAGATATTGACGATGATGTAGAGAGATAAAGAACAATGAATGAAAGATGTGCGAAAAAAGTAACGATAAAGGAAACCATTGTTATCTGTTGAAAATGAGTAGCTGGTGCGACTTGGATGGGGGAGGGATGGAGAGAGAGGGAATGCCAGTGTTACTGAAGTTAGATAAATCAGTATTAATACCACTGGGCTGCAAGATGCCCAGGCGAAATATGAGATGCTGTTCCTCCAATTAGCATTTAGCCTCATTCTGACAATGGAGGAGACCTAGGACAGAAAGGTCTGTGTATGAATGGGAAGGAGAATTAAAGTGTCCAGCAACCAGGAGATCAATTAAGTTCAGCCGGACTGAGCGAAGGTGTTCAGTGAAATGATCGTCCCAGTCTACGTTTGGTCCCGCCGATGTATCAGCGTCCACATCTCGAGCAACGGATACAGTATATGTGGTTGGAGGAGGTGCAAGTGAACCTCTGCCTAACCTGAAAGGACTGTCGGGGTCCCTGGACAGTCAAGGGAGGAAGTATAGGGATTGGTGTTGCATCTTCTGCGGTTGCAGGGGAAGGTACATAGAAACATAGAAAATAGGTGCAGGAGTAGGCCGTTCGGCCCTTCGAGCCTGCACCATCATTCAATATGATCATGGCTGATCATCCAACTCGGTATCCTGTACCTGCCTTCTCTCCATACCCCCTGATCCCTTTAGCCACAAGGGCCACATCTCACTCCCTCTCAAATATAGCCAATGAACTGGCCTCAACTACCTTCTGTGGCAGAGAATTCCAGAGATTCATCACTCTGTGTGAAAAATGTTTTCCTCATCTCGGTCCTAAAAGATTTCCCCCTTATCCTTAAACTGTGATCCCTTGTTCTGGACTTCCCCAACATCGGGAAC
The DNA here is from genome assembly GCF_028641065.1 of Leucoraja erinaceus. NCBI lineage: Eukaryota > Metazoa > Chordata > Chondrichthyes > Rajiformes > Rajidae > Leucoraja > Leucoraja erinaceus. Next base: position 55,086,970 of record NC_073380.1, read on the forward strand.
AATCTTCCTGCATCTAGCCTGTCCAACCCCTTAAGAATTTTGTAAGTTTCTATAAGATCCCCCCTCACTCTTCTAAATTCTAGTGAGTACAAACCGAGTCTATCCAGTCTTTCTTCATATGAAGAAACTGGGGAAGGGGTGGTTTGGGTGGGATGGGATGAGTTAACCAGGTAGTTGCAGAGGGAATGGTCTCTGTGGAAGGCGGAAAGGAGATGGGAAGATGTGACTAGTGTTGGGATCCCGTTGGAGGTGGCGAAAAATACAACAGCTGATGGGGTGAAAGGTAAGGACTAGGAGGACTCTGTCTGTTGCGACTAGGGGGAGGGGGAGCAAGGGCGGAGCTGCGGGGTCCCGAGGACACACAAGTGGGGGCATCATCTATGATGGGAGAGGGGAACCCCAGTTCCCTAAAGAATGAGGATATTTCGGATGTCCTGGTATGGAACACCTCATCTTGGGCGCAGATGCGACGTAGACGGAGGAATTGGGATAGAGTCTTTTCAGGAAGCAGGGTGGGAAGAAGTGTAGTCGAGATAGTTGTGTGAGTCGGTGGGTTTGTAAGATGTCAGTCAATAGAGGCTGAGATCAAGAAGTCCAATACTGCTCAATTCTGTACGAAACTGATTTGTGCAGATATGAAAGTATGGAACTTTGTGTAACTATTACAGGATGGGGTATTTTTTCCAGTTTTGTGTTTTCCTTTTTATTGGTCAGTCTGGAGTGAAGAGACAGGCAATCACTGTGACCGCGTGGGTTTTCTCTGGGTGCTCCAGTTTCCTCCTAATCAAAGACGTCCCCACCCAGTCATTCCTCCTTCTCTGTTCCTATCCAGTGGAAGGTTCAGAAGTTGGAAAACACGCACCACCAGACTCAGGAAAAGCTTTGTCTCCTGTTTTCAGGCTTCTGATTCATCTCTACCCCATTGAGGAGATTGGACTTTATCTAAGCAACTGATGTGCTACATGTTGAGAATTACCCGAATTTGAACTGGTTATATCCATGTATGGTATATCTGATATTAGATTAATTTGGAGATGCAGCATGGAAACAGGCCCTTCGGCCCACCGAGTCCGTGCCAACCAACAATCACCCCGTACACTAACACTATCCAACACACACTACGGACAATTTACAATTTTACCAAGGCCAATTAACCTACAAACCTGTACATCTTTGGAAAGTGGGAGGAAACCGGAGCACCTGGACAAATGTCATGGGGAGAATGTATAAACTTCGTACAGACAGCACCTGTGGTCCGGATTGAACCCGAGTCTCTGGCGCTGTAAAGCAGTAACTCTGGCGCTGCACCTCCATGTCACCCCTAATCGTTTCCACCATGCAGCCCGGGTTTTCGATAGTTGGCGTGGACTCGGTGGGCCAAAGGGCCTGTTTCCATGCTGTGTCTCTAAATTAAGTTCAAACAATTCTGCACAGGTCTGAACTGAATGATAGAAGTTGCGCCGTGTCTTTAAAGAATTGTGTTAAATTTTGTAGGTGTCAGATGAAGACAAGGACAAAGCCGACGCTGGTTTGCAAGGTTCTGCAGGCAGCAAATCCAAAAAGAAGAAGAAAAAGAAGAAAAAGGGTGAGGACGCTGCTACTGCTGCACAAGTGAGTGTTCTGCATACCCATATGTTTATCCAAAAGGCTCTTAAATGACTAACATATCTGCTTCCACCACAACTCCCAGCAGTGCATTCCATGCATTCCTCTGTGTTTAAAAAAAAAAAACACTTGCCCTGCAAATTTCTTTTCAACTTTGCCCTCACAGCAGGTCAGGCAACATTTATGGAGGGAATGGACAGACGATGTTTTGGGTCAGGACCCTTTAAATTGAAGGCGTCTGAAGGAAAAATTTTTCAAGAGAGATTTAGCTCTTAGGGCTAAGGGAATCATGGGATATGGGGGAAAAAGCCAGAACGGGGTACTGATTTTGGACAATCAGCCATGATCGTATTGAATGGTGGTGGTGGTGGTGCTGGCTCGCAGGGTCGAATGGCCGACTCCTGCACCTATTTTCTATATTTCTATGAAGGGTTCTGATCCAAAATGTCATCTGTCCATTCCAACCACAGATGGAGCCTGACTTGCTGACTTCCTCCAGCACTTTGTGTTTTGCCAGTGATGTATTTTACAGTAGAATTGTCCACGAGCTGCCTGAGCAAATCGCCTTGGATTTATCACTTTATATGTACATTGATACCCAAAGTTATCTGAACCCTCAAAACCTTAATCTCAGTAGAGAGCATGGATTAATGATGTGGCGTTGACTCAAAGTGCTGGAGGAACTCAGCGGGTCAGGCAGAGGCTGTGGAGGTAAGCAGATTGTCAATATTGCGGGTCAGGAGCCTGAGTTCCTCCATTGGCTTGTATTTTGCTCCAGATTACAGCATCTTCAGCCTTTTGTTCCCTGATTTGTAGTTGGGTTACGTGATGCCAGACAGAATGATGCTAAAATTTAAAAAGAAGTCTGATTTTAAATGCCAGCGTATACATTTTCCGCCATTTTCTTACGGGAGTATGGAACATATAACAGTACAGCACACGAACAAGCCCTTCGACCCACAATGTCTGCGCCGAACATGATGCCAAGACCAACTCTTATCTGCCGGCACATCATTCATATCCCTCCATTCCCTGCATATCCATATCCTTGTGCTTATCCAAAATTTTCTTTAATGCTACTATCGTATCGTACCACCAGCAGTGCGTGCCACCCTTTGTAAAAGAAAACATGCCCTGCACATCTCCTTTAAACTTTACTCCTCTCACCTTAAACTATACCTCCAGCATTTGATTTTTTTTCCATCCTGGGACAAATGTTCTGACTCTATCCTATTTATCTCTCATAATTGTATACACTTCTATCTGGTTTCCCCCAGTCTCTGGCATTCCAGAGAAAACAATCCCAGTCTGTCCAACCTCTCCCTGTAACTAGCCCCTCTCATTCAGGCATCATTCTGGTAAACCTCTGCACACGTTCCAAAGCCTCCACATCCTTCCTGTATTTTTATAAATGCTGCATAACCAAGGTCCTTTGGAATTAATATTCTCAGAGATGATTTTCATTCAATAAAAATTTGGATGTGTTTTAAGAAAAGTGATTTTTTTGGGGGGATTTAAAATAAAATGTGTTTTTTATTCAATAAAAAGGTGGAGGATCAGGAGAAGGAGCCCATGTGTGGAGAAGAGGAGCAGCTTGATGTGCAAGCCCAGCCTGAAGCGGAGAGTCCTTCGCCTGTTGAAACCATATGCACTAGTGAACCAGCTGAGGTAAGAGTTGGCAACAAATGCAACGATTGCCAATCGTGGAAGTATGAAATAAAATGGAAGGTGCTGAGAGCACTTTGTGCCGGCAATTATCTCATTCTTTCATTCTTCATTCTCAAGGACGTTCTTTTAGGAACGTTCCTTTTTCCTTCGCTCCATAGATGCTGCTGCACCTGCTGAGTTTCTCCAGCATTTTTGTGTACCTTCGATTTTCCAGCATCTGCAGTTCCTTCTTGAACACGTTCTTTTAGGAAGTTGAGGGGAAATTTCTTTAGTTGGAGGGTGGTGAATCCTTGGAATTCTTTGCCACAGAAGGCAGAAATAGATTCTTGATTAGTACAGGTGTAAGAGGTTATGGGAAGGCAGGAGAATGGGGTTAGGAGGGAGAGATAGACCTGCCATGATTGAATGGCAGAGTAGACTTGATGGGCCAAATGGCCTAATTCTACTCCTATCGTTTATGACCTTGCACTCTGTAGCTGTAAGGCTGTAATATTCTGTATTCTGGTATTTTCTCTTTGCACTACCTGTTGTATGGAGTGTATGGATTGATTGACATAGAGTCATACAGTGCGGACACAGGCACATCCGCGCAACTTGCCCATGCTGATCAACATGCCCCATCTGCACTAGTGCAACCTGTCTGCGTTCACCACATATCCCTCCAGACCTATCTATCTTATCCATCTAATAGCTGTTTAAATGTTGCGATTGTATCAGCCTATGATGTGATTTGAATGGATGGCACATAAATGCATGTTTTCATTGTATCTTAGTGCATGGGACAATAATAAACAAATACCATTACCAACTCATCAAATCTTTAAAGCCCTGTTGTTCCTTTTCTCGGTTTTATGCCAGAACAACTTTGACTGATTTTCCTGAACCTTGGGCTGTTCTGTGCTTCCCATTCCTTTCACACTGTTTCTAACTGCCTTTAGCTGCCGAAGCCCTTCAATTCCGTCATCCCCAGCTCCAAAGCTTTAGGCACTCTCTCCCCACCGTTCCTAAACTCAGCATCTGTTTCTTGTTGAGACTTCTGCAGTGCTATGGAATATTTCTACTTTAATTGATGCCTTTTGTTGAAAGGTGAGTTATTGGTAGATTGAACGATACAGTCGGGAAACAGGCCCCTCGGCTCCATGAGTCCATGCCAATCCTTGATCACCCATTCATGTTATTAATTGAATAATATCATGGTATCATTGAAAGAAAAGGGCTGCAATTGATTGAAAAGATACAGCATGGAAACAGGCATGTCAGCCCACCGAGTCCATGCCAATCATCGATCGCCCATTCACACAAGTTCCATGTTATCTCACTTGGGTTACTTTCCTTGTGAGGCAGCAGCTGTGCCACTGTGCTGCCCAACTGTTTTGGTTGGGTGACCTTCAAGTTTGTACTTGTGTTGAGCGTTTTCAGAATTGTAACAAGACTTTTCCAAATGTCTTGAACTTTTCCAACGAGGTGTTGCATCTCCGCAGGTTGAAGAGGCGCAGCCTGTCGTGATCAGCCAAGAACCAGCTGTCATTGTGAAAAGTTCTTCCCAGGATATCACCTCCCAAGTGCCAGACACGCTATCTGAGTCAGAGTCTTCCGCTTCTGTTGCTAAACAGAATAACCAGCCTCCTTCACAAGGTCAGTACCGGCATTCTTTCTAATTGTTTCCCCTACGAATGGAGAAATCACAGCATCAAGCATGTCGGTAGGGGATATATTGCCCTTCCCCAATTGTCCTTGAAGCTGGTGGTGAGCTGCTTTAGAATTTACTTTCGACTTTAGAGATACACACCCTACCACCAAGGACAATTTAAATTTTACCAAAGCCAATTAACCTTAAAACCTGGAGAAAACCCATGCGGTCACAAGGAGAACGTACACACTCTGTACAGGTGGGACCTGTAGTCTGGATTGAACTGGGTCTCTGGCGCTGCAAGGCAGCAGCTCTCTTGCTATGCCACTGTGCCACCGAGTGCTACCTTGAAGCACTGGAGAACTTGTAGAGTTCCTACAGTGTTGGGGGAGCAAATTTCAGGATTTACAGGGAATACCAGTTTATGCAAAGTACACAGCTCCATGGAAATAGCTTCACAGGTAAATAAGGTGGTAAAGAAGGTTTTTGGTCCATTGGTCTTCATCAGTCAGGGTATTGAGTAACAAATTTGGGGTGTTATGTTGCAGTTGTACAAGAGGTTGGTGAGGCCATATTTCGAGTAATGTGAAGATAGACACAAAAAGCTGGAGTGACTCAGCAGGTCAGACCGCATCTCCGGAGAAAAGAAATAGGTGACATTTCGGTTCGAGACCCTTCAAAAACGTTACGTATTCCTTTTCTCCAGGGATGCTGTCTGACCCGCTGAGTTACACCAGATTTTTGTGTCTAAGTTCTGTTTAACCCTGCATCTGCAGTTCCTTCTTGCTCAATTGTGTTCAGTTGTGGTCACCCTGGTAGAGGAACAATGTCATTAAGCTGGAAAAAGTGCAGAGAAGATTTGAGATGTTATCAAGACGTGAGGGCCTGAGCTAAAAGGAAAGGGTGGGCACTCTAGGACTCTATTCCTTGGAGCGCAGGAGGCTGGAGATAACCATATGGAGATGTATAAAATCGTATGGGGAATTGATAGGGTGAATGCACAGTCTTCTACCCAGAGTAGGGGAATCAAGAACCAGAGTACATGGGTTTAAGGTGAGAGGGGAATGATTTAACAGGGACCTGAGGGACAACTTTTTCACTTGTATGTAACAAGCTGACTGAGGAGGTTGTTGAGGATGGTACCATAATAGCATTTAAAAGACACTAAATTCTGGTGTAACTCAGTGGGTCAGGCAGCATCTCTGGAGAAATGTAATGGGTGACTATTTGAAACTGGAAGAAAGGTTCTGACCTGAAACATCACCTATTCCTTTTCTCCAGAGATGCTGCCTGACCGGTTGATTTACTTTTTGTGTCTCTTTGGTATAAACCAACATCTGCAGTTCCTTCCTACACAAGATTTAGAGTGATATGGGTAAATGAGGCGAGAGTAGATGGGGCATCTAGACATGGGCAGTTGGGCCGAAGGTCCAGTTTCGTGTTGTATGACTGAGGTCTGTGTGCGATTTGGTGGGGATCTTGCATGTGGTGGTGCTGCCATTCCCTGAAACCATCCTTGGTGTGAAAGCTCCCTGGTTTGGTCGGTAATGTTGTAGATTTTTGTCGCTGGTACGCGCCTTGGCATTTGTGTGCTGCTCTTTGGCAGTGTGTGTGCTGCTGGTAGAGGGAGTGGATGATTAAGGTGATGGATGGGGTGCTAATTAAGCCTGAATCTTTGACCTAGATGGTGTTGAGCTGGTGTGTTGTAGCTGGAGTCTTCCAAGCAAGTCGAGAGTGTTCCATCGCATACCTTCTATGTACTTTGTAGAGGTAATCCATATCCCTCCTGCACATACTTGTGCCTATCCAAATGTCTCTTAAATGCCACTATCATATCTTCCTCCAACACCACCTCGGCAGCATGTTCCAGGCACAAACCGTCCTCTGTGTAACTTTTTTAAAATCTTTTAACGCACATCTCCTTTAATCTTTGTCCCTCTAACTTGGAAGCTATAACTCTAGTATTTGATACTTCCTTCCTGGGGAAAAAGTTCTGTCTACTATGCATTTCATATTGTTTTGTACTTCTATCAGTTTTTCTCATCCTCTGGGAAGAAAGTAATCCAGGTCTGGCAACTTCCTCATAAATTTTCTCTGCACCCTTTCCAGCTTGACAACAGCTTTCTATAAGATGGTGACCAAAACTGAACACGATACTCTAAATGTGGCCTGAAGGAGGGTTTCGGCCCGAAACGTTGCCTATTTCCTTCGCTCCATAGATGCTGCTGACCCGCTGAGTTTCTCCAGCTTTTTTGTGTAACCTTCTATATTTGATACTCTGACTGATGAAAACCAATGTGCCTCAAGGCTTTGTGATAGCCCTATCTACCTGTGACTCCACTTTCAAGGAACTATGTACCTGCACTCCTAGATCCCTCTGATCAAAAACACTCCGCAGAGCTCTACCATTCACCGTGTAGGTTCTGCCCATGATAGACACGTCCAAAAATGCAACACATCTCATTTCTCTGTATTAAATTCCATCAACCATTCCTCGGCCTACTTGCTCAACAGATCAAGATCCTGCTCTAATTTTGGACAACCACCTTCTCTGTACAATACCACCCACTTTTGGGTCATAATTCCTATCAAGCTGCACCATGACTTCCTGACTCTTATACTCAATGCCCCGACCGATGAAGGCAAGCACACCCTATGCCACCTTTACCACTATCGGGAGGATACGTGAATCACTGGAACTGCTCATCGCCACAGTATTTGCATGGCTGGTCCAGTTGTGTCTTATCAGAGGTGACAACGAGGATGTTGATGGTGAGGGAGCAAGGCAATGTTCATGCAATTGACTGTAGCTCTCCTTTGCCCCATTTTATGCTCAGACAGATCAGCCACACAAGCCCACTGTCAATGCTTTGTTTTTGAGTCAAGGGAATTGTTGTTTTGACACTGAACTATTTCTGGGTATTTGGGACTAATGATTTCTCAAATTAGTAACTGGCAGTTTTGATTGTAGCTCTTGCTTCTCACTTATATTTTTAGCGTGCTGCCATCAGAATGCAATTTATAGTTGCCATTCTTTTTACACATGCTGTGTGAGGTACAACACAGCCCCAAAATAGCTTTGATACATGCAAATCACTGCATTCTCTGGTTAAATGGGACATAACTGGGTATTTTAGTGCTGACTGTGTGCTCCACAAAGTGCCACGGTTCTGTTGACTGATCTTTGGTCAGGGCAACTTGGTCTCCCAGCAGAGCGAGATGTCTGTCAGGGAATCTTGCCGACCGGATCATCCCATGCTGAGGGACACACCAAAGCTTGGTGCAGCCAAGGCTCTGTGGTGGAGGGCCACAGTCTAGGGTCGTTATGTAGCAGGATATTAGGGGCAGGGTCTGGTGGAGAGGCCCATCAAACAAGGGAAAGGATATTACTTCAGGGGGGGGAAGCAATGAGTGCTAAGGGTGCTTAGTATAAGGATAGATTGTGAATACTACCGAATAAAACTTCTTCCCAGCTGTTAAGAGACAACTCATCCGTCCTCTCGCCAACTAGACAGCGTACCAGACCCACCATCTACCTCATTGGAGACCCTCGGACTATCTTTAATCAGACTTTACTGGACTTAATCTTGCACTAAACATTATTCTCTTTATCCTGTATCTGTACACTGTAGATGGCTTGATTATAATCATGCATAGTCTTTCCGCTGAATGGATAACACTCAGCTAGAGAGAGAGAAAGATAAATCAAGTGGAGTTTAGTTCAGAGATTCAGCGTGGAAATGGGCCCTTTGGTCCATCGAATTCACGCCCGACAGCGATCCCTGTACACTAGTTCTATCCTACACGCTAGGGACAATTTATAGAAGCCAATTAACCCACGAACCCGCACATCTTCGGAATGTGGGAGGAAACTGGAGCACCCGGAGGAAACCCACACATTTACAGGGACAATGTAGAAATTCCGTAAAGACACTGGTTAGATCTTGACTATGAATGCTGTCTGTCCAGGGCATGGAGCTGCACAGCACAGAAACAGGCCCTTTGGCCCCTCTTGCCCATGCCAACCAAGTATGTTAAGAATCAACTCCAGTGGTCTCCATAATGTTTGGGACAAAGACCCATAATTTATTTATTTGACTCTGTTCTCTACAATTTGGGATTTGTAATTAAAAGAAAAATCACATGTGGTTAAAGTGCAGATTGGCAGATTTTATTAAAGGGTATTTTTATACATTTTTGTTTCACCATGTATAAATGACAGCTGTATTTTTCCATAGTCTCCCCCATTTCAGGGCACCATAATGTTTGGGACACATGGCTTCACAGGCGTTTGTAATTACTCGGGTGTGTTTGATTGCCTCTTGAATGCAGGAAAAAGAGAGCTCTCAGCACCTAGTCTTTCTTCCTAGTCCTTCCATCACCTTTGTAATTTTTTATTGCTGTTTATCAACATGAGGCCCAAAGTTGTGCCAATGAAAGCCAAATAAGCCATTACGAGACTGAGAAACAAGAATAATACTGTTCAAGACATCAACCAAACCTTCGGCTTGGCAAAAGCAACTTTTTGGAACATCATTAAGAAGGAGAGCACTGGTGAGCTTACTAAACGTAATGGGACTGGCAGACCAAGGAAGACCTCCACAGCTGATGGCAGAAGAATTCTCTTTATAATAAAGAAAACCCCCCAAACACCTGTCTGACAGATCAGAAACACTCTTCAGGAGTCGGGTGTGGATTTGTCAATGACCACTGTCGGCAGAAGACTTCATGAACAGAAATACAGAGGCCACACTTCAAGATACAAACCACTGGTTAGCCACAAAAATAGGATGGCCGGGTTATAGTTTGCCAAGAAGTACTTAAAAGATGAAATGCCAGTCCCTTTGTGATTAGTAAGCTCACCAGAGCTCTCTTTCTTCTTAATGATGTTTCAAACCTCAACTGTGGTTGCTCTTTTAAGTACTTCTTGGAAAACTAACTTGGCCATCCTATTTTTGCAGCTAACCAGTGGTTTGCATCTTGCAGTGTAGCCCCTGTATTTCTGCTCCTAAAGTCTTCTGCAGACAGTGCTCATTGACAAATCAACACCTGACTCCTGAAGAGTGTTTCTGATCTGTCGGACAGGTGTTTGTGGATTTTTCTTTGTGAAAGAGAGAATTCTTCCAGTCCCTTTGCGATTAGTAAGCACACCGGTGCTCTCTTTCTTCTTAATGATGTTCCAAACAGTTGATTTTGGTAAGCCAAAGGTTTCGTGATGTGTCTAAAGGGCCTGTCCCACGTGGTCGCTTGAGCCGTACGGCCTCGCGGGGCCGGTCCCACTTCGATCGCCAGAGCCGTATGGAAATGTGCGGAGCTGGTCCCAACATCGCGCGGGGCTCCGAAAAATTGACACTGTTCAAATATTCCGCGCGGCAACGGCCTGTCGGCCCGCAGCCGCATTGAGGCCGTACGCACCGCTGTACGCACCGTCTCGACAGCGTACGCCTAGCAAGAACTTCCCGCGGACTTCGCTCGACCGCATCAGCTCGTACGGGATCACTCGACCTCCACGCGGCCCCCGCTTCCGGTTTGATCGCGCTTGCCTCATGCAGTCGCATGCTCGTGGGACAGGCCCTTAACAGTTTTATTCTTGTTTTTCAGTCTCATAATGTCTTCTTTGATTTTCATTGGCTCAACGTTGGTCCTCATGTTGATAAACAGCAATAAAAGATTCCAAAAGTTCTGGAAAAAGGTGTTGTGGATGAGACGAAGATTAACATATCAGAGTGATGGTAAGCGCAAAGTATGAAGGGGAGAAGGAACTGCCCAAGATCTGAAAGCATACCACCTCTGTGAAACATGGTGGTGGGGGTGTTATGGCCTGGGCATGTATGGCTGCTGAAGGTACTGGCTCACTTATCTTCATTGATGATGCAACTGCTGATGGTAGTAGCATAATGAATTCTGAAGTGTATAGACACACCCTATCTGCTCAAGTTCAAACAAATGCCTCAAAGCCCATTGGCTAGCGCTTCATTTTACAGCAAGACATTGATCCCAAACATACTGCTAAAGCAACAAAGGAGTTTTTCATAGCTAAAAAATAATAAATTCTTGAGTGGCCAAGTCAATTACACGATCTAAACCCAATTGAACATGCCTTTTATATGCTGAAGAGAAAACTGAAGGGGACTAGCCCCCAAAACAAGCATAAGTTAAAGATGGCTGCAATACAGGCCTGGCAGAGCATCACTTGAGAAGAAACCCAACAACTGGTGATGTCCATGAATCGCAGACTTCAAGCAGTCATTGCATGCAAAAGATATGCAACAAAATACTAAACATGACTACTTTCATTTACATGACATTGCCGTGTCCCAAACATTATGGTGCCCTGAATTGGGGGGACTATGTATAAACACTGCTGTAATTTCTACATGGTGAAACCAAAATGTATAAAAATGGCCTTTATTAAAATCTGACAATGTGCACTTTAACCACATGTGATTTTGAGGCATTTGTTTGAACTTGAGCAGATAGGATGTGGCGATACACTTCAGAATTCATTATGCTTCCACCATCAGCAGTTGTATCATCAATGAAGATAAGTGAGCCAGTACCTTCAGCAGCCATACATGCCCAGGCCATAACACCCCCACCACCGTCTTTCACAGATGAGGTGGAATGCTTTGGATCTTGAGAAGTTCCTCTTTCCTTCATACTTTGCTCTTGGCATCACTCTGATATAAGTTAATCGTCGTCTCATCTGTCCACAAGACTTTTTTTCCAGAATTGTGGTTGCTCTTTTAAGTACTTCTTGGCAAACTGTAACATGGCGGCTAACCAGTGGTTTGCACCTTGCAATATAGCCTCTGTATTTCTGTTCATGAAGTCTTCTGCGGACAGTGGTAATTGACAAATCCACACCTGACTCCTGAAGAGTGTTTCTGATCTGTCGGACAGGCGTTTGTGGATTTTTCTTTATGAAAGAGAGGATTCTTCTGTCATCAGCTATGGAGGTCTTCCTTGGCCTGCCAGTCCCTTTGCGATTAGTAAGCTCACCAATGCTCTCTTTCTTCTTAATGATGTTCCAAACAGTTGATTTTGGTAAGGCAAAGGTTTGGCTGGTGTCCCTTTTTAAAAACAGTTTATTGTTTTTCATAATGGCTTGTCTCATAATGGCTTCTTTGACTTTCATTCGCACAACTTTGGTCCTCATGTTGATAAACAGCAATAAAAGTTTCCAAAGGTGATGGAAAGACGAGCTGCATTAAGGAGGCAATTATTACGCACCTGAGCAATTACAAACACCTGTGAAGCCTTGTGTCCCAAACATTATGGTGCCCTGAAATGGGGGGACTATGTATAAACACAGCTGTAATTTCTACATGATGAAACCAAAATGTATTAAAATGGCCTTTATTAAAATCTGACAATGTGCACTTTAACCACATGTGATTTTTTTCTATTACAAATCTCAAATTGTGGAGTACAGAGGCAAATCAATAAATGAAAGGTATTTGTCCCAAACATTATGGAGGGCACTGTAGTTGATGTATTTCAAGCATTTAAAATACATTTGGACTGAACCATGGATAGGAATGGTTTAGAGGGATATGGGCCAAAACGCAGGCAAATGGGACTAGCTTAGGTAGGGCATCTTGGTCAGCGTGATCGAGTTGGGCTGAAGGGCCTGTTTCCGTGCTGACTATATTGGCAATACAAAGTGAATGGGAGGACAGATTTCTGAAAGGATATTAATGAGCCAGTCGTAATTTTGTAAAAAATCCTGGAGGTCGTTTTACGGTACAACAGCTGTGTGGGCATTTTTCAGGTTTGTCACTGAATTTGCCCACCACGGTGGGATCTGAACCCTGACTTCTTAATTTTTAATTCAGGTACTTGAACTACATTACTGAAATTTACGGCTGAAGAGAAATGAATATAAAGCGGTCTTTATAAACACATGTGATCATTATAGCTTTTAAAAAAAAAAGTGTCCATTCACGTGGGCTGATTCCTCACTCCATGCCAAGTGAAACATTACTACTGGTTGAATACTCAGTGCTACATTTGTTTCTGCTCTAATTCACACCACAGCAGCTACTATTTCTGTAGAACCATCTAAATTACAAACCCATTGACAATTCCACATTTTGTGAATGTTGGCTTTTGCTCTCTTCTGAATTTTCATGCTTCACCTTTGGTTGTGCTACCAAAGCCGTGAGTTCTGTCGACGTCCTTGCCGACATCTTTATGGACAGATGCTTGGGTAGGAAAGGTTCAGAGGAAAGGTGGGACTAGTGTAGATGGGGTAGCTTGGACACAGGCACGTGCCGTCAGGGGAGGCAAGGTAGGCACTGCCTGCACTGACTAAAATTATAAAATGGTAATTATTAAATATAAATAGTAAAGGCACGGAGAATTATGCTTACCCAAGAGATCGATCTCTTAGGTAAGCATAATTCTCCGTGCCTTTCATCCTCAGTGCATGTAACATGCGAAGGTCTGTGCAGCCCACGTGCCGTCGGCGCTGCTTCAAGCCATCAATTTCCAGGGGACTGAAGGCAGCTGAAATTCCGCCTTTGCAGTATTGCATTGCAGCCAAGAAACTTGCGCAGCGCAAGTTTGTTGGCGGTTTTTTCAAACATGGATTGCCATTATCTTAGGTAATCTCTTAAGAAACAAAAAGAGAAGCATGGAGTTTGTGTACAAATGATGTCATAAGTAGATTTCTTGGGTGCTATATGTTTTTAAATACCGTATTTCCCGGCAATGAAGACGCTATTTTTTACCCAAAAATAAGGCACGAAAGTTTACATGTGTCTTGGAAGCCGAAGTTGGAAGGTTGTTAACCAAGAAAGATAGACTTGGCTATCCCTCAGTACAGCAACATCAAGAATTATGTTGTTGTACTGTGGGATAGCCAAGTGTATCCCTCATTGCTGGCAGCAGTTGGGAAGCGGCTGTAAAAGGACAGCGCCGCTGGGGAGGGGAGAAGGAGGGGGTCGGGGATCATGCCAGCAACTCACTTGCCGCAGCGCTCCGGGCGCGGAGCCACCACATTGTGGATCGGACAGCTCGGGTGGCTGCGAGCGGCCGCCCGCCATCTCAGCTCCTTCTGCCGGTCCCCGCTCACTTCTGGCAGTGCTCTCCGTCTGAAAACCTCTCTCCTGCCGCTCGCCGGCCTCACTCATGTCAACTGCTTCCCGCAAATCCTTCAATTCCGACAGCGCGATGAAGGGACCAATTGAGGTTACTCGGGTGTCGGAATTTAAGGATTTGCGGGAAGCGGCAGGTGAGAGATGTTCAGATGGAGAGCACTGCCAGAGGTGAGTGGGCCGGCAGAAGGCGCTGAGGTGGCGTCCACTGTCCGGTCCCAGCAGCCACTCGCAGCCAACCGAGCTACTTCCCTCCCCGACCACAACGGCTCCCGGAGCGCCGCGGCAGCGGTGAGTGAGTTACTGGTATGATCCCCGACCCCCTCCTTCTCAATGCTCCTGCCCTCCCCGCAGCTTTATCCCTGACCAGACTCCCCACACGCTGTGAAAGGAACTCTCCCCCCAATTGGTCCCTTGAACAAGTATTGTCATTCAATAAGATGACAACTGATTCACCTTGTCCCGGTGTGCTCCCGCTTTTCTCACCATCTCCCCACCTGCCGTCACTCTCCACCCCCCACCCATTCAGTAATTCAGAATGAAGGAGATTTGGAAGCCTTGGGAAAATTGCTTTCTTTATTTTTATTTTTTTGAGCATGAGAAATTCTATGTCCCACCAGCCTTTCAAAATTTAGCAACTCAAAATGGGGGTGCGTTTTCATTGCCGGAAAATACGGTACTTTATTAAGAGATTTGGCTTTAAATGCATTTCGTTGTCTCTGTACTGTACACTGACAATGACAATTAAAATTGAATCTGGGTTTATAAAAGTCGACTGACAGCAAACGGAGAGAACAATCTGCGCCTGCACGGTTTAAGATTTTTAAAAAACCGACTGACTGCCTACCCTGAGTAATTACTCACGGCACGTGCCTGCTTGGACGGCATTGGCAAGTTGGGCCAAAGGGCCTGTTTCCGTGCTGTATGACTGACTCTGGATTTGCCTTCTGAAACCTTTGGTAATTATTTTTTTTTTTGTTTTTGTTTATTATCTAAATATATTGCATTTACAGACTTGTTATGCTGCAGCAGGTATGAATTTCATTGTTCCATTGTTGGTACATAGAAAATTAAACACTCTTGACTCTTGGTGCCAGTGGGGATGTTGGATGTGAAAAGGAAAACAAATTATGAGTGGCTTTTAAAAGCAAACATCCCATTTTTAAAGTCTTGCTTTGATCTTTCCACACGTATTATTGCCTTTACTGCCTGATGTGATGGTGCCTAATTGTTTTGGTCACCATGTTATAGGAGCTTGAAACGGTTCAGAGAAGATACCAGAATGTTGCCAGGACTCAAGAGTCTGAGCTACAGGGAGAGATTGAGCAGGCTAGGAATCTATTCCTTGGAGCACAGGAAGATGAGGGGTGATCTTATAGAGGTGTAGACAATCATGAGAGAAATAGATCAGATACATGCACAGGTTATTTTTCTGAAGAAGGGTTTCGGCCCGAAACATTGCCCATTTCCTTTGCTCCACAGATGCTGCTGCACCCGCTGAGTTTCTCCAGCATTTTTGTGTGCCTTCTTTTTCCTAGAGTTGGGGAATCAAGAACCAGAGGACAGAGTTAATGGGAACCTAAGGGGTAACTTTTTCTACACAAAGGGTGGTGGGTGTTTGGAACAAGCTGACAGAGGAAGTAGTTGAGGCCGAGACTATCACAACGTTTAAGAAACATTTAGATGGGTACATGGATAGGACAGGTTTAGAAGGATATGGGCCAAATGCAGGCGGGTGGGACTAGTGTAGATGGGGCGTGTTGGTTGGCATGTGCAATTTGGGCTGACGGGCCTGTTTCCACACTGTAAGACTCCATGTGCTGCTGAAATAAGAATTTAATTGTGCTTTTGTCGGTAGGAATGACAATTTATTGCTCCCGACTCTTGAAGTTTAGTTAGTTTAGTTTAGCTTTGTCACATGTAATGAGGTACAGTGAAAAGTTTTTGTTGCATGCGAACCAGACAGCGGAAAGAGAATACATGATTGCAATCAAGCCATTAATAGTGTACAGATACATGAAAAGGGAATTACGTTTAGTGCAAGATAAAGCCAGGAAAGTATGATCAAAGGCAGTCCGAGGGTCTCCAATGAGATAGATGATAGTTCAGGATTGCTCTCTAAATGTGGTAGGATGGTTCAGTTGCCTGATAACAGCTGGGAGAAACTGTCCCTGAATCTGGAGGTGTACCTTTTCCCACATCTATACCTTTCGCCCAATGGGAGAGGGGAGAAGTGGTTGTGATCAGGGTGCGACTCATCCTTGATTATGCTGCTGGCTTTGCCGAGGCAGCGTGAGGTATAAATGGAGTCAATTGAAGTGAGATACAAAAAGCTGGAGTAACTCAGCAGGCCAAGCAGCATCTCTGGAGAGAAGGAATGGGTGACGTTTCGGGTCGAGACCTTTCAATGGAAGTGAGGTTGGTTTGTGTGATGGTCTTGGCTGCATTCACAATTCTCTGCAATTTCTTGTGGTCTTGGGTGGAGCTGGTCCCAAACCAAACTGTGATGCATCCCGATAAAATGCTTTCTGCGGCACATCTAGAAGTTGGTGAGAGTCGTTGGGGACATGCCAAACTTGCTAATCCTTCTAAGGAATTAGAAGTCCTGGTGTGCTTTCTTGGCCATTTCTTCAATAGGTGGTCCAGTAGAAGTTGTTGGTGATATTTACTCCTAGGAATTTAAAATGTTCAACCATCTCAACTTCAGCACTGCCAATGCAAACTGGGGTATGTGTACTGCTTCGCTTCATGAAGTTGATCACTATGACTTGCTGACATTGAGAGAAAGGTTGCTGTCTTGGCACCAGGACACGAGGTTCTCGATCGTTATGTACTTCTCATCATTATTTGATATCTGGCCCACAACGGTGGTGTCGTCTGCGAATTTGTAAATTTAATTAGATTTGTACTTGGCTGCACAGTCGTGGGTGTACAAGGAGTAAAGAAGGGGGGCTGAGAACACCAGTGTTGAGTATCACCCTATTCTCACATTGGGGTCTGTTGGTCAGGAAGTCGAGAATCCCGTTGCAGAGATGCGTGTTGATTCCCACATAAAGCAGCTCGAGGGTAATGAATATGGCAGTGTCTGGATCCCACAAATAAAATGTATATTTGTTTTCCTCTTGTTTCAGCAAAATCTGAAGGGAGTTGGGAATCACCGAAGCAGATTAAGAAGAAGAAGAGAGCAAGAAGGGAAACATGAGGTTTTTATTTTGTATTCAGTGATCAGTTGTTATGCAAAATGATCTTGAAGAAATCTGTTTATGCAATAATTTGTGAAAATGTACAGAATTTTATAGAAAAATTTGACTGTAATTTTTATTAAAAACCTATTGCAAAGCGCATGAGCTACTTGATTTGATACGATGTGAGAAACTTCAAGTGAAATACACTGATGCTGTTTACGGCCACTCATGCTGGGTCTAAAGTTTGTTGACACTGGGGAAACGTGTGATTTTTACATTTAATTTTTTTTTTAAGCAATTCAGAAATATCTGGAGAACCAAGTCACATGACCATTAGCTCCACACAAGAACCCTTCCCTGAACCTGAGGTCAGGGCTGATTTTGAGAATGACATTGGAATTTTGTTTCTAGCTCCACTCCCTTTCCCCCACCCCCCTCCACTGTCTCCAGATTTTAATTTGCAAGGGGAGGATACTGCTGTTAACATTGGGAGGGGAGGGGAGGGCAAACACACCGCTTTAACAAAACGCTAATAAACATAGACTGCATGGTGTTCCAACCATGTAGGGTTGAGCAAAATTTAAAAAAAACAGAAGGAGAACTGAAGTGAATATTTAGATAGCTTTAATATTTGTGGAAAGAATCTCAATTTATATCAGGAATTACATTTTACTGCCTTAACCTGTAGCTTAGAAAGAAATATTAAAAGAAAATTGCAATTTGCTTCAAATTATTAAAGACTGATTCAAAATTGTGGGATGGGAAAAATTTGCCAGGGATGTGGGGTGCTTCATGCGGATTAACTCCAAAGCGAGCAGGGCAACGATGACCCGCTGGGCATGTTTTCTGAAAGTAATCTTGCGTCGCTGATGATCGGGACTGCCCAGCCCACGGCCTGGTTCTGCACGTAATCCCCGGCTTCTCTCCCCAAACATACCCGGGTGTGTCAACGCCGCTGTGTAGTCGGTCGCAGGCGTCTGGGGCAGCAGCGTAAACTAAGCGGATCGTCGGGAAGGGGACAGCAGAACGGCTGCTTGCAGGGTTCATCACTAATGCATCGACAGGCCAGGAAAAGAGGGGGGTGAAACAAAGTTAGTGGAAGACAAATGGAATCACTTGAACTGCAAGGTTTGAAGATAGTTGAAGCACAAATACTAAAGGAGAAAAAACTCCAATTATTAAACGTAAATAGGCAGGTTGGAGCCTAAACCATAACCACGCAGGTAAATTCCCAGTTTCTACTTTGCAGTGTTGGCGTCTAAGTGTTGTGAAGAAATAACTAGTGCATGCAAAGCCACATGCATTGTTTAATGACTTTTACCAGCCCTACATTCTCTCGATAAAAGACCAGAAGTAGGTTCAACCTCTGCCTCGAGTTAACCTGATTTTATCAAGCCATGATTGTTGTCTTTAAATTGGTATGAGATGTTCAAAGCCACACAGTGGGAATGAATGGGGCCTACATTAAACTAACTGATACTAATGTCCACTAATCTTCTGTGTCGAGGCTCTTCCTGAGTTGTCCAGACTGCTAAGATTTTGCAAAGTTTAAATGATGGTCATTATACCCCCGATAACCGGCCATAATTGGTTACGACGTGGTATTTGTTGTGCTTTTGTAATTTCCTTGATTACTAAAGTTAAACAAATGTATTTATAACTGTTTCAGAAACATAGCAAGTATGTTTACATGTTCTAAAGTTTGTTAAAATGCAATGAATTTCTAAGTTGATTTGTTGAAATAAATTTAGCAAATTAATGTGTATGCATTGTGTACATTTTGTTCCACCCAGTCTAGTGTGAGCTAGTTTCTAGTTAAGCCACACTTGGAGGGGATTATTTGCTGGAGTCAGGAATAGAGCAGAGGTAAATTGGCATAGGAAGACGTGGAGGGAGGTGGGGGGAGGGGGGAGAGGAGTACTAGCCAGATCATTAATGAATAGTGAAAGTCCTAGATAAAGTGTAGGTGGTGAGGATGTTTCCACTAGTGGGAGAGTGTAGAACCAGAGAGCATTTCCTCAGAATAAAAGGGCGTGCCTTTAGAAAGTAGATAATGAGGAATTTCTTTAGTCAGAGGGTGGTGAATCTGTGGAATTAATTGCCATAGACAGCTTTGGAGGCCAAGTCATTGGGTATTTTTACGGCGGAGATTGACAGATTCTTGATTAGTATGGGTGTCAGGGATCATGGGGAGAAGGCAGGAGAATGGGGTGAGAGAGAAAGATAGATTAGCCATGATTGAATGGCAGAGTAGGCCTAATTCTGCTCCTAGAACTTATGAACAAGAATAGCTTTCTCCAGACCTCGTTTATCACCTTCCCAGCCTCTGCATTCATCACTCCACTCTCAACAAGTTCCACCAACCTGCACATCTTCACCCCCTCCTCCCTTTTAATCCCCAAAGTTATTGAGGATAGAAGTTGGGAGGTCATGTTGCAGTTACACAAGATGTTGATGAAACCACATTTAGAGTATTGTGTTCAGTTTAGAGCACCATGTTATAGGAAATATGCTGTCAAGCTGGAATGGGTGCAGACAAGTTTTAAGAAGATGTTGCTCAGGCCCGAGGGCCTGAGCTATAGGGTGTTGTTGAGGAGGCAGGGCTCTATTACTTGTAGTGCAGGAGGCTGAGCGGTAATCTTATGGAAGTCACTTGCCCAGGATCGAGAACCAGAGGAAGGGTGGGTAAGCTTTAATAGGAACCTGAGGGGTAACTTTCACAAAGAGTGGTGGATGTGTGGAACGAGCTGCTGTGGGAAGTAGTTGAGGCAGATAATATCGCAACGCTTAAAAAACATTTAGACAAGTACATAGATAGGACAGGATTAAAGGCATATGGAACAAATGCAGGCAGGTGGGACTAATATAGATGGGACATGTTGGTAGGTGCGGGCAAGTTGGGCTGAAGGGCCTGTTTCCACACTGTATGACTATCACATGGACTGCTCCACATTCCCTTTGTCACCCCCCTTACAGTGCTTTCCCTTCCAACTGTAGCGTGGAAGAAGCTGTTCCTGAGTCTGGTGGTGCACGATTTCAAGCTTCTGTACCTTCTTCCAGATGGGAGTGGGGAGAAGGGATAGAAACATAGAAAATAGGTGCAGGAGTAGGCCATTCGACCCCTCGAGCCAGCATCGCCATTCAATATGATCATGGCTGATCAACCACAATCAGTATCCCATTCTTGCTTTCCCCCCATATCCCTTGATTCCTTTAGCCCTAAGAGCTACAGTATATCTAACTCTCTTGATTACATCCAGTGAATTGACCTCCACTGCCTTCTGTGGCAAAGAATTCCACAGATTCACAACTCTGGCTGAATAAAATGTTCCTCTCAGTCCTAAATGGCCTGCCCCTTATTGTTAAACTACGACCCCTGGTTCTGGACTCCCAACATCGGGAACATTTTAGCTGCATCTAGTTTGTACTATCCCATAAGATTTTTAATGTTTTTATAAGATATCCACTCATCCTTGTAAATTCCAGCAAATATAAGCCCAGTCGATCCATTCTTTCATCATATGTCATGCCGGCCATCCTGGGAATTAACCTGGTGAACATACGCTGCACTCCCTCAATAGCACGAATGTCCTGTGTAAGAAGGAACTGCAGATGCTGATTTAAAACAAAGGTAGACACAAAAAGCGGGAGTAACTCAGCAGGACAGGCAGCATCTCAAGAGAAGGAATGGGTGACGTTTTGGGTCGAGACCCTTCTTCAGACTGACACAGGCCTACAATGTTTGAAGAAGGGTCTCGACCTGAAACGTCACCCATTTCTTCCCTCCAGAGATGCTGCCTGTCGCGCTGAGTTACTCCAGCATTTTGTGTCTATCTTCAGCAAGAAATCATTTTTTACACAGAGAGTGGTGAATCTGGAATTCTCTGCCACAGAAGGTAGTTAAGGCCAGTTCATTGGCTATATTTAAGAGGGAGTTAGATGTGGCCCTTGTGGCTAAAGGGATCAGGGGGTATTAAGAGAAGGCAGGGATGGGATACTGAGTTGGATGATCAACCATGATCATATCGAATGGCCTACTCCTGCACCTATTTTCTATGTTTCTTTGTCCTTCCTCAAATTAAGAGACCAAAACTGCACATAATACTCCAGGTGCAGTCTCACCAGGGCTCTGTACAACTGCAGTATGCGCAAATCCTCTACCTCTGAAGGCCAACATGCCATTAGCTTTCTTCACTGCCTGCTGTACCTGCATGCTTACTTTCAGTGACTGATGTACAAGGATACCTAGGTCTTGTTGCACCTCCTCTTTTCCTAATCTGACACCATTCAGATAATAATCTGCCTTCTTGCCACCAAAGTGGATAACCTCACATTTATCCACATTACACTCCATCTGCCGTGCATCTGCCCACTCACCCAACCTATCCAAGTCACCCTGCAGCCTCACAGCATCTTCTTCACACCGGCCACCCAGCTTCCATCACACTGCCACCCAGCTTTGTGTCATCCGCAAACTCGGAGATGTTACATTTAATTCCTTCGTCTAAATCGTTAATATATATTGTAAATAACTGGCGTCCCAGGGCTGAGCCTTGCGGCACCCCACTAGTCACTACCTGCCACTCTGAAAAAGACCCGTTAATTCCTGCTCTTTACTTCCTGTATGCCAACCAGTTCTCTATCCATGTCAATATCCTACCGCCAATACCATGTGCTCCAATTTTGCACACTAATCTTTTGTGTGGGACCTTGTCAAAGGTTTTTTAAAAGTCCAGATTCACCATATCCACTGGCTCTCCCTTATCCATTCTACTTGTTGCATCCTCAATAAATTCCAGATTAGTCGAGCATGATTTCCCCGTCATAAATCCATGCTGACTTTGACCGATCCTGTCACTGCTTTCCAAATGCGCTGCTATTACATCTTTAATAATGGACATGCATCTTCCCCACTACCAATGTCAGGCTAACTGGTCTTTAGTTCCCCGTTTTCTCTCTCTCCCCCCTTTCTTAAAAAGTGGGGTTACATTAGCTACCCTCCAGTCCACAGGAACTGATCCAGAGTCTATGATTTCTAGGGCCACCACCTTGAGTACTCTGGGATGCAGACCATCAGGTCCTGGGGATTTATCAGCCTTCAGTCCCAACAGTTTACCCCACACCATTTCATGACTAATGTGAATTTCCTTCAGTTCCTCCGTCATGCTAGATCCTCGAATAACCAAGGTGGGACAAGTCTTTGATTATGTTGGCTGCTTTTCTGAGGCAGCATGTAGTGTAGATGGAGTCAATGGTGGGGAGTATGATCTTTGTGATGGTCTGGGCTACATCTACACTGACTGCAATTTCTTGCGGTCTTGGGCAGAGCTGTTCCTCTGTCTGGGTGACTGGATCTGTGGACAATACAGGAGTGTGGTCTCTCTGGTGTTTTGTACAGTTACCATATGATGTCCCAACCCCTGTACTGATGTAGAAAAAAGGAACTATAGATGCTGGTTTACCAAGGAAAGATGTAATGCTAGAATATCAACACAGGTCGGAACACATTCCCGAACATGGGTAGGTGTATTTTCAGGTCGGAACTCCTCTTCAGACTGGATCCCTTCAGACAGTGTGTTCAACAGTTTGAAGAAGGATCCTGACCTGAAATGTCAATTATCTGTCTTCTCTAGAGATGCTGCCAGACCTGCTGAGTTACTCCAGCACTTTGAGTCTTTCCTGCATTGAATACCCTGACTGGTGAAGGCAAACATTTTTTGTAACCAAAATAAACTTTATTCCGAATTTTTTTTAAATATACAAAACGAGCTATTTTGCAAAATTCCCTGCAACATTCTCAGCGGCTATACATACAATCATTAGCGTTGTAGTTAGTAATGTTCCATCATTATAGGCAAGCATGCCAGAAGCCTTCTTCACTACGTTTGCTTACGTCTCTCGAATGGGCATGTCACCCAGTACCTTCCTGACTTAGGCCCAGGGTTGGAGCACATCAGGCATCACCTGGATCTGGATTTTACAACAGAATGGAATGGAATCAGTGGGTCAGGCAACATGTCCAGAGAACATCGATAGGTGACATTCAATGGAAAAAGATCATAGAACAGTACAGCACAACAACAGGCCCTTTGGCCCACAATGTCTGTTGTCTCTGAGGGATCTGCCAGCAACAGCATTGGTGCATAGTCATTCCCTAGTTTAGTTTAGTTTAGTTTAGAGATACGGTGTGGAAACAGGCCTATCGGTCCACCGAGTCCGCGCCGACCAGCAATCCCTGCACACTTACACTATCCTACACACGAGGGACAATTTACAATTATACCCAGCCAATTAGCCTACAAACCTGTATGTCTTTGGAGTGTGGGAGGAAACCGGAGATCCCGGAGAAAACCCATGCAGGTCACAGGGAGAACGTACAAATTCCGTACAGACAGCACCCGCAGTCAGGATCAAACCTGGGTCTCTGTCACTAAGGCAGCAACCCTATCGCTGCGCCACTTTGCCGCGTGGTATTTGTGGTTCATTTCTTTCATGCCTCTTCCCAACCCCTGTCTAAGTGTTGCAGGCATTGACTGCTTCATTTTCGGAGAAGGTTGTCGGGCTGAAGATGTTGCTGGCTGCAGTGATCCTCGTTCACCAAGGTTCCCCGAAGACAAGACTGAGATTCCATTGCTACCACCTCCCTCTAGTGGTGGGGGATGACAAGACAACATGAACAAAGAACAGTGCAGCACAGTGCAACACCTCGGCCCACAAACTCCATGCCGAACAGGGTGCAAGATAAACTATTCTCTTCTGCCTGCACGTGATCCATATCCCGCCATTCCCTGCATATTCATGTGCCTATCCGAAAGCCTCTTAATTGCCACTATGGCATCTGCCTCCGCCACCACCCTTGCTAGCGCGTTCCAGACACCCACCACACTCTGTGTAAAAAACGTGCCCCGCACATCTCCTTTAACTTTGCCCCTTTCACCTTAAAGCTATACCCTCTAGTCCTTGACATTTCCCCCCTGGGGTAAAAAGGTGCAGACTGTCTACCGTATCGATGCCTTTCATAATTTTAAATACTTCTATCCATTTCCCCCTCAACCTCTGATGCTCCACAGAAAACAATCTAAATTTGTCCAACTGATAGCATTCTGGTAAACCTCCCCTGCACTCTCTCCAAAACCTCCACATTCTTCATGTAATGGACCGTCCAGAACTGCACACGAGACTCCAAATGCGGGCGAACTATCAGATTCAGATTCAATTTTAATTGTCATTGTCAGTGTACAGTACAGAGACAACGAAATGCATTTAAACGAGATGTAGGAAATCCCCCACTGGCTCGGGAAGGAAGCTTGAAGAACTAATGTCTTATACAGCTGTAACATGACTTCTTGAATCTTATACTCATATGAAGGCAAGGATACCACATCAAGGATACCATAATTGATGTCTTCTTAACCACTCTATCTACGAGTGTTGCAACTTGCAGGGAGTTATGGACTTGCTGCCCAAGGTCCATCTGTACATCAATGTGGTTAAAGGTTTTGCCATGAACTGTATAACACATGGAACAAGGAGACACAAACAACTGCAGATGTTTAGTTTAGTTTAATTTAGTTTATTGTCACGTGTACCGAGGTACAATGAAAAGCTTTTTTGTTGCGTGCTAATCAGTCAGTTTGCATATTATGACTGGGGTAGCACACAAATCAAAGTCTTTCACAGTATCTTTGCACACGTGACAATATCAAACCAATATCAATGAGAACTTTAGTAGAATCAAAGAACTGTAAATGCTGGTTTATGCCAAAGATAAATACTAAGTGCTGGAGTAACTCAATGGGTCAGGCAGCATCTTTGGAGAAAAAGGATAGGTGACACTTCGGTTCGAGACCCTTCTTCAGACTGACAGGCCTACCATGTCCACGCAAACCAGCGATCATCCATTCACACTATAGGATGTTATCCCACTTTCTCATCCCTGTGCACTAGGGGGCAATTTACATCAGCCAATTAACTTACAAACCCTCATGTCTTTGGGATGTGGGAGGAAACCCACGTGGTCACAGGGAGAACATGCAAACACCACACACACACACATCACCCGAGTCGAATCGAACCCGGGTCTCTCGTGC
Source organism: Leucoraja erinaceus (assembly GCF_028641065.1). Classification (NCBI taxonomy): domain Eukaryota; kingdom Metazoa; phylum Chordata; class Chondrichthyes; order Rajiformes; family Rajidae; genus Leucoraja; species Leucoraja erinaceus. Next base: position 55,112,249 of record NC_073380.1, read on the forward strand.
TGTGAGGCAGTGGCTCTACCAGCTGTGCCACTGTGCCAGGCAGTGAACATGGATGGTCCGCTGGCTTACAAAGCAAAGGTGAGATGTCAAGCGTGAAATCCCAGACACTGATAGTTCGTGTTACCACTGTCCTGTGCAGCTGGCAACGCAAGCTTCCTTCCCGAGCCAGTGGGGGATTTCCTACATCTCGTTTCAGATATATTTTTAGATTTTCTGTTTGGTTTCCCTCTCCCAGGGCAACAGCAAGGGTGTGATAGAAGAGTGTAAAGCCAAAATAGAGTGGATGTGGGGCCAGACACAAAATGCTCGAGTAACTCAGTGGGTCAGGCAGCATCTCCAAAGAAAAGGAATAGGTGACGTTTCATGTTGGAACCCTTCTTCAGACTGGCAGAACCCTTCTCAAGTCTGAAGAAGTGTTCCAACCCAAAACTTTACTTATCTCTTTTCTCCAGAGATGCTGCTGCCTGACCCGGTGAGTTACTCCAGCATTTTGTGTCTATCTTCAGTATAAATCGGCATCTGCTGTTTCTTCATGCATGTGGATGCGGAGAGGATGTTTTGACTAGAGGGAGAGTCCTGGACCAGAGGGCACAGCCGCAGAATAAAAGGACGTGCTGTTAGAAAGGAGATGAGGAATTTCTTTAGCCAGAGAGCGGGGAATTTGGAATTCAGCTGTGGAGGCTGTCACTATGCCGAGCATGATGCCAAGACCACCTCTTATCTAGTTTAGTTTAGTTCAGTTTATTGTCACGTGTACCGAGGTTTGCAGGTGGTTGCTGGAGGTTGCAGGTAGTGGAAGCAGGTAGGGAGACTGACAAAAACCTTCAGGAACCGCACGGAAACCTTGGGTGGGCGCAAAGTCTCCAGAGGTTTCCGTTCAGGTTTCCTCAGTGGGACAGGGGCATTAAAAGCTTTTGTTGCATGCTAAGCAGTCAGTGGAAAGACTATACATGATTATAATCGAGCCATCCACAGTGTACAGATATAGGATAAAGGGAATAATGTTTAATGCAAGATAAAGTTCAGTAAAGTCCGATTAAATATAGTCTGAGTGTCTCCAATGAGGTAGATGGAAGCTCAGGACCGCTCTCTAGTTGTTGGTACGATGGTTCAGTTGCCTGATGACAGTTGGGAAGAAACAGTTCACTGTACATAATTCATTTCCTTTATATCGATATGCACAGCCAACTCTCTTAAATGCCACGATCGTACATGCTTCATCCGCCAATGATGGCAACCATATCTATGCCTCTCACAATTTAGTGTCCTATGTCCACCCATCTGCCACCTCACCTGTATCCACCTATCTCCAGCTTTTGTCCCAAGTCCACTTCTTTTCCAGATTTCTCCTCCCTCTTACCATCAGTGTCAAAAAGGGTCTCAATCCAAAATGTCACCTACCCATGTTCTGCAGAGATGCTGTCTGACCCACTGAGTTACTTCAGCACTTTGTATCTTTCTCTTAATCTCATCCATATAGAGATGCACAGTGGCGCAATGGTAGAGTTGCCGCCTTTGCAGCGTTAGAGACCCGGGTTTCATACTGACTACAGGTGCTGTCTGTGTGGAGTTTGTACGTTCTCCATGTGGCCACGTGGATTTTCTTCGGGTGCTCCAGTTTCCCCCTGGCTTCGGTAAAAATTGTAAATTGTCCCTAGTGTGTAGGATAATGTTAATCCACGGGGTGATCGCTGGTCGGCACAGACCCTGTAGACCGAAGGGCCTGCTTCCATGCTGTCTAAACTCTAAAGTTTAAATGTGACAGGAACCTGAGAGGCAACATTCATACAGAGGATGGTGGGTATATGAAACAAGCTGCCGGAGGAGGTAATTGAGGCAAGTACTGTAACAACATTTAAATGACACTTAGACTGGCATATGGATAGGAAAGGTTTAGAGGGATATGGTGTGGGGTAATGGGGCAAGTTTAGATGGAGCATGTTGGTCAGCATGGACAGGTTGGGCCGAATGGCTTGTTTCTAGCTGGGATATTGATAATTGGGAGATCGCATTATTAGGACTCTATGGTTAGTAGATGCCAGATTTGTTTGAATGGATTTTCACCCTTCTAATCTATATATCTATCTATACATAACTAAAACTCTGATCTTGTGCACTTCCGGTTTGCACGGTCTTTCTATTTGTGCAGAAACAGTACACGATAGCGCTACGATTTTTTGCCAGCTCACTCACCGTTCTTCTGTGCTGCAGGTGCAACAAGTTTCGTTCCGATTGGTGGTATATTGTAAAAGTTAGTGAGTTAAAAAAAAAATGTAAACCGTGCATGCGCAGATCGATCTCCTCTCCTGCCAGTCAGCGCCGCGTGGATTGGTGTATTCTCCTGTCTTTACTGGAGCTGAGGGACGCTGTGGATGGCCGGCGGAGGTCTCCAACCAGACTCAATTTTCAGAGTCACTGGAAGCGGCGCGGAGTCGCCGATGTCGCTAACCAGAAAGCGGAGACTCTGACCCCGGCGGAGGAGAACGACCAGCGGCGACCAGCGCCCGCTGTGAGTCCCCATCACACTGCCAGCACCAGCCCCTTCCCCTCTGGTCCCCCTCGCTGGCTCCTGCCCCCCTCCCCTGTGAAACCCCCCTCTCCCCCATGGCTCTTCCCCCGTCTTTTCTCTGAGCTCCCTCCCCCCGCCCCCCCACTCATACACCTCTCTCCCCCCACACCCCCCCCTCCCCCTAGCCCACACACCCCTCCCGCCATCCCCCTGGGCCCTGAGCCTGGCTCTGAGGGTGCCGACGGCTGATGTTGCTCCGGGGCACGCAAGAAGGGAGAGGAGCGGTAACCTCGAGATCCTGGGGAGGTGAGGAGGGAGGCTAGGGGAGGAGGGGGATAGAGAGATAGAAGGGGGGTAGGGAGGGGAGAGAAGTTATGGAGGGAGGGAGGGTGGGAGTGACTGAGTGTAGGGGGTAGGAGAGGTGAGGGAGGGATTGTGAGAGGGGAGGAGGAGAGGGGAGAGAAAAGGGAGGGTGAAGAGGAGGTGGAGAGAGTGTTGGGGATGAGGGGAAAAGAGCCATGCCTGCGCAGTTGGGATGAGTGGTGGAATTTTGCATTGGGGAATGGGTTGCTTTGGGGGACCAGGCCCCCCCTGTGACAGGGACCCAACGGGTCCCACTTAGTCTAGTATCATTATAAAAATGCCCCATTTTATTATCATTCTTTCCTATTTTTAGGTTATTGGAGCAGATTAACCTATTTTAACTCTACCTAACACTGGTTCCATAACACTTATTAATCTCCTTAATAACTTTTCAGTAATCTTCCAACATTAATATCTTTTGAGGAAAGTTAGATTCATGCAGTTAGTGGTGTGACTGCATGAAAATGCTGGTACATTTCGGCAATTATAATTGTAAGGGTTTGGGTCCTTCGAAGGTAGCTATGTACTGTATGTACTATTCAAGACCATGGGACATAGAAGGAGAATTAGGCCATTCGGCCCATTGAGCCTGCTCTACCATTCAATCACGGCTGAAAAAATGTTTCCCTCTCAACCTCATTCTCCTGCCTTCTCCCCATAACCACTGACACCCTTACTAACCAAGAATCTGTCAATCTCCATTTAAAAAATATCCAATGATTCCACAACTGTCTGCGGCAATGAATTCCACAGATTCACCACCTTCTGACTAAAGAAATCCCTCCTCATCTCCATTGCATATCTACCTCCTTTTATTCTGAGGCTGCGCCCTCTGGTCCTAGATTCTCCCACTCGTGGAAACATCCGCTCCACATCCACTCTATCCAGGCCTTTCATTATTCGGTAAGTTTCAACGAGGTTCTCCCTCATCCTTCTAAACCCCAGCGAGCACAAGCCCAGTGCCATCAAAAGCTCAGCATCTTTTAACCCAAACGTCTCCAGGATCATTCTCGTAAACCTCTTCGGGACCCTCTTCAATGTCAGTACCTTCCCTGCAACAGTAGGAGATGCAACACCTGTCCCTATACCTCCTCCCTCGACTCCGTCCAAGGACTCCCTCAGTCTTTTCAGGTGAGGCAGATGTTCACTTGCACCCCCTCCAACCCCATCTACTGTATCCGCTGTTCCAGGTGTGGATTCCTATACATCGGCGAGACCAAGCGCAGGCTCGGCAAATGTTTCACTGAACACCTCCGCTCAGTTTGCCTAAACCTACCTGATCTCCTGGTTACTAAACACTTTAACTCCCCCTCCCATGTCCACGCTGACATTTCTGTCCTGGGCCTCCTCCAGTGTCAGGGTGAGGCCCAACGCAAATTGGAGAAACAGCAGCTCATATTTCGCTTAGGCAGCTTACACCTCACAGCGCCAGAGACCTGGGTTCGATGGGTACTGTCTGCACGAAGTTTGTACGTTCTCCCTGTGGCCGTGTGGGTTTCCTCCAGGTACTCCAGTTTCTTCCCACATCCCAGAGACATGTAGGTTTGTAGGTTAATTGTCTTTGGTGAAATTGTAAATTGTCCCAAGTGTGTAGGATAGTATTAGTGCACAGAGTGATCACTGGTCGGCAGGGACAAGGTTGGACAAAGGGCCTGTTTCTGCACTGTATCTCTCAAGTCTAAAGAGTAGCTTCAGTAGTTGAAGCCCTGAAGAAGTGTCTTGACGCGAAACATCCCCTATCCACGTTCTCCAGAGTCTCTGGAGACCCGCTGAGTTACTTTGTGTCCTTCTTTGTAAACCAGCATCTGCAGTTCCTTGTTTCTAGCTTTGATAGTTTACTCTACATTGATAGAAAGTGAATCAGAGAGAAATGGAGCATCTCTTTCCATGCTGTATCTCTAAAGTAGTGTCTCAAGACAAGTTCATTTAAATGCAGGATTGTGTAGGAAGGAACTGCAGATGGCAGCAGGCAGTGAAGAAAGCGAATGGTATGTTAGCTTTCATAGCAAAAGGATTTGAGTATAGGAGCAGGGAGGGTCTACTGCAGTTGTACAGGGTCTTGGTGAGACCACACCTGGAGTATTGCGTACAGTTTTGGTCTCCAAATCTGAGGAAGGACATTCTTGCCATAGAGGGAGTGCAGAGACGGTTCACCAGACTGATTCCTGGGATGTCAGGACTGTCTTATGAAGAAAGACTGGATACACTTGGTTTATACTCTCTAGAATTTAGGAGACTGAGAGGGGATCTTATAGAAACTTACAAAATTCTTAAGGGGTTGGACAGGCTAGATGCAGGAAGATTGTTCCCGATGTTGGGGAAGTCCAGGACAAGGGGTCACAGCTTAAGGATAAGGGGGAAATCCTTTAAAAACGAGATGAGAAGAACTTTTTTCACACAGAGAGTGGTGAATCTCTGGAACTCTCTGCCGCAGAGGGTAGTCGAGGCCAGTTCATTGGCTATATTTAAGAGGGAGTTAGATGTGGCCCTTGTGGCTAAGGGGATCAGAGGGTATGGAGAGAAGGCAGGTACGGGATATTGAGTTGGATGATCAGCCATGATCATATTGAATGGCGGTGCAGGCTCGATGGGTCGAATGGCCTACTCCTGCACCTAATTTCTATGTTTCTATGTTGATTTACACCAAAGATAGGCACAAAACGATGGAGTGACTCCGGGTCAGGCAGCATCTCTGGAGCGAAAGAATGGGTGATGAAGAAGGGTCTCGGCCCGAAACATCACCCATTGCTTCCCTCCAGAGATGCTGCCTGACTTGCTGAGTTACTCCAACATTTTGTATCTGTCTTAAAAGCAGAAGTGTGTAGGAAGGAAATGCAGATGCTGGTTTAAGCCGTAGATAGATACAAAAAGCTGAAGTAACTCAGCAGGACAGACAGCATCTCTGGAGAGAAGGAATGGGTGACGTTTCGGGGCGAGTCCCTCCTTCAGGCTGAAAGTCGTGGGAAAGGGAAAGGAGAGATAGAGACAGTGATGTAGAGAGATAAAGAACATAGAAACATAGAAACATAGAAATTAGGTGCAGTAGTAGGCCATTCGGCTCTTCGAGACTGCACCGCCGTTCAACATTATCATGGCTGATCATCCAACTCAGTATCCCGTACCTGCCTTCTCTCCATACCCTCTGATCCCCATAGCCACAAGGGCCACATCTAACTCCCTCTTAAATATAGCCAAGGAACTGGCCTCAACTACCATATAACCATATAACATATAACCATTGTGGAGAGTACAGAGGAGATTTACTAGAATGTTGCCTGGGTTTCAACAACTAAGTTACAGAGATAGGTTGAATTAGTTAGGTCTTTATTCTCTGGAGCGCAGAAGGTTAAGGGGGGACCTGATAGAGGTCTTTAAAATGATGAGAGGGATAGACAGAGTTGATGTGAACAAACTTTTCCCTTTGAGAATAGGGAAGATTCAAACAAGAGGACATGACTTCAGAATTAAGGGACAGAAGTTTAGGGGTAATATGAGGGGGAACTTCTTTACTCAGAGAATGGTAGCGGTGTGGAATGAGCTTCCAGTGGAAGTGGTGGAGGCAGGTTCATTGGTATCATTTAAAAATAAATTGGATAGGCATATGGATGAGAAGGGAATGGAGGGTTATGGTATGAGTGCAGGCAGGTGGGACTAAGGGGAAAAAAAAATTGTTCGGCATGGACTTGTAGGGCCGAGATGGCCTGATTCCGTGCTGTAATTGTTATATGGTTATATGGTTATATAACCATATAACAATTTACAGCACGAAAAAAAGTCCATCTCGACCCTTCTAGTCCGTGCCGAACACGTATTCTCCCCATGTCCCATATACCTACGCTCAGACCATAACCCTCCATTCCCTTCCCATCCATATAACTATCCAATTTATTTTTAAATGATAAAAACGAATCTGCCTCCACCACCTTCACTGGAAGCTCATTCCACACAGCCACCACTCTCTGAGTAAAGAAGTTCCCCCTCATGTTATCCCTAAGCTTCTGTCCCTTAATTCTCGTCATGTCCCCTTGTTTGAATCTTCCCTACTCTCAGTGGGAAAAGCTTATCCACGTCAACTCTGTCTATCCCTCTCATCATTTTAAAGACCTCTATCAAGTCCCCCCTTAACCTTCTGCGCTCCAAAGAATAAAGGCCTAACTTGTTCAACCTTTCTCTGTAACTTAGTTGCTGAAACCCAGGCAACATTCTAGTAAATCTCCTCTGTACTCTCTCTATTTTGTTGACATGCTTCCTATAATTAGGCGACCAAAATTGTACACCATACTCCAGAATTGGCCTCACCAATGCCTTGTACAATTTTAACATTACATCCCAACTTTTATACTCAATGCTCTGATTTATAAAGGCCAGCACACCAAAAGCTTTCTTTACCACCCTATCTACATGAGATTCCACTTTCAGGGAACTGTGCACAGTTATTCCCAGATCCCTCTGTTCACCTACATTCTTCAATTCCCTACCATTTATCATGTACGTCCTATTTTCATTTGTCCTGCCAAGATGTAGCACCTCACACTTATCAGCATTAAACTCCATCTGCCATCTTTCAGCCCACTCTTCCAACTGGCATAAATCTCTCTGTAGACTTTGAAAATCTACTTCATTATCCGCAACCTCACCTATCTTAGTATCATCTGCATACTTACTAATCCAATTTACCACACCATCATCCAGATCATTGATGTACATGACAAACAACAGTGGACCCAACACAGATCCCTGAGGCACCCCACTTGTCACCGGCCTCCAACCTAACAAACAACCATCCACCATTACTCTCTGGCATCTCCCATTCAGCCATTGTTGAATCCATCTTGCTACTCCACCATTAATACCCAACCATTGAACCTTCTTAACCAACCTTCCATGAGGAACCTTGTCAAAGGCCTTACTGAAGTCCATATATACAACATCCACTGCTTTACCCTCATCAATTTCCCGAGTAACCTCTTCAAAAAATTCAAGAAGATTAGTCAAACATGACCTTCCAGGCACAAATCCATGTTGACTGTTCCTAATCAGACCCTGTTTATCCAGATGCTTATATATATTATCTCTAAGTATCCTTTCCATTAATTTGCCCACCACTGACGTCAAACTAACAGGTCTATAATTGCTAGGTTTACTCTTAGACCCCTTTTTAAACAATGGAACAATATGCGCAGTACGCCAATCCTCCGGTACTATTCTCGTTTCTAATGACATTTGAAATATTTCTATCATAGCCCCTGCTATTTCTACACTAACTTCCCTCAATGTCCTAGGGAATATCCTGTCCGGACCTGGAGACTTATCCACTTTTATATTTCTCAAAAGTGTCAGTACTTCATATTCTTTGAATCTCATAGTATCCATAGCTACTCTACTTGTTTCCCTTACCTCACGTAATTCAATATCCTTCTCCTTGGTGAATACCGAAGAAAAGAAATTGTTCAATATCTCCCCCATCTCTTTTGGCTCTGCAGATAGCTGTCCACTCTGACTCTCTAATCGACCAATTTTATCCCTCGTTATCCTTTTGCTATTAATATAGCTGTAGAAACCCTTTGGATTTACTTTCACCTTACTTGCCAAAGCAACCTAATATCTTCTTTTAGCTTTTCTAATTTCTTTCTTAAGATTCTTTTTACATTCTTTATACTCCTCAGGCACTTCATTTACTTCATGCTGCCTATAATTATTGTAGATCTCCCTCTTTTTCCGAACCAAGTGTCCAATTTCCCTTGAAAACCATGGCTCTTTCCAATTTTTACTATTTCCTTTCAACCGAACAGGGACATAAAGATTCTGTCCTCTTAAAATTTCACCTTTAAATGTACTCCATTTCTCTTCCACATCTTTCCCATAAAACAAACTGTCCCAATTTACTCCTTTTAAATCCTTTCGCATCTCCTCAAAGTTAGCCTTTCTCCAATCAAAAATCTCAACCCTAGGTCCAGTTCTGACCCTCTCCATAATTATATTGAAACTAATGGTATTGTGATCACTGGTCCCGAACTGTTCCCCAACGCATACCTCCGCCACCTGACCCGTCTCATTTCCTAACAGGAGGTCCAGCACCACCCCTTCTCTAGTAGGAACTTCTATGTATTGCTGCAAAAAACTATCCTGCACACATTTTACAAACTCCAACCCATCCAGCCCATTTACAGAATGTGTTTCCCAGTCTATGTGTGGAAAATTGAAATCTCCCACAATCACCACCTTGTGCTTACTACTAATATCTGCAATCTCCTTACATATTTGCTCTTCCAATTCTCGCTCCCCATTTGGCGGTCTATAATACACCCCTATAAGTGTTGCTACCCCTTTCCCATTTCTCAGTTCCACCCAAATAGCCTCCCTAGACGAGCCCCCTAATCTATCCTGCCAAAGCACTGCTGTAATATCTTCCCTGATAAGCAATGCAACACCTCTACCTCTTGCCCCTCCAATTCTATCACACCTGAAGCAACGAAATCCTGGAATATTTAGTTTCCAATCACAGCCCTCATGCAACCATGTTTCACTGATCGCCACAACATCATACTTCCAGGTGTCAATCCAGGCTCTAAGTTCATCCACCTTTCTTACAATGCTTACAAAAGTGGGGTTACGTTTGCTACCCGCCAATCCTCAGGAACTACTCCAGAATCTAAAGAGTTTTGAAAGATTATTACTAATGCATCCACTATTTCTGGATCTACTTCCTTAAGTATTCTGGGATGCAGCCTATCTGGTCCTGGGGATTTATCGGCCTTTAATCCATTCAATTTACCCAACACCACTTCCCAACTAACCTGGATTTCACTCAATTCCTCCAACTATATAACCATATAACCATATAACAATTACAGCACGGAAACAGGCCATCTCGACCCTTCTAGTCCGTGCCGAACACATAATCTCCCCTAGTCCCATATACCTGCGCTCAGACCATAACCCTCCATTCCCTTCCCATCCATATAACTATCCAATTTATTTTTAAATGATAAAAACGAACCTGCCTCCACCACCTTCACTGGAAGCTCATTCCACACAGCTACCACTCTCTGAGTAAAGAAGTTCCCCCTCATGTTACCCCTAAACTTCAGTCCCTTAATTCTCAAGTCATGTCCCCTTGTTTGAATCTTCCCTACTCTCAGTGGGAAAAGCTTTTCCACGTCAACTCTGTCTATCCCTCTCATCATTTTTAAAAACCTCTATCAAGTCCCCCCTTAACCTTCTGCGCTCCAAAGAATAAAGCCCTAACTTGTTCAACCTTTCTCTGTAACTTAGTTGCTGAAACCCAGGCAACATTCTAGTAAATCTCCTCTGTACTCTCTCTATTTTGTTGACATCCTTCCTATAATTAGGCGACCAAAATTGTACACCATACTCCAGAATTGGCCTCACCAATGCCTTGTACAATTTTAACATTACATCCCAACTCCTTTGACCCGCGGTCCCCTGCTATTTCCGGCAGATTATTTATGTCTTCCTTAATGAAAACGGAACCAAAGTAGTTATTCAATTGGTCCGCCATATCCTTGTTCCCCATGATCAACTCACCTGTTTCTGACTGCAAGGGACCTACATTTGTTTTAACTAATCTCTTTCTTTTCACATATCTATAAAAACGTTTGCAGTCAGTTTTTATGTTCCCTGCCAGTTTTCTTTCATAATCTATTTTTCCTTTCCTAATTAAGCCCTTTGTCCTCCTCTGCTGGTCTCTGAATTTCTCCCAGTCCTCTGGTATGCTGCTTTTTCTGGCTAATTTGTACGCATCATCCTTCACTTTGATACTATCCCTGATTTCCCTTGTTATCCACGGATGCACTACCTTCCCTAATTTATTCTTTTGCCAAACTGGGATGAACAATTTTTGTAGTTCATCCATTCAGTCTTTAAATGTCTTCCATTGCATATCCACCGTGAACCCTTTTAGAATTAATTGCCAGTCAATCTTGGCCAATTCATGTCTCATACCCTCAAAGTTACCTTTCTTTAAGTTCAGAACCATTGTTTCTGAATTAACAATCTCACTCTCCATCCTAATGAAGAACTCAACCATATTATGGTCACTCTTGCCCAAGGGGGCACGTACAACAAGACTGCTAACTAACCCTTCCTCATTACTCAATACCCAGTCTAAAATAGCCTGCTCTCTCGTTGGTTCCTCTACATGTTGATTTAGATAACTATCCCGCATACATTCCAAGAAATCCTTTTCCTCAGCACCCCTGCCAATTTGATTCACCCAATCTATTTGTAGAATGAAGTCACCCATTATAACTGTTTTGCCTTTGTCGCACGCATTTCTAATTTCCTGTTTGATACCATCTCCAACTTCACTACTACTGTTAGGTGGCCTGCACACCACACCCACCAGCGTTTTCTGCCCCTTAGTGTTTCGCAGCTCTACCCATACCGATTCCACATCCTCCAAACTAATGTCCTTCCTTTCCATTGCGTTAATCTCCTCTCTAACCAGTAACGCTACCCCATCTCCTTTTCCTTTCTCTCTATCCCTCCTGAATATTGAATATCCCTGGATGTTCAGCTCCCAGCCTTGGTCACCCTGGAGCCATGTCTCCGTGATCCCAACTATATCATAATCACTAATGGCTATCTGCACGTTCAACTCATCCACTTTATTACGAATACTCCTTGCCTTCAGGCTTGTCTTTACAACGGTCTTACCCCTTATACAATTATGTTGAAAAGTGGCCCTTTTTGATTTTTGCCCTGGTTTTGTCTGCCTGCCACTTTTACTTTTCACCTTTCTCCTATTGCTTCTACCCTCATTTTACACCCCCCTGCCTCTCTGCTCTTGTACCCATCCCCCTGTCACATTAGTTTAAATCCTCCCCGACAGCACTAGCAAACACCCCCCCAAGGACATTGGTTCCATTCCAGCCCAGGTGCAGACCGTCCTGTTTGTCCTGTTTGTACTGGTTTGTAGAGTGGATGGAGTGCGAGAAGGAAGGGGTAGAGTGACCAATGAATGAAAGATATGTAACAGGCCATTGTTAGCTGTTTGTTGGGTGAAAACGAGAAGCAGGAGTCACAAGGCACCGGTGAGGAGGGGGTTAAAAGCTGCATCTCCTCCCCCGCTCCCCATCAGCCAGCGAGCAACGTGGGCTGCATTGAGTGACGGGGAGAGAGCCAGAGAAGAGGATCAGTGATAGGATAATGGTACAGTGAGAGGGACAGAGAGAGGGGGAGAGAGACGGAGGCATTTCACTCTCTGCTCTCTGCAACAGAGCAGATATTTTTTTTAATTTCCTTTTTTTTCGTGGCTGGCTCAATTTTTGTTTGTTGGGGCCATGAGGACGTTTGCACCCCTGGATCGTTGCTACTCCAGCAGCTGCTGTTGCTGCCATGTCCGCACTGGCACCATCATCTTGGGGGTCTGGTACATGGTGAGTGGGATGCCTGAGCAAGGGGGGAGAGGAGGGGGTGGTGGAGGGACAAAGGGCAGTGGGTGGGGGAGAGGGGAGGGAAGAGGGGGAGGGAGAAGGGGTAGGGGAGAGGCAGGAGGAAGGAAGTGGGGAGGGAGGATGGGGGGGGGAGGGGTGAAGGAGGGGAGAGGAGGGGGAGAGAGGCCAGTGGAAAGAGGGGAGGGAGGAGGAAGGGAAAAGGGTAGGGGAGAGAGAGGGGGGGGAAGTGAGGGAGAGAGAAGGGATGGAGGGCAGGGGAGAGGGACAGGGGAAGGGAGAGGTGGGGGGGAGAGAGGAGGGAGGGAGAGAGGGGACAGGGAGAGGGACCAGGGAGAGGAAAAAGGGAGGGAGCGAGAGGGGGCAGGGGAGAGGATCAAGGGAGGGGAGAATGGGATGGAATGGATCAGGGAAGAAGGGAGTGAGTGTAGGGCAGAGTAATGAGTACGGGGAGAATGGGGGAGGGAGCAGGGGTTTCAAGAACCAATTTAAGTTGAGAATGGAAATATTTAATAGGAACGTAAGGGGCAGCTTTTTCACGCAGAGGGTGATGGGTGTATGGAACAAGCTGCCAGAGGAGGTAGTTAAGGTAGGTACAATAACAACATTTAAAATACATTTGGACAGATACATGGATAGCACAGGTTTAGAGCGATATAGGCCAAACATGGACAGGTGGGGCTAATGTAGATGGCGGGGGCAAGTTGGGACAAAGGGCCTGTTGACAAAGATGGGGAGAGTTGGGGAAGGAAGGAGGAAGTGGGAAGGGAGAAATGGAACAGGATGAGGGTGGAGACTTAGGGAGTGAGAGGCCAATGGGCAATATGGACCAAACACAGGCAGGTGGGACAAGTGTAGGTGGGACATGTTGATCGGCGTGGGCAAGTTGGGCCGAAGGGCCTGTTCCCATGCTGTATGACTAGGAGTGAGGGAGATGAGGGGGGGGAGGGGGGGAAGGGAGAGAGTGTAGGAGGGGGGGGAAGGGGGAGGGCAGAAGGAAGTAGAGTGGATGGAGTGCGAGAAGGAAGGGGTAAAGCAAGGAAGAGAGGAAACATGAGAGGAGAGGGAGCAAGTGAGGGAATGAGACAGGGAGTGAGGAGTAGGACAATGAGGAGATGAGAAGAGGTGACTGAGATGGAGTGAATGTGGAGAGGATGCTTCCACTAGTGGGAGCATCTAGGACCAAAGGGCACAGCCACAGAATAAAAGGATGTACCTTTAGAATGGAGATGAGGAAGAATTTCTTTAGCCAGAGGGTGATGAATCTGAGCAATTCATTGCCACAGATGGCTGAGGAAGCCAAGTCAATTGATAGTTTTAAGGCAGAGATTGACAAACAAAAAGGGTGTCATAGACTTATGGGGAGAATGCAGGACAATGGGGTTGAGAGGGAGAAATAGTTCAAACATGATCGAATGGCAGAGCAGATACGATGGGCCGAATGGCCTCATTCTGCTCCTAAAGGGTGGCACAGTAGCACAGCGGTAGTTGCTGCCTCACATCGCCAGAGACCCAGGTTTGATCATGACCTCAGGTGCTGTCTGTACAGAGTTTGAACGTTCACCCTGTGACCATGTGGGTTTTCTCCAGGTGCTCTGGTTTCCTCCCACACTCAAAAAAACGTACAGGTTTGTAGGTTAATTGACTGGTAAAGATTGTAAATTGTCCCTGGTGTGTGGGATAGTGCTGGTATACGGGGTTATCGCTGGTCGGTGCGGACTCGGTGGGAGGTCTTGTTTCCGCGCTGTATGTCTATAGCGTGAAGTGTTGATAGGCTAAGCCCATGTACTGTACACCTGGCCTTGGGAGGTTATGTCTGAGGCTGTATAACCTTCAGGCAGCTTTGCATTGTGAGCGTAATTAAGTTAATACATTAGGCGGCAGGCTCTTTGTAAGCCGTTTGCTAAGAATATCCTGCAGAGGACTGCAATCATTTGGATTAGCACACCTGAGCACAAAAAGATGCAATCATCAAATTCTTGGGACTAAACCCAGAGAGAGAATAATTTCATCAACTATCTGTGGGCTCAGAGGATCATTGTCTGCATTCCTAAGCAACTCTCCATTGTTTAAACAAGATCGAGGAGACGCATGTTAAAAATAGTGGAGTTTAATTTTCCATGGTGTCTGGGAACTATTTTGAGCCAATCTATTTCCAGCTTTGCTCTATTTTGCTGCAGATTTTTCCTGCTGGTGTATAACCCATTTTGTGATGGAATTATAAATTAGAATCCTGGAATTGTTGTATGGAAAAAAAGGGGGAAACACTTCAGCCCTTTACAACGTAGAACATTGAACAGTACAGTTTAGGTTCAGTGGTAATCAAATCAAACCATCTTATCTTCCTCCACTAACAGTTTAGTTTAGGTTAGAGATACAGCGTGGAAATAGGCCCTTTCCCCTACAGAGTCCGCGCCGGCCGACCAGCGATCAAACATACAGTAGTTCTATCCTACATGCTTAGGGGCAATATACACAAGGCACAAACCTACAAACAGGAGCATATGGTAAAAACCCACGGGGTCACAGGAGAATGTACAAACTCTGTACAGATAGCACCTGTGGTCTGGATCGAACCCGGGTCTCTGGCGTTGTAAGACATTGTGACGCTACTGTGCCAGCCCTGGTCTTCCAGGAAAACAATCCAAGTCTGCCCAACCTCTCCTTATAGCTAGTACCCGCTCATCCAGACAGCATCCTGGTAAACCTCGTCTGCACCCTCTCCAAGGCCTCCACATCCTTTCTGTAATGGGGCCAACGAACTGCATGCAATACTCCAAATGTAGCCTAACCAAAGACTATTCCAAAGCTGCATCAAGTTTACTTTCGTTTATAATTGTCACGTGTACCACGGTGCAGTGAAAAGCTTTTTTATTGCCTTGCTATCCGGTCAGACTATACATGATTACAATCGAGCCATCCACAGTGTACAGGTAAAGGATATAATGTTTAGTGCAAGATCAGTAAAGTCCGATTAACAATAGTTCAAAGGTCTCCAATGAGGTAGATGGTAGTTTAGGACCGCTCTCTAGTTGTTGATGAGACGATTCAGTTTCCCGATAACAGCTGGGAAGAAAGAATCTGGAGGTGTACGTTTTCACACTTCTGTACCTCTTGCTTGATGGGAGAGGGGGGAAGAGGGAGTGTGAGGCTGCTCCTTGATTGTGCTGGTGGCCTTGCCGAGGCAGCGTGAAGTGTAGATGGAGTCAATGGAAGAGAGGTTGGTTTACGTGATGGTCTGCGCTGTGTCCACGACCCTCTGCATCATGAGTTCCTGATTCTTGTACACAATGCCTCAACCGATGAAGGCAAGCATACCATATGCGTTCTTTACCACTCTGTCTCCTTGACTATGCTGGCTACAAGAGGAGCAATCCCATTCTTTTGCTTCTGTCCCCACTGCCCCAGTATGGTTGCCTCTTCAGTGCCGATCCAATTCCTTGTTTGAAAGTTCTAGTAGACTCTGTTTTCACTGTCCCTATGAGTTTGTACCATTTGGAAATTGTCCCTGGACTGTAGGATAGAATTAGTGCACAGGTGATCACTGGTCAGCGTGGACTCGGTGGGCCGAAGGGCCTGTTTCCACCCTGCATCGTTAAAAAAAATCTAAAATTGAAAGATCTGAACCCAACAGCTAAATCGCACCCTACCTTCCTCAGTAAAACAGGTGGTCTTGGCAACTTACTGTCCAAGCACATCCAGCTTCTACAGTCCCTACTGCCCATATAACCATATAACAATTACAGCACGGAAACTGGCCATCTTGTCCCTTCTAGTCCGTGCTGAACACTTATTCTCCCTTAGTCCCATCTACCTGCACTCAGACCATAACCCTCCTTTCCTTTCCCATCCATATGCCTATCCAATTTATTTTTAAATCGAACCTGCCTCCACCACTTCCACTGGAAGCTCATTCCACACCGCCACCACTCTCTGAGTAAAGAAGTTCCCCCTCATGTTACCCCTAAACTTCTGTCCCTTAATTCTCAAATCATGTCCTCTTGTTTGAATCATCCCTACTCTCAATGGAAAAAGCTTATCCACGTCAACTCTGTCTATCCCTCTCATCATTTTAAAGACCTCTATCAAGTCCCCCCTTAACCTTCTGCGCTCCAAAGAATAAAGGCCTAACTTGTTCAACCTTTCTCTGTAACTTAGTTGCTGAAACCCAGGCAACATTCTAGTAAATCTCCTCTGTACTCTCTCTATTTTGTTGATATCTTTCCTATAATTTGGCGACCAAAATTGTACACCATACGCCAGACATGGCCTCACCAATGCCTTGTACAATTTTAACATTACATCCCAACTTCTATACTCAATGCTCTGATTTATAAAGGCCAGCACACCAAAAGCTTTCTTTACCACCCCATAACATCTACTCCAATCAGACCCAACACATCGTCTTTCCATTCCCTCTACAGATGCTGCCTGATCTGCTGAGTTCCTCCTGCACTTTATCTTGAGCTCAGGTTCCAGTAATTGCAGCCTCTTGTGCCTTAAACCATGATACATAGGAGCAGAATTAGGCCACTCGGCGCATCGAGTCTACTCCGCCATTCAATCATGGCTGATCTACCTTTCCTTCTCTACCCCATTCTCCTGCCTTATCCCCCTTAACCTTTGACACACTTTTGCCTCTGTCCCACTTAGGAAACATGAACGGAAACCTCTGGAGACTTTGCGCCCCACCCAAGGTTTCCGTGTGGTTCCCGGAGGTTTTTGTCAGTCTCCCTAATGGTCGAAAGTGGTTTCTGCTTCTTCTATGTTCCGGCGATTATTTCAAAAAACTCAAAACCGGCCGCGACTAAAAATAGGTTGCCGTTTTAAAAATCGGTAATTTTTTAGTTGAAGCCGGTTGCGATGCTAATTGAAGGTGGTTGCTGGAGGTTGCAGGTGGTTGCCGGAGGTTGCAGGTGGTTGCCGGAAGTTGCAGGTAGTGGAAGGTAAGACCTTTTTTTCCACCCAGTTTTATTCCACCAGGGAGGTCTTAGGGGCGACCAGAACTGCACGCAATACACTGAATGCAAACTAACCAAAGTTTTATAAAGCTGCAAAGTGACCTTGATTCTTACATTCGAAGAAAGTAGATTTTATTCCTCGGAGGATATTAGCGAATTAGATGGATTTTTTATGACAATCATCAAACTATTTAGAAGAAAAAAGGTGCATTTATTATCTAATTCCTTGGTGGGATTTGAAGTTGTGACTCGGGACTTTGGAAACCAGGCTGGAAACTTAACAACCACACACTCATACCGAAATTCCTGTAGCTTCATGAGTCTATTACTCAAATAATTTGTTATTGCATGTTTATTTAATTGAAGTGCCACAAATACTGTGCTGGGATTCAGAATCGATTTTAGATTAAAAATGTCCAGGGTATTCTTGAGCAAACGTTGATTTTAAACACTGGTTCTATGTTATCCCACTTTCACACCCGCTCCCTACACATCAGGGGCAATTTTACAGCTGCACCACTGACCCACCCTTTGATTATGTTTGCTGCTTTTCTGAGGCAGCATGGTGTAGATGGAGTCGATGGTGGGGAGTCTGATCTGTGCGATGGACTGGGCTACATCTACAACTCTCTGATCACCTGCAGGCAGAGGAGATTAACTTGACTTCATGCCCGGCACAGACAGTGCGGGCCAAAGGGCCTGTTCCCACGCTGTACAGTTCTATGTTCTATGCACTCTTTCCCCTCTCGTGTGTTACCTGCTTGACTGGCTGCAGATAGCGATACCTAACATTGCCATCATTTTTCACCTCACCTTCCACTTCCCCACGCCAGTTGCTTTATTTTATTTCTCTGGGTCCCCAGTAAATGATGGACAACAGCCCAATGGTTCAATGGTTCTTCAATGTCACAAAAACAAACGCACAGTGAAATTATTTTCATTTCACACAGTCCAGTACAGTATCGCCATACCTGAGCACAAACCCCGATTAGCAAAGTGTACAGAAATAGTCCAAATCTCCAAAGTCCCCAATCGATCATCGCCCGTATGACCTGCCTAAACATCATAGTTGTACTCAACTTTACAGCAGTTTCTGGCTGTTCATTCCACATAGTCACCAATCTCTGTGTGAAAAGGTTGCCCCTTTGTTCGTTTTAAAATCTGACCCCTCTCACCTGACAATGTACCAGTTTGCACTTAGTCTGAATTAAACTGCATCTGCCATCCCCTTGCCCAGTTGACCCGTATAGAGTGGCATAGAGTACAGAAGAATGGAGCACATTCTATCTATCTAGGAACCGTCAAGCCGCCCCCCCCACCCCCCATCTCCCGAAGACCAGAAAGTGGGATGATGGAGTCAGTGAGGAGCGAGGGAACCAGGAGGATGGAGTCGGCGACGACGGACACAACCGGCGAGGAGTAAGGCGGATGGGAAAGGAGTGGGAACCGGGATCTGGCCCATCGCACCCTCGAGGTCAGCTGCGGGAGGCTCCCACGGGACACAAAGATGGACGGGGCACAAACCTCGTCGCTCATCCAAGGCCTTTACACCACGCAGTTCACTCCAGTTTAATTGACGGGTCATTAAACGTCAACTGAGCTGCAACGTGATCCAGGGTTGTATTGGAATGGAGAGGAACGGGAATTTGATCACCTGCTTTCCATTACATAAAACCGTTTCAAGTACCTGTACAAGAGAATTCTTCAGTGATCAAGGTAGTTGTCTAGTACTTTAGCAAAGACAAGTTAATTTTGCCTGAAATGAGTAAGTGGTAATGTATATCATGGCAATGCAAGTCACATGGGATCGTCATCATTGTAACTGAAGCAGTCACATCATTAAATTTTCAATGATCCCTGAAGCTGATACATAATAAACAAAGGGGTAGACTGTTGTATTTTCATTGAATCCAAGTCCTGAATTCGTAAGGGTAGAACCGTCCTTAGAAACACAATTCCACATGGACCTTTAGAAAAGACACAAATTGCTGGAGCTACTCAGCCGGTTAGGCAGCATCTCTGGAGAACATGGATAAGTGACGTTTCGGGTCAGGACCTTACTTCAGACTGATTGTGGGAGTGGGGAAGCTGGAAAAGTGGAGAGGCTGTGACCAGGCAATAGGCCGACACCGGCTTGCAGGCTTGACAGGCAGATAGATGGTTGGAACAAAGGCCAGAGATAATAGGTCTGCAACGGGGCGGGGGGCAGTGTGGGTGTAGAGGGGAGAAATGGGCGAAAAACCAGGATGGGTGGGGTGATGTGAATGAGAAAACATGCGGTGTGGGTTAGGTTAGAGGTGAACTAAAATAGAAGAATTCAATTATTCATACTGTTGGGTTGTAAACCAGCCAAGTGGAATATGAGGTGCTGTTCCTCCAGGTGGGCCCAAAGTGTGTGTAGGATAGTGTGCAGGGATCGCTGGTCAGTGCGAACTTGGCGGGCTAGATTGGAAGGGCCTGTTTCCACGCTGTATCTCTAACGTCTGTCATAGAACACTACAGCACAGGAACAGGCTCTTCAGCCTACAATATCTGAGCCCAACCCAACCGATGCCAAGTCCAACCCTTAAACTAAAAAACAAAACAAATCAGCTTTCAAAGTGAGTGGTTAATGCTTTGACTTTCTCTCCCGTTAGTTAATCAACGGCGTGGTGCTGCTGATTCTACTGTCTGCTCTCGGCGACCCTGACCATTACAAGTTGGCCCACGCTGAGTTTGGCACTGACTGTGACTTCACCGATGATACCAGTAAGTCCGTCAACATAAACATCGCCGGTGAATCACTGCGACAGCAAGCATGCCTTTAAACCAGACAGAACACATTGAAGATTAATGAGGATGTTGCCAGAACTCAAGTGCCTGAGCTATAGGGAGAGGTTGGCCAGGCTGGGACTCTATTCCTTGGAGAGCAGGGGGATGAGGGGGTGATCCAATAGAGTTGTACAAAATCATGAAGGGAATTGATAGGGTGAATAGACGGTCTTTTACCCTGAATAGGGGAATCAAAAACCAGAGGACATAGAAACATAGAAAATAGGTGCAGGAGTAGGCCATTCGGCACTTCGAGCCTGCACCGCCATTCAATATGATCATGGCTGATCATCCAATTCAGTATCCCGTACCTTCCTTCTCTCCATACCCCCTGATCCCTATAGCCACAAGGGCCACATCTAACTCCCTCTTAAATATAGCCAATGAACTGGCCTCAACTACCTTGTGTGGCAGAGAATTCCACCACTGTGTGCAAAATGTGTTTCTCATCTCGGTCCTAAAATAATTCCCCCTTATCCTTAAACTGTGACCCCTTGTTCTGGACTTCCCCAAAATCGGGAACAATCTTCCTGCATCTAGCCTGTCCAACCCGTTAAGAATTTTGTAAGTTTCTATAAGATCCCCCCTCAATCTTCTAAATTCTAGCGAGTACAAGCCGAGTCTATCCAGTCTTTCTTCATATGAAAGTCCTGACATCCCAGGAATCAGTCTGGTGAACCTTCTCTGTACTCCCTCTATGACAAGAATATCATTCCTCAGATTAGGAGACCAAAACTGTACGCAATACTCCAGGTGTGGTCTCACCAAGACCCTGTACAACTGCAGTAGAACCTCCCTGCTCCTATACTCAAATCCTTTTGCTATGAAACCTTTTACATAGGTTTGTGAGGGGGGGAAAGATTTTTAATAGGAACATAAGGGGTAACATTGTATGCAATGAACTGCCAGAGGAGGTAGTTGAGGCAGGTACTATCACAAAGTTTTGACAGGTACATGGATAGTATAGGCTTAGAGGGATATGGGCCAAATGCAGGCAGGTGGGAATAGCAGAGATGGGGCATCTTGGTCAGCATGGATGAATTGGACCAAAGGGCCTGTTTCCGTGCCGTATGATTCTGTGAGGTCCATACGTTCATGACCTTTGATTTTCTTCCTTACCCTCCCTATTTTTCTTTCTTTCCTTTCCTTCCTGCAGTATCATGTGGATAAATGTGAGGTTATCCATTTTGGTGGCAAAAACAGGAAAGCAGACTATTATCTAAATGGTGGCCGACTAGGAAAAGGGGAGATGCAGCGAGACCTGGGTGTCATGGTACACCAGTCATTGAAAGTAGGCATGCAGGTGCAGCAGGCAGTGAAGAAAGCGAATGGTATGTTAGCATTCATAGCAAAAGGATTTGAGTATAGGAGCAGGGAGGTTCTACTGCAGTTGTACAGGGTCTTGGTGAGACCACACCTGGAGTATTGCGTACAGTTTTGGTCTCCAAATCTGAGGAAGGACATTAATTATTGCCATAGAGGGAGCGCAGCAGAGAAGGTTCACCAGACTGATTCCTGGGATGTCAGGACTGTCTTATGAAGAAAGACTGGATAGACTTGGTTTATACTCTCTAGAATTTAGGAGATTGAGAGGGGATCTTATAGAAACTTACAACATTCTTAAGGGGTTGGACAGGCTCGATGCAGGAAGATTGCTCCCGATGTTGGGGAAGTCCAGGACAAGGGGTCACAGCTTAAGGATAAGGGGGAAATCCTTTAAAACCGAGATGAGAAGAACTTTTTTTCACACAGAGAGTGGTGAATCTCTGGAACTCTCTGCCACAGAGGGTAGTCAAGGCCAGTTCATTGGCTATATTTAAGAGGGAGTTAGATGTGGCCCTTGTGGCTAAGGGGATCAGAGGGTATGGAGAGAAGGCAGGTACGGGATACTGAGTTGGATGATCAGCCATGATCATATTGAATGGCGGTGCAGGCTCGAAGGGCCGAATGGCCTACTCCTGCACCTAATTTCTATGTTTCTATCCTTTTGAGTTTTAGAGTTTTGTAGGTGGAGCCTGGAAACAGCGAGCCAGCGCCAAACATCGATCACATGTTCACACCAGTTCTATGTTATCGCACTTTCTCATCCACTCCCTACAAACTAGGAACAATTTACAGAAGCCAATTAACCTACAAATCCGCACGTCTTTGGGATGTGGAAGAAACCGTAGCAAACGGGGGAAACCCTTGCAGACGTTTATATAAGTGTGAGAGTCATAGATAGGGTTGATATTCAGAACCTTTTCCCCAGGGTGGAAATGTCAACATCTATAGCGTGGGAGGTGGGAGCGGGAAAGTTTAAAGGAGGTCTGTGGGGCAAGTTTCTTTACACAGGGGTAGTGGGTGCTTGGAACGCGCTGCCAGGGGTGGTGGTGGAGGCAGATACATTAATGGCATATACAAGGTTTTAGATAGGCACATGGATACTGTACACTGTGGATGGCTCGATTGTAATCATGTATTGTCTTTTTGCTGACTGGTTAGCATGCAACAAAAGCTTTTCACTGTACCTCGGTACCCGTGACAATAAACTAAACTAAACTAAACTCTATGCAGGGAATGGAGAGATATGGATCACTGCAGGCAGAGGAGATTAGTTTATCTTGGCATCATGTTTGGCACGGACATTGTGGACCAAAGGGCCCGTTCCTGTGCGGGCATGTGACAATAAAATAAACTGAACTGGGTCTGAGATGGTGTTGAATACCTACCTGACCTCCCGGTGGCTCAGCACTTCAACTCTCCCTCCCATTCCCAGTCCGACCTCTCTGCCCTGGGTCTCCTCCATTGCCAGAGTGAGCAACACCGGAAATTGGAGGAACAGCACCTCATATTCCGCCTGGGGAGTCTGCATCCTGCGGGCATGAACATTGAATTCTCCCAATTTTGTTAGCCCTTGCTGTCTCCTCCCCTTCCTCAGCCCTCGGGCTCCTCCTCCCCAGCTCTCGGGCTCCTCCTCCTCCTTTTTTCTTCCTTCTCCCCGCCACCCCCTATCAGTCTGAAGAAGGGTTTCGGCCCGAAACGTTACCTATTTCCTTCGCTCCATAGATGCTGCTGCACCCGCTGAGTTTCTCGAGCATTTTTGTGTACCTTGGGTCTGAGACGGGCTGGGGCTCAAGCTGTGCTACACTGCCATCTGGTGACTCCACCTAGATGAGCGAGAATGAGTTTGCTCAAATGTGGCGGCATCAACAGGGATCATTAGGTGACTGAGTCCACATCACACTGAGACAACCAAATACAGCACTGCCAAAGTGTGGAAACATCAAAATTATGCTGTTAAAATTAGATTATCACTTCTGAAAGCCAATAACCATATAACCATATAACAATTACAGCACGGAAACAGGCCATCTCGGCCCTACAAGTCCATGCCGAACAAATTTTTTCCCCTTAGTCCCACCTGCCTGCATTCGTACCATAACCCTCCATTCCCTTCTCATCCATATGCCTATCCAATTTATTTTTAAATGATACTAATGAACCTGCCTCCACCACTTCCACTGGGAGCTCATTCCACACCGCCACCACTCTCTGCGTAAAGAAGTTCCCCCTCATATTACCCCTAAACTTCTGTCCCTTAATTCTGAAGTCATGTCCTCTTGTTTGAATCTTCCCTATTCTCAAAGGGAAAAGCTTGACATTTTTGACATGACAATCATGACATTTTTAGTCCTTATTAAATTCAGTATCCCCATCGTATCTCATCTAACTCAAGAAACAGGAGTTGCGTGGAGTTCAAGAGCCTGATGTTTGATGGGAAGAAGTTTGCCTTGAACCTGGTTTTCACACCCCTGTACCTGCTTCCTGATAGTAGGAATGAACCATTTTTGGTTAAGCCTCGTTTGCAGTATTGCTTGCAATCTGATCACCCCATTACAGGAAGGTTGAGTTAACTTTGGAGAGGGAGCAGAGGAGGTTTACCAGGATGCTGCCTGCATTAGAGGGTATCATAAGGTCATAAAGAATAGTAGAATTAGGTCATTTGGCCCATCAAGTCTACTCCACCATTCAATCATGGCTGATCTATCTCCCTCCTAACCCCATTCTCCTGCCTTCTCCCCATAACCTCTGACACCTGTACTAATCAAGAATCTATCTATCTCTGCCATAAATATCCACTGACTTGGCCTTCACACCCATCTGTTTCAAATAATTCCACAGATTCACCACCCTCTGACTAAAGAAATTTCTCCTCATCTCCTTCCTAAAAGAACGTCCTTTAATTCTGAGACTTTGACTTCTAGTCCTAGACTCTCCCACTAATGGAAACATCCTCTCTACATCCACCCTATCCAAGCCTTTCACTATTGAGCAGAATGAGCACAAAGGAGAGGTTGAACACACTTGGATTGTTTTTCTCAGGAGAGCGTCAGAGTTTGAGGAGAGACCTGCTAGAAGTTTATAAAATTATGTGAGAAATAGGCTGTCAGAACTTTTTCCCAGGATGGAAAATTCCAGGGTGGAAAGTCAAAGACTTTAGGGCATAGCTTTAAGGTCAGAGGGGAAAGTTTAAATAAGATTTACAAGGCAAGTTAATGCTCTATTCATGGATCGGTCCAAATGTTTAGTTTAGTTTGGTTTGGAGATACAGCACGGAAACAGGCCCTTCAGTCCACCGGGTCTGCGCCGACCAGCGTTCCCCACATTAACACTATTCTACACACACTAGGGACAATTTTTACATTTACCAAGCCAATTAACCTACAAACCTGTACGTCTTTGGAATGTGGGAGGAAACCGAAGATCTCGGAGAAAACCTACGCAGGTCACGAGGAGAACGTAGAAACTCCGTACAGACAGCGCCCATATTTGCTGTAAGGCAGCAACTCTACCGCTGCGCCACCGTAACTGCCCTCCCACATTCCAAATGTCTTTTAAACATTGCGATTACACCCTGGAGCATCAGAGTTTGAGGGGAGATTTGATAGAGGTTTATTAAATTCTGAGAGGCATGGATATGCTAGACAGTCAGAAGCTTTTTCCCTGGTGGAGATGTTAAAGACTAGATGACATTTCTTTAAGGTGAGAGGGAAGAGTTTAAAAGAGATGTCGGGGGCAGTTTGTTTTATCTAGAGGGTGGTGGAGGCTTGGAACACACCACCACGGATGGTGGTGGAGTCAGATACGAAAGTGGCATTTAAGAGAATTTTGGATACGTGCATGGATATGCCGGGAATGGAGGGGTATGTCAGAGGAGATTAGTATAACTTGGCATCATGTTTGGCACGGACATTGTGGGCCAAAGGGCCTGTTCCAGTGCAGTACTGTTCTATAACTCCTGAGACAGATCAGCCTTTAGACTATAGAGATACAGCATGGAAACAGGCCCCTTGACCCACCCAGTCCTCACTGACCTGCGATTGCTCCCTACACTAGCACTATCCTACACACTAGGGACAGTTTTCACAATTTTACAGAAGCCAATTAACCTACGAATCTGCACGTCTTTGGGCGTGGGAAGAGGGAAGAAACTGGTGATCCCGGAGAAAACCCATGCAGGTCACTGCGAGAACGTACAAACTCCGTACAGACAGCACCTTTAGTCGGGGTCGAACCCAGGTCTCTGGCGCCGTAAGGCAGCAACTCTACCGCTACACCACCGTGCCATGATCATGTTGAATAGTAGGACAGGCTTGAGGGGCCGAGTGGCCTACTCCTGCTATTTCCTTGTGTTCTTACGTTCCTGAATGGGTGTCAAGTAGATCCAGGATAAGTACAAACCTGCCAGTTAAAGTTAAGCAAAGGTACACAAAAATGCTGGAGAAACTCAGCGGGTGCAGCAGCATCTATGGAGCGAAGGAAATAGGTGACGTTTCGGCCCGAAACGTCACCTATTTCCTTTGCTCTATAGATGCTGCTGCACCCACTGAGTTTCTCCAGCATTTTTGTGTACCTTCGATCTTCCAGCATCTGCAGTTCCTTCTCGAACAGTTAAAGTTAAGCTGTGAGGGACAAACCAGGTCGTACTAAAGATAAAGAAAATAAAACAATCAATGTCTTTTGCAGACAATCCAATTCAGTTTCCTATTGTCTAGCTTCAAAAGAAACTCTTTGTCCCAGCACAAAGGATATGAGATCAAGTTTACTATTCATATAAATATTTCATTGTATTACAGAATCTTATAACGAGTGATGAATTAATGACAATTCTGCCCTTTAGATACCTGATAGGTCTGCTTCCCCCCTTCCCCCACCCTAGTCATCCTAAAATAGACACAAAGTGCTGGAGTAACTCAGCAGGTCAGGCAGCATCTTTGGAGAAAAACAAATTGGTGATGATTCGGGTCGGAACTCTTCTTCAGTTTTCTTTAGCCGCCCTACCAGTTCCACTGTTTGTGTCCTTGTATCCCCACATTGCCACCTCTTCCCCAGCCAACAATGGCCATTATGGTCTCCACCGTTCCTTGCTCACCTGTTGCTGCCCTGATTTCTTCTGGCCTGTTCCTACCTCTAGTCCCCCTTCTCCTCTCGACTTTCAGTCTGAAGTATGATATGATATGATATGCCATTTATTGTCACTATACATGTACAATGAAATTAAAAGCTGCTCGTACTCAGTGCATACATATAATTTAGTACAAAAAACAAGAAACAGAAAACAGAAAACAAAAACAGAAGGGAGAAGGGTGGGGGATAGGTGCACAATTCTGCGGCGCTATATACATAAATACAGATGGAAGTCCGGGTGTTGGGCTGTGTAAGTCAGTGCATGTGTGAATTTGAATTAAGAGTAGTTATAATTTTCGGAAAACAACTATTCCTGAGTCTATTTGTCCTGGATTTGATGCACCTATAGCGCCTTCCAGAGGGCAGCAGGTCGAACAGTCCAAACGCAGGATGGGAGCTGTCTTTGATGGGTCCCGCCCCAAAAATTAACCCACCCTATTTCTCCAGAGATGTTGCCTGACTCACTGAGTTACTCCAGCATTTTGTGTCTATCTTTGTTATAACCCAGCACCTGCAGTTCCTTCCTACACATCTCTCTGTGCTTATTAGAAGACATGTTACTGCAATTAACTGCGACAGGATAAACTTGCAAACGGAGACAAAGTGCTGGAGTAACTCAGTAGGTCAGGCACAATCTCTGGGGAACATGGATAAGTGATGTTCAGATCGGGACCCTTCTTCAGTATATGCCATGGGGGGGAGTACAACAAAGATTAGCCTTAGTTTAGTTTATTATTTATTATTCGTTATTAGTTTAGTTATTTAACACAAGGTGTTTAAGAAGGAACTGCAGATGCTGGAAAATCGAAGGTACACAAAAATGCTGGAGAAATTCAGCGGGTGCAGCAGCATTTATGGAGCGAAGGAAATAGGCAACGTTTCGGGCCAAAACCCTTCTTCAGACTCTGAAGGAAATTGGCAACGTTTCAGGCCGAAATCCTTCTTCAGACCACGAGGTGTTCCGTGCAGTTCTGGTGGCCCCATTACAGGAAGGATGTCGAAGCTTTGGAGAAAATGCGGAAGAGGTTTACTGGTATTCAGGCCCTCTCATAGATGAACTGAGGCCCAGGCCAATTAAAATGTTAGAGGCCCCCAAACCAAGATCAAGCAGAGGCCCCTCAATTTTAGCCCCCCATATCAAGATCCCTTTGAAGCAGACAGGCATGAGGCCCACACCAAATGGCACTTGTTGCCCCACCTCTGATGGGGCCTGCTGGTATTCTATCTGGATTACAGGGTATTACTCTAAGGAGAGGTTGGATAAACATGGATTGTTTTATAGTCATGGAGTCATACAGTGTGGAATCAGGCCCTTGGGTGCAATTGTACTCCTGGAGAGTATGATTTGACTGGATAGCACACAAACAAAAGCTTTGCATTGCATCTTGGTACACATGATAATAATAAACCAATATTGTACCAATAACGGAGATACAAGGGTTGAGTTCCACTGTCGGAATAACTCGTTATTACCTGCCCCACACCCAGCATTGGACCATTGTGGGCTCCACCTTTCCTTGATAATTGTTGCTTTTTGCATATCTTTTATTCATTTGTTCTGCATCTCTCTGTATCACTGTCTATGTCTCTTGTTTCCCTTTTCCCTAACTCTCAGTCTGAAGAAGGGTCTCAACCCAAACCGTCACATGCCTTTTCTGCAGGGACACTGCCTGACCCGTTGATTTACCCCAGCTTTTTGTGCCTATCTTCAGACATAAGGAACTGCAGATGCTGCAATCTTGAGCAAAGCATAAAGTGATGGAGGAACTTAGCGGGTCAGATAGCATCTGTGGAGGGAATAGACAGACGACACTTAGGGACAGGATCTTCGGACTGATCTTCCAATAGCAGTGTGAAAGGTACAAATGACACAGAACTTCTCAATTCCATTCAGGGGGATATTTTTAGGTTGGACAAAGCATGATGGGTTGGGGACATGGGGTGGGTCAGTACTGGGTTTAGTTTTAGGGGATAAAGCTAGTCAAGGAAGATCAATGGGAAGCATATTGGTGGTGGTGGTGGCAAGTATTTAGATTGGACATGGCTGTAAATAAAATCAACCATAAAACAGGACCAAAGGTTCGGAATTGGGACAATTATATATGTCAGGTGGAAAAGATGACGGGTCCTTTTAACACTAGTGATGTGGGACCCCAACTATTTACATTGATCTGTAGGGTAAATCTTGGAAAAAAAGCTGTGAGGAGGATGCTAGGAGACTGCGACTTGGATAGGCTAGGTGAGTGGGCAAATGTTTGGCAGATGCAGTATAATATGGATAAATGTGAGGTTATCCATTTTGGTGGCAAAAACAGGAAAGCAGACTATTATCTAAATGGTGGCCGACAGAAAAGGGGAGAGCAGCTAGACCTGGGTTCAAGGTGAACCAGTGGGGAAAGATTTAATAGGAATCTGAGGAGTAACTTTTTCACACAAAGGGTGGTAGGTGTATGGAATGAGCTGCTGGGGGGGGGGGGGGGGTTGAGGCAGGGCATCGAGGTTCTAGAAACATTTGGACAGGTTTAGTGGGGCATGGGGCCAAACATAGGCAGGTGGGACTAGTATAGATTGGGCATGTTGGCCAGTGTGGGCAAGTTGGGCCGAAGAGCCTATCCCCATGCTGTATGACTATGACTCTATAACAACAATAAAATAGGACCAAAGAGTTAAAATTGGGATCATTTATGTCAGATTTAGCAACAGTAGATGGAAAGTGCTTACTTAGAGATAAATAAATCTTGGAACCAATTTAAAGGATTTAAGTGGGTCCAGGGTAGATATTCCTCTAAAGATGAAGGCGGCACAGTGGTGCAGCCCGTAGCGCTGCTGACTCACAGCACCAGAGACTCGAGTATCATTCTGACATTGGATCGATCTTCTATCTTGGAGTTTATTATTCGGCATGGACGGTGGGCCGAAGGTCCTGTTTCCATGCTGTATCTTTCGATCAATCGAAAAATGCCTCTTAAGTCATTTCACTTCTATAATTTTCTTGCAGTTTGTCAGTGTATAAACTTAACAATTACAACCCTGTTGCAGTTTACAAACTTTAGTTTAGTTTATTATTGTCACAGTGAAACATTTGGGTTTGCACGCTATCCAGTGAAAGAGCATACATGAACACAATCAATGAAGCCATTCACGATGCACAGCTAAAGGATGCAGGTACAACAATCATTGCATGATATCACATTGAAGTCCGATAAAGTCCGATTAAAGATAGTTCAAAGGTCTCCAATGAGATAGATGGTATATGGTAGCACCACCCTCTACCTGGTGAGAGGATGGTTCCGTTGCCTGATGGCAGCTGGGAAGAAACTGTTCCTGAAACTGGAGGTGTGCG
Organism: Leucoraja erinaceus; assembly: GCF_028641065.1. Classification (NCBI taxonomy): domain Eukaryota; kingdom Metazoa; phylum Chordata; class Chondrichthyes; order Rajiformes; family Rajidae; genus Leucoraja; species Leucoraja erinaceus. The sequence continues at coordinate 55,142,102 of NC_073380.1, forward strand.
TTAACAAACCTCTGTATCTCTTGCCTGATGGAAGAGAAGCTGGTTTGCATGCTGGTCTGGTCATCAAGAAATAAAGGTGTAGATTGGGTAAATAATGCAGGTGTAGATGGGTTCAGATTCAGATTCAGATTCAATTTTAATTGTCATTGTCAGTGTACAGTACAGAGACAACGAAATGCATTAATTGCACTTTGGGGCACTTTGGTTAGCATGGGCAAGCTGGGCTGAAGGGCCTGTTCCTCATGGCGCCAGAGACCCGGGTTTGATTCTGACTACAGGTGCTGCCTGCGTGGTTTACACGTTCTCCCTATGACCACGTAGGTTTTCTCCGGGTGCTCCAGTTCCCTCCCATACTCCAAAGGTTAATTGGCTTCTGTAAATTGTAAATTGTCCCTAGTATGTAGGATAGTGCTAGTGTATGTGATGATCACTGGTCAGCGTGGTCTCAGTGGGGCGAAGGGCCTGTCTCCACACTGTATCTTCAAAGTCTAAAGTCTATGGTTCTATGACTCTAATGTGTGATTTATCCTGCTATGACTCCTGTATCTCTCTTGCAGGTATCTGCATAGCGACTGCAATTTCCCTGCTTATGATTACAATCTGTGGCATGGCTACATATGGTGCATACAAGGTACAGATAAACAACACAGACATCTTGGTGGCTTTTGTTCAGCTGAGGAAATTCTATAATTTCATTTAAGAATTTAGCATTTTGCCATGCTAACTAATATTTCCATAACCCAAATTGCATATGATGCAATCAATAAATTAGGGATTACTATTTCTAGTATGCAGTTCTAATAGATTGCAACACCTTTTTGTTCAGGAACTAGAAAATCATTTCAAGAGTTGGAAATTGCCCAAGCAGAAAAAAGCTGCCGTAGGGAAAAAAAAATGTCCATGTAACCTTCCCGCAGTAATCAGACTCCATTGTCTCTTAAGGACAGAGTCTGTCAGTTTCAGCATGGGTGGCCATTGAAATTGACAAGTTTCCACTAGTGGGAGTATCTAAGATCAGAGCACAGCCTTAAAGCCCTGTTCCATGGTACAAGTTCATTCCAAGAGCTCTCCCGAATTTGCCCCGATTCAAACTCGGAGATTTATGGTAATGGCCACTCGTCGGTACACGGGGCTCTTGTGGACATTTTTCAACATGTTGAAAAATCTTCACAAGTTTTCCCGTGCTTACCTGCCGTTAGCGAGTTTTCCCAAGTACCTGCCATTAGCGTTACGAGCCGTTAAGAGACGTCCCTGAGCTCCGACGTACACAATACGTTCATTTTCCGTGCTCACCACGAGTTTGATTTTTTTTAAACTCGGGAGAGCTCTTGGAATGAACTCGTACCGTGGGACAGGGCTATTAGAATAAAAGAACGTACCAATAGAAAGGAGATGAGGAGGAATTTCTTCAGTCAGTGGGTGGTGAATCTGCAGAATTCATTACCACAGACGTCTGTGGAGGCCAAGTCAAAGGGTATTTTTAAAGTAGAGATTGGCCGATTTTGTGATTAGTTAGGGCATCAAAGGTTATGGGGAGAAGGCAGGAGAATGCGGGTGAGAGTGAAAGATAGACCCGCCATGATTGAACGGCAGAATAGACTTGATTGGCTGAATGGCCTAATTCTAGTCCTATAACTTATGAGCTTGAAGTAATTGCTTCTATTGACACATGTAACATAGAGCCTTTAGCACTTTTAATTAACCTTTAGCCATAAAAAAATGGATAAGCCCCTCTTCCCCATTGACAGAATAGTTTTTATAACACAGTTTGCTAAACCGCGGGTTTCTTAGGAATGTAATGATCTGTGTTTAGTTTGATGAAAGTTTTAAAATGTGGTAGTTTTACAGTTCAAAGTTATTTGATGTTCAGGGAATTGTAAATGGGGCCATTTGTTTCTGTGCACCTGCTCCCTTTAGGACTGTCTGTCTGATTTTGAACTGAATGAATAGTATAGTTTAGAGAGGTAGCGTGGAAACAGCCCCTTCAGCCCACCGAGTCCACACTGACCATCCATCGCTCATACACAAGTTCCATCTCACACAATAAGGACAATTTACAGGGGCCAATTAACCCACAGTCCTGCACGTCTTTATGTGGGATGAAACCAGAGGGAACCGGAGCATCTGGAGAAATATGTGAAAATTCCACACAGATTGCAGCAGATGTCAGGATTGAACCCGGGTCTCCGGCGCTGTGAGGCAGCAACTCTACCAGCTGTGCCACTGTGCCGCAGTTAACTACTCAACTACCTATCTCAGATGTAAAGAGCAGAGAACTTAATGGCTGCTTCAGCTCAAAACTCTTTAGACTAGGTTGCGTTTAGACTTTAAATTTAGTTTTAGTTTTAGAGATACAGCGCGGAAACAGGCCCTTCGGCCCACTGAGTACACGTTGTCACTGGGAGAATGTACTAAATCTGTACAGACAGCACCTATAGTCAGGGTTGAACCCGGGTCTCTGGCGCTGTGAGGCAGCAACTCTACCGCTGTGCCACTGTGCCAACCTTTTATGACCACCTTGGATGTAATGTAATTTAAAACATTGAACCCGTTCTTCCTTGGTGGTTACGTGTTAAATCTTATAAGCCATTGATGGTGTTGGTAGGGAGAAACGCCCTAGTTTCACAATCGTAGAGTTGTACTACTTGAAGCTGGCTCTTTGGCTCTCTGAGCCCACTAGTGGGACTCACATCTTCATTCCTTCTTGATTTGCAGCAACGGAGTGCGTGGATAGTTCCCTTCTTCTGCTACCAGATCTTTGACTTCACCCTCAATGCTCTCGTGGCAATCAGTGTGGTTGTCTACCCAAGCTCCATCCAGGACTACCTACGACAACTGGTACGGAAGGAGTGATAGATACTACTCAACAACTTCCTTAGAACGCAAAGTGCTGGAGTAACTCAGCGGGTCAGGCAGCATTTCTGGAGCACATGGATACCTGACAGTTCGGGGCAGGACTCTTCTTCAGGCTGATTGTGGGAGGAGGAACAAATCTAGAGAAGAGGGTGGTGGTAAGTGGGGGGGGGGGGGGGGGGGGGGGGGGGGGGGGGGGGGGGCTGGTGAGGAGGGGTGAAGAGATTAAGGTGAGAAAAGACCAGGACCACTCAGGGCCAGCCACAAATCAGACCTATTTTCAGTCAGAAACATTGACCTGAAACATTCGCCATCGTTTTTCTCTGGAGATGCTACCTGGCTCGCTGAGTTACTCCAGCACTTTGTGTCTATCTTTGGCATAAACCAGCATCTGCAGTTCTTTGTTTCTAAGCTTTTCACTATACGTTGGTGTACGTGACAATGTATTCTGCATGAATAGCTTACAAGCCAATAGTATAAACATTAAATATTCCAATTTTAGGTTTAGGATTAGAATTATTATTGTCATGTGAAATTAAACATTTTGTTTTGCATAATATCTAAACAGATCAGATAATACCATAATAGGAATGAACTGCAGATACTGGTTTAAACTGAAGGTAGACACAGTCTCGACCCAAAATGTCACCTATTCTTTTTCTCCAAGGACGCTATCTGACCCGCTGAGATAATACCATAGATAAGTACAAACAAATCAAATTCCTGGGATGTCAGGACTTTCATATTAAGAAAGACTGGATAGACTCGGTTTGTACTCGTTAGAATTTAGAAGATTGAGGGGGGAATCTTATAGAAACTTACAAAATTCTTAAGGGGTTGGACAGGCTAGATGCAGGAGGATTGTTCCCGATGTTGGGGAAGTCCAGAACAAGGGGTCACAGTTTAAGGATAAGGGGGAAATCTTTTAGGACCGAGATGAGAAAACACATTTTTCACACAGAGAGTGGTGAATCTCGGGAACTCTCTGCCACAGAAGGTAGTTGAGGCCAGTTCATTGGCTATATTTAAGAGGGAGTTAGATGTGGCCCTTGTGGCTAAAGGTATCAGGGGATATAGAGAGAAGGCAGGTACGGGATACTGAGTTGGATGATCAGCCATGATCATATTGAATGGCGGTGCAGGCTCGAAGGGCCGAATGGCCTACTCCTGCACCTATTTTCTATGTTTCTATGTTTCTAAACTCATGAAACAATAGAGAGAGCAAACGAAAGAAGCTCCAGGTTTAACCTGTCTCCCATGTTCTGCCCCTATAGCCAGACAACATCCCCTACAAAGAGGACATCACCTCAATGAACCCAACTTGCCTGCTGTTCATCGTCATGTTCTTCATCAGTGCTATTCTGGCCTTTAAGGTAAGTGTTGGTCCAATCAAGCTCAGCCTTGCCCAGTGAGTTAGCCCCTCATCCTGTAATCCACCAGCTCTCCTCAACAAGACCTTTCCTTAAAGGAGGCTTTATAAGGTGCTGGTCAGACTACATTTGGAATACCGTGAGCACTTTTGGGCCCCATATAAGTTCATAAGTAATAGGAGCAGAATTAGGCCATTCGGCCCACCAAGTCTACTCTGCCATTCAATCATGGTTGATCTATCTTTCCCTCTCAATCCAATTCTCCTGCCTTCTCCCCATAATCCCTGACACCCTTTACTAATCAAGAATTTGTCAATTCTCCACAGCCATCTGTGGCAATGAATTCCACAGATTCACCACCCACTCACTGAAGAAATTCCTCCTCATCTCCTTTTTAAAGGTATGTTCTTTCAGTCTTAGGCAGTGCCCTCTGGTTCTAGACTCTCCCACTAGTGGAAATGTCCTCTCCATATGTAGTCAATCCAGGCCTTTCACTATTCAGTAAGTTTCAATGAGGAGCCCCCTCATCCTTCTAAAAGGATCTGAGGAAAGATGTGCTGGCATTGGAGAGGGTCCAGAGGAGGTTTACATGAATGATTCCCGAGGTTGACCATTAAGGAGCATTTAACAGCACTGGGCCTGTACTCGCTGAAGATTAGAAGGATGAGGGGTGACCTCATTGAATCTTATCGAGTAGTGAAAGGCCTGAATAGAGTGGATGTGGAGAGGATGTTTCCACTAGTGGGAGTCTACGACCAGAGGGCACAGCCACTGAATAAAAGGACGTACCTTTATAAAGGAGGTGAGGAGGAATTTCTTTAGTCAGAGGGCGGGGAATCTGTGGAATTCATTGACACAGTCGGCTGTGGAAGGCAAGATAATGGATATTTTTACGGTGGAGATGGGTAGATTCTTGATTAGTACGAATGCCAGGAGTCATGGGGAGAAGGCAGGAGAATGGGATAAAGAGGGAAAGATAGATCAGGCATGATTGAATGGCAGAGTAGACTCGATGGGCCGAATGGCCTAATCCCGCTCCTTATGAACTTCTTCACCTTTGTCGCAACTTTCAAGGTACTGGGCACCTCTAGCCCAAGGTCCCTCTGCTCTACGACATCTTCAAGGTCCCACTGAGTAAGTCCTGCCCTGGTTTGACCTACTAAAATGCACTGCCTCACACTTACTTAAGTTAAGTTCCAATGGAAATGGAGCAGGCGTGTGGGTGCGTGAGATCAAACAACACGTTTCTGTGTACTTTATGCTACAACTTCTTCCTCCCGTTAAATAACCTTCAGACTTAAATTGCCCACAGAAAGCAGAAATCCTGTTCGGATATGAAAATATTTCTCTGTATATGTATACGTCAGATGGTGCCAAGGTAAATTTATATCCAAATGGATTAAACAGACATTAAATTAGTGTGAATCGGCACAATTCATGGTGTGGTATTGTTACTGGCAAGGGTTGGATTATCCCTGAACTTGTGTGTTCTCAGCAGGCGAGATCCGATGCAAGAATTCCTCATGCATGGTCTTGAGCCAAAACGTTGACATCCTGAGCTACTATCTACCTCATTGGAAACCTGCGGACTATATTCAATCGGACTTTATAAGTTCTAGGAACGGAAGGAATTAGGCCATTCGGCCCATCAAGTCCACTCCGCCATTCAATCGAGGCTGATTTATCTTTCCCGCTCAACCCTATTCTCCTGCCTTCGCCCCATCACCCCTGACACTCGAACTAATCAAGGGTGACTTTGCTGGACTTTATCTTGCACTAAACGTAATCATGTATAGTCTTTCAGATGACTGGATAGCATGCAGTAAAAAGTTTTTTGCTGTACCTTGGTACACGTTGCAATAAACAAAACAAAACTAAACACAAAGTTATGTGATGTAGTGGGATTGAAATGCAAAAGGAAGCAACAATCTCCTTTGTTTTCCAGGCGTATCTCATTGGTTGTGTCTGGAACTGCTACAGGTACATCAATGCCAGGCATACTGCTGACGTTTTGGTCTATGTGGCTAATGACACCACGGTAAGCGAGGAGTGCGTGCCCTAAATGTCTTTAATGTCCTTGCATCTTGTTCCATCCAATTTGCCTCCTGCATGTGAAGTTTACCCAGAGCGATCCCTACCGAGTTAAGGTGGTGAAAGAATGAAATACAGTTTTCCGGCACGGTGGCGCAGCTGTTAAAGACGCTGCTTCTCAGCGCCCGGTTCGATTCTGTCCTCAGGTGTTGCCTGTGTGTGTGGAGTTTGCACGTTTGCGTGGGTTTCTGTCGGGTACTCCGGTTTTCTCCCACATCCCAAAGATGTGAGAGTTTGTAGGTTGACACAAAGTGCTGAAGTAACCTCAGAACACAGGGTTAATTGCATGGTGGTTGAGTGGTAAATTCTGAAGGAAGTTGATGGAATTGGGGAGAATAAAATAAAATGGGATCAATGCAAGATTAATGCAAACAGGTGATTGATGGTAAGCGTGGACTCAGTGGGCCAATGAGCCTGTTTCCATGCAGTTTCTTTCTAAACCTCTGCTGAATGGTCAGCTCTTTATTGTGATCCTCTGATCTCCTTGTTTGAGAGACTCCATACAATTATAGAATCACACAGCATAGAAACAGACTCTGGTCCATAAACCATGCTGGCTATTAGGTATAAGAAAGGTTTAGAGGGATATGGACCAAACATGGGAAAATGGGACTAGCTTAGACGTGGTACCTTGGTCGGCTTGAACGAGTTGGGCCAAAGGATTTGTTTCCGTGCTGTATGAATCTGTTGAAATATGTGATGGTGAGAAGATAAAGGTTGGAACACACTCCAACACTGTGCATACGTTCAGAGCCCTCGTCCCAGGGTAGAAATATCAGAGACTACAGGGAATAGTTTTAAGATGAGAGGGGCAAAGTTTCAAAGATACGGTGTGCTGAGCAAGTTTTTTACATAAAGGGTGGTGAGTGCCTGGAAACTGCTGCTGGAGGTGGTGGTGGAGGCAGATACAATAGTGGCATTTAAGAGGCTTTTGAATAAGCACATAGATATGCAGGGAATATGGATTATGTGCAGGCAGATAAGATTTGGTTTTGGCATCATGTTCGGCACAGACATTGTGGGCTGAAGGGCCTATTCCTGTGCTAACCTGTTTTGCATTCTATGGTCTTTTCCTCATGTAACAAAATTACTTCTTTCATCTTTAGGTTCTTCTTCCGAACTACGACGAGACTGTTTTAATCCCTGAGAAAGATCCACCCCCTCCATACGTCTCCGCTTAAAGTCACAGGGAAACTGACCTAAGCAGGATTGTATGCATCCCTTGTACGCTTAGTGTCAGACTAAACACTGTAAGAGGGATCTTCATTCCATTGTGCATCATGTCTGCTCGTTCTGGGAATGAAGAACCCCATCATTAAGATTTCTTCTTGTTGCTTTTTTCCTCTGGTTGTTTATATCACTCCCAGTAATGTCTAAAAGGACAACGCATCCTATAAACATGGATTTATTGTATTAATGCCCAGTTAATGCCCAGGGATTATGGGGAATAATTTGAACGAGTCAACGTTCAAATTAATGGAAGTATTTGACAATGAAACCAGATTGTATATTGAGAAGTGTGGGGATTCTTAGCACCTTGATTCCTTGTGGATATTTTGAACTTTATTCCTGTTGGTAACAGTGTGCGTGTGTGTGAGTGCATATGTGCACGTGTGTGTTGGTGCGTGGGTGTGTGTGTTTGCATGTGTGTGCTGGTGCATGTGTGTTTGTGTGTGCTGGTGCATGTGTGTCCGTGCGAGTTGCATGTGTGCACGTGTGTGTGTGCATGCATATGCACTTGTGTGCATGTTTGATTGTGTGTGTGTGTCATAGAGTGATACAGCATGGAAACAGGCCCTTCGGCCCACCTTGCCCACATCGACCAACATGTCCCATCTACACTAGTCCCACCTGCGTGCATTTGGACCATATTCCTCTAAACCCTTCCTATCCAGGTATAGGTCTCCATATTTCTTAAACGTTGCGATAGTACCTGCTATTTTTACATCTTGTGCGATAGTGTGCGCATGCGTGTGTGTTCCTGTGTGTGCGTGTGCGTGCATGTGGTCAACTTTCTTTCATTAGCCATTAGGATAAAATAGCATAGAATCACAGATTGGTGCAATATAGAGATGCTATTCAGTTCATTATGCCTTTGAAGCCATTCCCTCTGCTCTTCCATCACCCTCCCACCAAGCCTTGCCGAATTCCTCCATTGCCCCTTTCAATAGCTCCTGTTGAATCTGCCCTTCCACCCCATGTGCTCCAATTCCCAACTCTCTGAACATTGAGGAGCATTTTTTCACACAAAGGATGGTGGGTATATGGAACAAGCTGCCAGAGGAGGCAATTGAAGCAGCTACTATAAAAACATTTAAAATCCATTGCAACATTTGAGAAACAGTTAGGCAGGTACATGAATACGACAGGTTTAGAGGGATATGGGCCAAACGCAGGCAGGTGGGACTAGTATAGATGGCGCATGTTGGTCGGCGTGGGCAAGTTGGGCCGAAGGGCCTGTTTCCACAATGTTTGATTCCATGACTCTGTGATGTAATGAGTAGTGGAATCAAGAACCAGTCTGTGGAATTCTCTGCCTCAGAGGGCTGTGGAGGCAGGTTACATAGAAACATAGAAAATAGGTGCAGGAGTAGGCCATTCAGCCCTTCGAGCCTGCACCGCCATTCAATATGATCATGGCTGATCATCCAACTCAGTATCCCGTACCTGCCTTCTCTCCATACTCCTTGATCCCTTTAGCCACAAGGGCCACATCGAACTCCCTCTTAAATATAGCCAATGAACTGGCCTCAACTACCTTCGGTGGCAGTGAATTCCACAGATTCACCACTCTCTGTGTGAATTTTTGTCTTCTCATCTCGGTCCTAAAAGATTTCCCCCTTATCCTTAAACTGTGACCCCTTGTTCTGGACTTCTCCAACATCGGGAACAATCTTCCTGCATCTAGCCTGTCCAACCCCTTAAGAATTTTATACGTTTCTATAAGATCCCCTCTCAATCTTCTAAATTCTAGCGAGTACAAGCCGAGTCTATCCAGTCTTTCTTCATATGAAAGTCCTGACATCCCAGGAATCAGTCTGGTGAACCTTCGCTGTACTCCCTCCACTATGGCAAGAATGTCTTTCCTCAGATTAGGAGACCAAAACTGTACACAATACTCCATGTGTGGTCTCACCAAGACCCTGTACAACTGTAGTAGAACCTCCCTGCTCCTATACTCAAATCCTTTTTCTATGAATGCTAACATACCATTGGCCTTCTTCACTGCCTGCTGCACCTGCATGCCTACTTTCAATGACTGGTGTACCATGGCACCCAGGTCTCGTTGCATCTCCCCTTTTCCTATTCGGCCACCATTCAGATAATATTCTACTTTCCTGTCCTTGCCACCAAAGTGGATAACCTCACATTTAGCCCCATTATACTGCATCTGCCATGCATTTGCCCACACACCCAACCTATCCAAGTCACCTTGCAGCCTCCTAGCATCCTCCTCACAGCTAACACTGCCCCCCAGCTTCGTGTCATCTGCAAACTTGGGGATGTTGCATTCAATTCCCTCATCCAAATCATTAATATATATTGTAAATAGCTGAGGTCCCAGCACTGAGCCTTGCGGTACCCCACTAGTCACTGCCTGCCATTCTGAAAAGGATCCGTTTACTCCTACTCTTTGCTTCCTGTCTGGCAGCCAGTTCTCTATCCACATCAATACTGAACCCCCAATACCATGTGCTTTAAGTTTAAATACTAATCTCAGGTTCTCTTGATGAATAGGTTCTCTGGATGCTTTCAAGAGAGAGCTAGATAGGGCTCTTAAAAATAGCAGAGTCACAGGATATGGGCAGAAGGCAGGAACGGGGTACTGATTGGGGATGATCAGCCATGATCACATTGAATGGTGGTGCTGGCTCGAAGGGCCGAAAGGACTACTCCTGCACCTATTGTCTATTGTATATTGTCTAATAACAATCATAACAGCGCGTTCCAGGTACACATTACTCTCTGTGTAAAAAAAACTTGCACTAAAAATCTTTAAACTTGCCACACTCTCCTTTAAGTACGTCCTCAGGAATTTGACATTTCAACTCTGAGGAGAAAGATTCTGTCTACCCTCTCATAGACTTCATATACTTATACTCAGTCTCTGATGCTCTAGAGAAAACAATCCAAACCTGTCCAACCTTATCTTATAGCTAATAATACTCTTTGGCTAATACTCTCAAATCCGGGCAGCATCCTGGTAAATCTCTTCTGCATCCTCTTCAAAGCAAGTATTTCCAGAATTTTCCATAGTCCCTTTGAATTAAGATTTTCTGTTGAAATGATAGTTATTGGCTTTGTTCCCAAATGAAAAGAACTAACCTTACACTGACAAATGTCCTTTATTTTAAGTTTCGCAACTTTAAAATGGGTTGCAGTCCTGAGGTTGGGAACTGCTAACTTGCTATGTTGTGCGTGGAACAGTGGTGCAGCTGGTGGAGCTGCTGCCTCACAGCATCAGAGAGCCAGGTTCGACCCTGACCTTGGGTGCTGTCTGTGAGTGGAGTGGAGCACAGGTTCTCCATGTGATGGCATGGCTTTCCTCCAGGTGCCCTAGTTTCCTCTCACATCCCAAAGGCATGTGGGTTGATGGGTTAAGTTGTCTCTGTAAATTGCCCCTAGTGTGTGAGTGGTAGAATTGGGAGAGAGTTTATGATTTTAAAGTTTCCCCCTCCCCTCCCACCACCCCCCACACACACAAAACGCAAAACACCAACAAAACTAAAAAAACTAACATTAATATATGGGAGAAAGGGATATGCAGGGAGAGATTTAAAATAGTATAAAAGGTTGCAGAGGCCGCTATTATTTTCATGTGTACTGAGATACAGTGAAAAGCGTTTTGCCTGCTATCTAATCAAATCGGATTATACTACACATGAACACAATCAATCTAAACACGAGTACAACAGGTAGAGCAAAGAGAAGGGTACCAGAGTGCAGAATACAGTTTCTCAACACAGGATAATATTAATAATAATAATATATTTTATTGTCATTGCACATAAGCGCAACGAGATTTGGTATGCAGCTTCCATCCGATGTCATAACATAAATAACTAATAACATTTAGATTTAGATGCCCCAATGAGTGTTGGAGACACAAGGAACTCGTTTACAAAAAAAAAGACGCAAAGTGCTGGAGTGACTCAACGGGTCAGGCAGCATCTCTGGCGAACATGGGTCGGCGATGTCTTAGGTTGGAACCCTTATTCAGACATTCCCAGATGCTGCCTGACCCGCTGAGTTTCTCTAGCACTTTGTCTTTTAATAAGTGGTTGACAGTTGGCATGGACTTGATGGGCCAAATGGCCAACTTCTGCGCTGGATGACAGAACCTCCATTCAACTGAATGCTTCCCGTTGGGCTTATGAATTGGGCACTTCAGTATTTATCCTGATTAATTCTGAGTTTGATTTGAAGTTTATGTTGTGTTATACTTCACTGTCGATGATTTTTACTGCTGTGTTCGCTTGCCAAGAGTTGACGGGAATTGGATGCCAGGAACAAGACTCTTTAATCCTGTGACTGAAACAAAAATGTGAATTGTAAGTGTTTGTTGGAATTGAGCAGAAATTTGAATTGCTGCTTCCCATCATGGCTCTGATTGATAATGAATGAAGTCCCAGGATCTTCATTTAAATATTTGTTTAAATTAATTTGTGACTGTATATACAAAAGGTTCAATAAATGCTGGGCATGCCGACCCTGATATTGTTTGTTGTGTCACCTCATGGTTTCAGATCTTTAACATTTCAAAATCATGAGAGGAATAGATCGGGTAGATGCACAAAGTCTCTTGCCTAGAGTAGGCGAATCAAGAACCAGACGACATAGGTTTAAGATGATGGGGGAAAAGATTTAAAAGGAATCTGAGGGGGTAACATATTCACACAAAGGGTGGTTGGTAGGTGTATTAAACCAGCCGCTGGAGGAGGCAGTTGAGGCAGGGACTATCGTAACGTTTAAGAAACATTAAGACAAGTACATGGATAGGACAGGTTTAGTGTGATATGGGCCAAACGCAGGCAGGTGGGACTAGTGTAAATGGGGCATGTTGGTCAGTGTGGGAAAAGGCCCCATTTCTGCGCTGTATGACTCTATGACAGTAAGTCAGAGATCATTCACTCATTATCTCAAAGGAAGGTTACATTGACTTTGACGGAAGTCCTGGATTGGTTTCTTGACTCCAAGAGTTCACTAGATGATTTCCGAATGGTGGAAACTAGAAACTGCAGATGCTGGTTAATACACAAAAGAACACAAAGTTGGAAGAATGGTCTTGACCCATAACGTGACCTATCCATGTTCTCCCATGATGCTAGTCACAAAATGCTGGAGTAACTCAGCGGATCAGGCAGCATCTCTGGAGAAAAGCAATGGGTGACGTTTCAGGTCGCGACCCTTCTTCAGAGGTGCTGCCTGAGAGACTTTAGAGATGCAGCATGGAACAGACCCTTCGACCCAACGTGTCCATGTGGTTCATCCCCCGACACTAGCATTAACCTGCACACTTGGGCCAACTTACAATTTACAGCAGACAATTAACCTACAATCCTGTACGTCTTTGGAATGTGGGAGGAAACCGCAGCCACCGGCGAAAACCCACGCGGTCACAGAGAAAGCGTACAAACTCTGTACAGACAGCACCCTTAGTCAGGATCGAGCTTGGTTCATTGGCGCTGTAAAGCAGCAACTCTACCGCTGCACCACAATCCCGCAGACAGCTTCTGAGGTAAGGATCGAACACGGGTCTCTGGCGCTGTGAGCGCAGTGTGGAAATGTCAAAGACTAGAGGGCATAGCTTTAAGTTCAGAGGGGCAAAGTTTAATGGAGATATGAGGGGTACGTTTTTTACACGGGTGGTGGGTGTCTGGAATGCGCTGCCAGGAGTGGTGGTGGAGGCAGATCTTAAGACACTTTTAAATAGGCAGATGGATATGCAGGGATTGGAGGGATATGGATCATGTGCAGACAGAGGAGATTGATAGACACAACATGCTGGAGTAACTCAGCGGGTCAGGCAGCATCTCAGGAGAAAAGGAGAAGGTGACGTTTCAGAGGAAGGAATCCGACCTGAAACGTCACCTACTCAATAGACACTAGACAATAGGTGCAGGAGTTGGCCATTCGGCCCTTCAAACCAGCACTGCCATTCAATGTGATCATGGCTGATCATCCCTAATCAGTACCCCGTTCCCGTCTTCCCCACATATCCCCTACTCCGCTTTTCTTTAAGAGCCCTATCTAGCTCTCTCTTGAAAGTATCTAGAGAACTGGCCTCCACCGCCCTCTGAGGCAGAGAATTTCCACAGACTCACAACTCTCTGTGTGAAAAAGTGTTTCCTCGTCTCCGTTCTAAATGGCTTATCCCTTATTCTTGAACTATGGCCCCTGGTTCTGGACTCCCCCAACATCGGGAACATGTTTCCTGCCTCTAGCGTGTCCAAACCCTTAATAATCTTATATTTCAATGAGATACCCTCTCATCCTTCTAAACTCCAGAGTATACAAGCCCAGCCGCTCCATTCTCTCAGCATATGGCAGTCCCGCCATCCCGGGAATTAACCTTGTGAACCTACGCTGCACTCCCTCAATAGCCTGCTCATATACTCCTTTTCTTCAGAGATGCTACCTGAGCAGCTGAGTTACTCCAGCATTTTGTGCCTGTCGTCGGTGTTCCTTCCTACACAGTTTAACTTGGTATCGTGTCCAACACACACACTGTGGGCCGAAGGGATGTTCATGCGCTCTGCTGTTCTAGGTTCCATTGATGAAAGGTGATTATAATGTCCAATGGAATGCAAATGTATGCATAGCCAAATTTCTTGTAATAATATTTGGGGACAATCCATTTTAAATTGCTCTTGCAAGTTGCCTGTCATTTATTTGGCATTGCTTGGTTATTCATTGGATTCAAGAAGAGAAACGTTGTGGAGATTCTGGAGCAGAGCCATTTGAATGGGAATGAAATGAAAGGCAGGCAAAGAGGCTGGAGTGGCACAACAGTGCCTGCCGGGACTCAAGGGCCTGAGCGAGAGGGACAGCCAACCATGTCATCTCTTGGTGCCCGCTCTACCACCCACCAAATGGAGATTAAGGCCTGTCAGACATTGACGCAGAGACAACAACATGGCTGCTCAACACCCGGCTTGACATCTAACTATTCCTTTGGTTTATGTTTCATTCACAAGAAGAAGAAGAAGCTATAGGGATAGGTTGATCCAGCTGGGACTTTATTCCATGGCGCGCAGGAGGCTGAGGGGGTGATCTTATAGAGGTGTACAAGATCTTGATAGTGAATGCAGGGAAATGGAATCAAAAGCCAGAGGTCATAGATTTAAGATGAAAAGAGAAAGATTTAATAAGAACCTTAGGGCAACGTTTCCAAACAGAGTGGTGGATATATGGAATGAACGGCTGGAGGAGGTAGTTGAGGCAGGTACAATAACCACATTTAAAAGACACCTGGACAGGTTCATGGATAGGAATTGTTCAGATTGACATGGGCCATACACAGGTAAATGGGACTAGCATAGATGGGCTACTTTGATCGGCATGGAGGAGTTGGGCCGAAGAGCCTGTTTCCGTCGTGTTTGACACCATGACTCTAAGACCAAGGCAATCTCCTCTGACAGCTGGTTCATATACCCACCATCTGTGTGTAAAAGCTGCCCTTCAGGTTCCAGTTAAACCTTTACCCTCTCACCTTAAACCTATGTCTTCTGGTTCTTGATTTCCCTACTCTGGGAAAAAGACTGTGCTCTCACCCTAGGTATTCCCCTCATGATCTTATAAGATCACCGTTCAGCTTCCCGCTCTCCAAAGGATAAAGTGGTAGTCTGCCCAACCTCTCCCCGTAGCTTAAGCGTTCAAGCTATCAAGTCATAGTCATAGCATCATACAGTGTGGAAACAGTCCCCTTGGCCCAACTTGCCCACACCAAACAACATGCTCCATCTACACTAGTCCCACATGCGAGTGCATTTGGCCCATATCCCTCTAAACCTACCCTATCAATGTACTTGTCCAAATGTTTCTTAAACGTTGCGATAGTACCCGCCTCAACTACCTCCACCGGCTGCTCATTCCATGCACTCACCACCCTTTGTGTAAAAAAGATAGCCCTCAGGTTCCTATTAAATCTTTCCCTCCTCACCTTAAACCTGCAGTATCTCAGGTTCTCAATTCCACGGCTCTGGGCATGAGACTCTGTGCCCGCACTCAATCTATTCCAACATCTAGTCCTCATCTAAAACTCTCAAGGAGTTTGGTACCATCCTGGACAAACCAGGGGAAGGCGAGAGGAGAAAGGTTAAATAGTTTATCACCACATCTAATTCCCTAATCATTCGTTCCCTCACTACCAGTACTCCATAGTGTTCCTTCTGCAAACAGCACTGTCATTTCTTGCCTGGTCTACTCCAATAACACCTCCCAAATCCATGGCCTCAACTGCCTAGAAGGATAAGTGGAGAAAGCCCGTGGGCTAAACTGTCAAGGTCTTTTTCCACGATACTGTCAACCACATGCCACATTCGGAAACATAATTTCACTCAATGAGGTGTGATCTGGAATGCGCGCTGCGTGAGTTGGAAGCAGATTCAATGGGACCATTCAATAGATAAATACTTTAAAAGCGATGGCCAAGAATGCACACCAACACCTCTACTTTCTTAGAAGGCTTCGGAAGTTCAGCAAGTCCCCAACAACTCTCACCAACTTCTACAGATGCGCCATAGAAAACATTTTATCAGGATACATCACAGCATGGTTTGGGAACAGCTCCAATCAATCAATCAGTCTTATTCGGCATTTGCACGTAAAGTGCAAGTGAAATGAATTTGCCAGCAGCGGTACAATGAAAAAAAGAACACACAAAAACACAATACAAATTTAACACAAACATCCACCACAGCATTCATCACAGTGGTGGAAGGCACAAAATTTGGCCAGTCCAAGACTGCAAGCAATTGCAGCGAATTGTGGATGCAGTCAAGACCATCACACAAATTAACCTTCATTCCATTTACTCCATCTATGCTTCACGCTGCCTTGGCAAGGCCACTAGCATAATCAAGAAGCAGTCTCACCCCAGTCACTCCCTCTTCTCCCCTCTCCCATCAGGCAAGAGGTACAGAAAACGCATAGCTCCAGATTCAGGAACGGTTTCTCTTTCTCCCACTTTAATCGGATTTTACTGGACTTTATCTTGCTAAGAACTTTATTCCCTAACATCCTGTACTTGTACACTGTGAATGGATCGATTGTAATCATGTATAGACTTTCCGCTGACTGGTTGGCACACAACAAAAAGCTTTTCACTGCATCTCGGTAAACCTGACAATGAACTAAACTAAACTTAAAAGGAAACAATACTGAAGAATATGGAATGTGGGATTAATTGGAAAGTTTTCTCAAAGAGCCAACACAAGCATTCTGTGCTGGATTTTTCTTTCATTCAATGTATCAGTGAGGGTGACTTGGAAAAAGAAAATCGACTTCAAATCACCCCCTCGTTGTGAGAAATTCTCCGTATGATATTGCAAATAATCTAAGACTGTCAAGGTTTAGCAGTGACTCCAGTAACTAGTAGGGCGGCACGATGGCACAGCGGTAGAGTTGCTATCTTACACTGCCAGAGGCCCGGGTTCAATCCTGACCAAGGGTGGTGTCTGTACAGAGTTTGTACGTTCTCTCTGTGACCGTTTGGTTTTTCCCCAGGTGCTCCTGTCAATTGACAGAATCTATCGATCTACGCCTTAAAAACATCCATTGACTTGGCCTCCACAGCCCTCTTAGGGCAATGAATTCCGCAGATTCACCACCCTCTGACTGAAGAAATTCCTCCTCATCTCGTTTCTAATGCTACAATATTGGAGAGACTTGAGTGGAAAGTGGAGAGTATTCCATCATATTCCTGGCTCCTGTCTTGTGAATGTTGGAAAGGCGATGAGGTATTGGGAAGTCAATCACTCACTACAGCTGTTGTATCCACACTATTTATGTGGTTGGTCCAGTTCCGTTTCTGGTCAATGGTGAATCCCAGAGTGACCGCAGAGTAAGGTTAGTGGGCAGATACAGAATGACGTGGACCACTTCTTCATTCCCCGATTCCCACCTGTTCTTTTGGCAAGCATCCCAGTTTCACCAGATTCAGAAACCCATCCTATATTGCATATTATAATAAATAGGAACTGCAGATGCTGGTTCATACCAAAGATAGACACAAAATACTGGAGTAACTTAGCGGGTCAGGAGCATCTCTGGAGAACATGGATAGAGTAGGTGATGTTTCAGGTCGGGAAATTTGACAAACAAGTCAATGCCGTGGTAAAAGCTAGCTTCTTTCAGCTTCGGACGATAGCTAAAACAAAACAATTCCTCCACTTTGATGACCTCGAAAAGATCATCCACACATTTATCTCCTCCCGCCTAGATTACTGCAACTCCCTTTACACTGACATCAGCCAATCATCCCTGTCCCGCCTGCAACTGGTCCAAAACGCCGCAGAGAGACTCCTGACGGGCACCTGAAAAAGGGACATCACCCCGATCCTGGCCTCTCTCCACTGGCTCCCTGTGCGGTTCCGTATACATTTCAAGACCCTCCTCTATGTCTACAAAGCCCTCAATGGGCTTGCCCCCTCCTACAATAAAAGTCTCCTCACCCACCACTCCACCTCCAGGTCCCTCAAATCGGCCGACTTGGGGCTGCTGAATATCCCGCGGTCTTGGCATAAGCTTAGGGGCGACCGTGCCTTTGCGGTTGCAGCTCCTAGACTGTGGAACAGCATCCCCCTTCCCATCAGAACTGTCCCCTCCATCGACTCCTTTAAGTCTAGATTAAAATCTTATCTATACTCCCAAGCCTTTCCTGACGTCCACTGAGCGAGGGCTATATGTATATATGTATGTAGTTTGTTTGTTTATATTATTCTTATAACATATGTAAAGCACTTTGGCCAACGAGAGTTGTTTTTTTTAAATGTGCTATATAAATAAATGTGACTTGACCCTTCTTTAGTCTGAAAAAGGGTCAGTCTGAAGAAAGGTCCCGACGCAAAACATCACTTACTGTATCTATATTCTCCAGAGATGCTGCCTGACCCGCTGAGTTATTCCAGCACTTTGTGCCTATCTTTGCTATATTGTACGAGTTTTGGCTGAGGGATTTTAGGACTTAGGTTAGGCCACAATTGGAATATTGTGTGTTGTTCTGGTCACCCCAATGCAGAAAGGATGTGGAGGCTTTGGAGAGGGTTTCAGGTGTCAAGAGTGTTTTATTGTCATAGATACCAGAACAGAACAAGAAAATTCTTACTTGCAGCAGCCGCACAATAGGTTTGTAAAGACTGTATTCAATAGACAATAAAATAAACAAACAAAAACAAGTTCAATAAATAAAAGTTCAATATGGAGGAAAGACGAAACAAAGCTCAAAGTCCCTCGAGTAACTAAGGCAGCATATAATAATAATTATAATAATAATACATTTTATTTTCGGGCACCTTTCAAATCTCAAGGACACCGTACAAAGATTAACAGAAGAGAAAAAAACATATAGTCGGAGAAACATAAATAATAAGGACATCATCAATATACAAATTAAAGATAGAAATCGCTCCAAAGACACAAAAAATCAAAAAAACACAATGTGAAGAGAGATCAGCAGCAGCTAAAGCGCGCCAGCGTCCACTCTCCCTTCCGACAGCCATCTTGGACACAGACTAACATAGTAACTACACACAGAAAAATCATCCCCCCACAATGGTTACCACTGTGGGGGAAGGCACAAAGTCCAGTCCCCAACCCACAGTTCTCCCAAAAGTCAGGCCTATAGAGGCCACCGCTATTGCCTCTATGGAGGCCCGATGTTCCTGGCCGTTCTGGCTGGGTGCTGTTGCCCCGGCGTCGGGACAGTCCTTTCAGCGGCTGGGCCACCTGGAACGGCCGCTTCCTAGCTGGAGACCGCGGCTTCCGAAGCCGACAAGGCCGCGCCGGTTTGGAGCTCCCAGGCTCCCGATGTTAAAGTCGGCGCCGCCCGCTCCGCTCCGCAGACCCGCAGCCCGGAGGTGTTGATCTCGGCGGTCACAGCTCACCGGAGCTCCAGCGCGTCGATCCAGTGCGGCGACCCAGGCAAGGCATCGCCCGCTCCGCTCTACGATAGCGCTCCAACGCTGTGCCGCCAACGAAGCCGAGGTGCTGGGCGGTCCCCGCCAGGAAACGCCACTCCAAGCCCGCTGGTAGGCCACGAGGACGGGTCGACGGGCAGCCCGGAGAAAAAGCTGCCTCACCGACCAGGTAGGGACCTAGAAGTAAAATTACCTCCTTCCCCCCACATTAAAAAGTCCATTTCTCCTACAAACGAAAAACAAGACTTACTAAAAACTGGAAAAAAAATGGATTAAACGGACGGCTGCTGGTTAGCAGCCGTTCCCCAAGATGGTTCCTCCTCCTCCAAGATATAGTTTGGAGTTTAGTTGGAGTTGGTAGCATTCAGTAGCCTGATGGTTGTGAAGAAGCTCCTGAACCTGGACATTACAACTTTCAGGCTCCTTTACTCAGTCATTTACCTCAACGGAGATGCAATTTTCTCCGTTTCGCATCTTCCCCCCCCCCCCCCCCCCCCCCCCCATCCTCCCCCCTTTGCAGCCTACATGTGGAGTGGTGCGGCCTTTCCTGGAGACCGGCCCGGAGCTTCAACCTGCGGGTGCGGCACGGACTTACCATCATGGAGCCTGGGATCTTTTGCCGAGGATCGCCACTGCTGGAGCTTTGACCGCGTGATCTGTGAACTTTAACACCGTGTCCATCCCAACGAGAGGGCTTGGACATCGGACCGTCAGCAGCGGCCCCGTTCAAAAGCCCAGACTAGGGGTAAACAAAGGAGGAAGGTGACTGAACTTTATTGCCTTCCCTCACAGTGAGGAATGTTGATTCCACTGCGGTAGATGTTTATGTTAAACTTTATTTTATATGCTGTGTGTATTTTTGCTTTTTACTTAGTAATGCTGTATGGTAACTCAAATGTCACTGTACCTTAATTGGTGCATGTGACAATTAAATTGAATCTTGAATCTTGAATACTTTCTTCCCGATGGCGGGAGTGAATGATTCCCAGAATGATGCCTGGATTAGTGGCTAAAGAGAGAGTCACCCGGACTTGGATTGTTTTCTCCGGAAGAGTCTCTTTCCAATATCAATCAATCAATCAATCAATATTTATTACATGTTATTTGAACCTCATTGAGGCTCAAACGAAACTGCGTTTCCACAGCCATACAAACAAAGACAATATCATACAGACATGCACACAATTCAATTTACAAAAACATCCATCACAGTGAACCCACTGTGATGGAAGGCAAAGTCTTTTCTCTACCCTGTTCTCCATTTCTCTCCCGATGTCGAAGCCCCAGGCGGGCGATGGTGAGTCCCACGGCCATTTTATGCCACGCCGGGTGATGTACAGCCCCGCTCCCGGTCTAAATGTCACAAAGTTGGAGCCCCCGGCGGGCGCTGGAATGTCCCACGGCCATGAAGCTGCGCCGGGCGATGTACGGCCCCGCTCCGCGTCGTTCCAACCCCGCAACACGGGCTAGAGAAGTCGCGTTGCGGGAGCTCTGAAAAGCGGTCTCTCTACCCGGACCCGCGAGCTCCCGATGTCCCAGTCCACCGGACCCGCGGCTGCAGCTGGAGCCTCCGAGCTATGTGGTCGGGCCGCAGCAGCGAGTCACCACCACTCCCCACACTCCAATGCCGGCCAGTCCCATGATGGTAAGTCCGCAGCTCCGCAGGCTCCGTGACTGGAGCCTCCAGGCCATTCAGGCTGGAGGCCGCTCCACGGTGCTAGGCCCCAACGACAATGGAGATCCGACAAGGAAAAGGTCGGGTCTCCCGTACAGGGAAGAGATTTTTAAACGTTTCCCCCTTCCCCCCCCCCCCCCCCCCCCCATATACACAGTTAAAAACACTATTAAAAAACACAAACAACTACATTTAACTAGCAAAAAAAAAAAAAGACAGACAGGCTGTAGGGGCCGTTGCAACAGTGAGTCGCGAACCGCCACCACTGACTGGTTGGCACACAACAAAAAGCTTGAAGAGAAACCTGATACAAGTATATAAAATTTTGAGAGGCATAGATAGGGCCAACCTTTTTTCCAGGATGGAAATATCAAATGCTTGAGGGCATAGCTCCAAGGTGAAAGTGGCAAAATTTAAAGGAGAAATGCTGGGTAGGTTTTTTACACAGAGGGTGGGGGGTGCCTGGAACATGCCATCAGGGGTGATGGTGGAAACAGATACAATAGTGGCATTTAAGAGGCCTTTGGATAGACAGACACATGGATATGAAGGGAATGGAGGTGTTTGGATTATGTGCAGGTAGATAAGAGTTGGTCTTGACATCATGTTCGGCACAGACCTTGTTTGCCGAAGGACTTGTTCCTATGTTGTACTGTTCTACAGTATGTTCTATAAGAGATTGTGTTCCAGGAATCCAGCAATCTATTCCCCTCTCGATCTCCTCACAACACTCCCAGACTCAGTGATGTGCCCCAGGATACCCAAATTCAAAAATTTTGAGTGGAAATGAAATATTTGGCAAAGAGTTTTGCTTCCTCTGAATTTGCAAAGACCAAGGAATATTGGCAACGTGAAAGAGTAAACGGAAAATGAAATATCTGACAACTTACTTGGCTTCTTTGGGTGTTGGAAAATTTACTGATGCCTCGACAAGTCAAGTCGTTGAAGGATATTTTGAGAACTTTTTTGCACAATGACTGTAGCGTTATAGTTTTCATAGTTGAGGCAGGAGGTGCCTGTAGTGCAACTCACTCAGATTCAGATTCAGATTCAGATTCAAACTTTATTGTCATTGTTCAGTGTACAGTACAGAGACAACAAAATGCAGTTAGCATCTCCCTAGAAGAGCGACATAGAATATGAGCAATAAATAAATATATTTACGTGCAGTCATAGCAGTGCAATATTTTTTTGGTAAGTATGCTCTCGATGGTGCACACCATCGACCTCGAACTCAGTGACCTCGCTGGTGATGTAATGCCCCTGTCCAACTTAGGAAACCTGAACGGAAACCTCTGGAGGCTTAGCGCCCCACCCAAGGTTTCTGTGCGGTTCCAGGTGGTCCCTACCCGCTTCCACTACCTGCAACCTCCGGCAACCACCTGCAACCTCCGGGAACCGCACGGAAACCTTGGGTGGGGCGCAAAGTCTCCAAAGGTTTCCGTTCAGGTTTCCTAAGTGGGACAGGGGCATTAGTCAGTGTTTTATCTGTTCCGGTGGTTGCTAGCATTTATTTCGAGAGGGCTGGAATATAAAAACAGGGATGTAATGCTGAGGCTTTATAAGACACTGGTCAGACCGCATTTGGAGTATTGTGAGCAGCTTTGGGCCCCATATTTGAGGAAGGATTTGCTGGCGCTGGAGAGGGTCTAGAGGAATTTGACAAGGATGATCCCAGGAATGAGCGGGTTAACATATGATGAGCATTTGATGGAAGTGGGCCTGTACTTGCTGGAGTGTCAAAGGAGGGGCCTCATTGAAACCTACCGAATAGTGAAAGGCCTGGATAGTGTGGATGTGGAGAGGATGTTTCCACTAGTGGGAGAGTCTAGGACCAGAGGGCACTGCCTCAGAATAAAAAGACGTACCTTTAGGAAGGAGATGATGAGGAATTTCTTTAGTCAAGGGTGTGAAATCTCTGGAATTCATCGCCACAGACGACTGTGGAAGCCACGTCACCAGGTATCTTTAAAGCTGAGATTGACAGATTTTTGATTAGTACGGATGTCAAAGGTTACGGGGAGAATGGGATTGAGAGGGAAAGATAGATCAGCCATGATTGAATGGCCTAATTCCACTCCTATGTCTTATGATTTTATGATCTCCATAGATGCTGTCTGACAAAACAGTTTTTGTCCAGCATCTGCAATTCCTTGTTTTCCCATCTTCCCACTTTTGTCTGTTAGTGTCAGACGCTGTCTGCAATTGAATCAGCGTACACACACAAGGGGCAATTTACAATTTTACTAACCTGGCTTTAGCTTACAAACCTGTACATCTTTAGAGTGTGGGAGGAAACTGGAACGCCCGGAGAAAACCCACACAGGTCACAGGGTAAATGTACCAACTCCATACAAACAGCGCCCATAGTCAGAATCAAACCCGGGTCTCTGGTGCTGTAAGGCTGCAACTCAACCATTGTGCCACTTTGCATCCCTCTGAGGTAGTGTGTTTAGTTTTGTTTAGTTTAGTTTAGATTAAAGATACAGCATGGAAACAGGCCCTTTGGCCCACCGAGTCCGCTCTGACCAGCGATCCCCTTAACACTAGTTATATGTAATCCCACATTTGCATTCACTTCCTACACTCTAGGGACAATTTACAAAGGGCAATTAACCTACAAACCCGCACATCTTTGGGATGTGGGAGGAAACCAAACACCCAAAGGAAGCCCACACGGTCACAAGGAGGCCCGTGCAAACTCCACACAGTCAATATCTGAGGTCAGGATTGAACCACTGACCTGCTCAGTTTTCAGTAAAAGGAACTGAAAGGAATTTTGAGTATAGAAGCTGGGATGTAATGTTAAAATTGTACAAGGCATTGGTGAGACCAAATCTGGAGTATGGTGTACAATTTTGGTTGCCCAATTATAGGAAGGATGTCAACAAAATAGAGAGAGTACAGAGGAGATTTACTAGAATGTTGCCTGGGTTTCAACAACTAAGTTACAGAGATAGTTGAATAAGTTAGGTCTTTATTCTCTGGAGTGCAGAAGGTTAAGGGGGGACCTGATAGAGCTCTTTAAAATGATGAGAGGGATAGACAGAGTTGATGTGGACAAGCTTTTCCCTTTGAGAATAGGGAAGATTCAAACAAGAGGACATGACTTCAGAATTAAGGGACAGAAGTTTAGGGGTAATATGAGGGGGAACTTCTTTACGCAGAGAGTGGTGGCGGTGTGGAATGAGCTCCCAGTGGAAGTGGTGGAGGCAGGTTCATTGGTACATTTAAAAATAAATTGGATAGGCATATGGATGAGAAGGGAATGGAGGGTTATGGTATGAGTGCATGCAGGTGGGACTAAGGGGAAAAAACATTTGTTCGGCATGGACTTGTAGGGCCGAGATGGCCTGTTTCCGTGCTGTAATTGTTATATGGTTATATGGTTATATGGAACTGTGAATGCTGGTTTACAAAAAAAGACACAAAGTGCTGGTGTCAGCTGGTCAGTCAGCATCTGTGGAGAACATGGATAAGTGACGTTTTGGGACGGGACCCTTCTTAAAAGCATTTTGACTTCCTTCCACGCCAGTGCAGGCAACTGAACCATCCTATCACAACTGGAGTACAGTCTTGAACTATCATCTACCTCATTGGAGACCCTTTAACTATCTTAGATCTGACTTTACTAACCTTATCTTTAACTAAGCATTAATCACGTTATTCCCTTTATCATGTATTTGTACACTGTAAATGGATGAATTGTAATAGAATCATAGAAACAAAGAAAATAGGTGCAGGAGTAGGCCATTCGGCCCTTCGAGCCTACACCTCCATTCAACATGATCATGGCTGATCATCCAACTCAGTATCCTGTACCTGCCTTCTCTCCATACCCCCTGATCCCTTTAGCCACAAGGGTCACATCTAACTCCCTCTTAAATATAGTAAATGAACTGGCCTCAACTACCTTCTGTGGCAGAGAATTCCAGAGATTCATCACTCTCTGTGTGAAAAATGTTTTCCTCATCTCGGTCCTAAAAGATTTCCCCCTTATCCTTAAACTGAGACCCCTTGTTCTGGACTCCCAACATCGGGAACAATCTTCCTGCATCTAGCCTGTCCAACCCCTTAAGAATTTTGTAAGTTTCTATAAGATCCCCCCTCAATCTTCTAAATTCTAGCGAGTACAAGCCGAGTCTATCCAGTCTTTCGTCATATGAAAGTCCTGACATCCCAGGAATCAGTCTGGTGAACCTTCTCTGTACTCCCTCTATGGCAAGAATGTCTTTCCTCAGATTAGGAGACCAGATCATGTATTGTCTTTCCACTGACTGGTTAGCACGCAACTAAAGGTTTTCACGGTACCTCAGTACACGTGACAATAAACTAAACTAAACTAAACTAAACTAAACTAAACTAAACTGTTTTCTGCCTGAGCGTATTACTCTTGTTTCATTAATTCCAATCACATAGTTAGGTTTAATTTCCAAACCTTTTCTCTCTGCCGATTGGAAGGAATCTTTCCAGTTTTAATGGAAATGATAATATTGCTCTGATTTTTACTGGCAATGCGCTAATAATCTATTAACAGCATCCTCGGAAAGAAAAATGATTTGAGGTTTGCAGCAATGAGGCAGACGGCTCCACAAATAAAACTCGGGTGTTTACTTTGAATATAATTTTTGAATTGATTTGGTTTTTGGCAACAGTTCTGTGCCTCCTTCAACTCACTGCAGCACCTGACTCGGCTCCACTGCCTAAAGAGAGTTTGAATCTGCTAGTTCGTGGTTCCAGAGAGAAGGAAGAGAATAAGATCTGGGTGGCTTCACCAAGCACCAGGTAATAAATTCTATGTACTGGGGTTTGTAAAGCAAAATGTTAATATTGTCGGCCGGGCCATGTGGGAATATAATGATCAGTCAAAGACTTCATTCAAATGAAAAGGTGGCACGGTGGTACAGCGGTAGAGTTGTTGTCTTACAGCGCCAGAGACCCGGGTTCGATCCTAACTACAGGTGCTGTCTGTACAGTTTGTACATTCTCCCTGTAACCCATGGGTTTTCTCCATGTGCTCCGGTTTTCCCCCACACTCCATAGACGTGCAAGATTGTAGGCTATTCGGTTCGGTAAAATTGTAAAAATTTCCCTCATGTGTGTAGGATGGTGTTAATGTGCGGGGATCGGTGGTCGGCGCGGACTTAGTGGGCCAAAGTGCCTTTCCTCACTGTATCTCTAAACTAAACTAAAAAGGTCTTTCATGCAGGTCAACTATCAGGAGTTTTAAAATCTATCTCAGTTTTAGGAACAGTTTCCGTGGGATTAATAGAAGGTTTAGGTTTAGGTTTAATATTATCATGTGCACCAAGGGACAGTGAAAGGCTTTATTTAGTTTAGTTCAATTTACTGTCACGTGTACCGAGGTAGAGTGAAAAGCTTTTTTGTTGTGTGCTATCCAGTCAGCGAAAAGATGATACATGTGTTACTATTACGCCGTCCACAGTGTACCGGGACATGGATAGTGGTCCCTGCACTCTGTATCTCTAGTCCCCTTTGCTCTACCTATTGTACTTGAATTTGACCTTATTGTATTCATGTATAGCATTATCTGATCTGATTGAATAGCTTGCAAAACAAAGCTTTTCCCATACTTTAAACATTGTGGACACCAGAAACGAGATGGCATAAACAATAAAAGGAATAATGTTTAGTGCAAGATATAGTCCTGTAACGTTTGATTAATGATTGTCTGAGGATCTCCAATGAGGTAGATAGTAGCTCAGGACTGCTCCCTAGGTGTTGATAGGATGGTTCAGTTGCCTGATAGCAGCTGAGAAGAAAGTGTCCCTGAATCCATGTCCGTGCAAGTTTTGCATGGACATGAGGAACTGTAAGTACTGGAACCCTTGTACAAAACACAAAGTGCTGGAGGAACTGTTCTCCAGAGATGCAGCTTGACCTGCTGACTCCAGCACTCCGTGTCCTTTTGAGCATCTGTGGAGGAACGGACCGGATGACATTTCATGTCGAAACCCTTGATTTTGAAAATTGTCGTACTTGATGACAAGAACAATCAACGCTTGAAGATTCCTGATGGTAGCTTCAGATGATCGTAAAACGCATTTGGTGTTGGTATTGGTTTATTATTGTTAAGGTTGAGGTTTAGGTATATCATTGTCACGTGCACAGAGGTGATGATGATGATAATAGTTTATTGTCACCTCTCCCTCTGTTCCTAGGCACAGTGATAATCTTTGCTTTGCATACATTGCAGTAAAATCATACTGTAGATAAGGACAATCATAGATTAGGACAAAAATACAATGTTTGTCGTATAAAAGTAGACTTCACCGAGACAGTACACAAAGACTCACCACGTTTCTGGTGTCCACAATGTTTCAAGTATGGGAAAAGCTTTGTTTTGCAAGCTATTCAATCAGATCAGATAATGCTATACATGAGTACAATCAGGTCAAACTCAAGTACAATAGGTAGAGCAAAGGGGGAGATACAGAAAGCAGAATATAGTTCTCGGCATTGTAGTGCATCAGTTCAAGATGTCTGAAATTTGGTAGAGGTTAATTGGACAATACCTTAGCTGATTGAAGGAGCATTCAGAAGCCTGATAACAGAGGGGAATAAGCTGTTCCTGAGTCTGGTGGTATGCGCTTTCAAGCTTCTGTACCTTTTGCCAGACGGAAGAAGAAGGAATGACCGGGGTGGGACAAGTCTTTGATTACACATTAATTACATTGGGGACATGTTAGATCGCATTGAGCATCCTTGATAATCCCAATGGATTGTACTCCAACGCTTTCATTGCAAAAGGATTTGAGTATAGGAGCAGGGAGGTTCTACTGCAGTTGTACAGGGTCTTGGTGAGACCACACCTGGAGTATTGCGTACAGTTTTGGTCTCCAAATCTGAGGAAGGACATTATTGCCATAGAGGGAGTGCAGAGACGGTTCACCAGACTGATTCCTGGGATGGCAGGACTGTCTTATGAAGAAAGACTGGATAGACTTGGTTTATACTCTCTAGAATTTAGGAGATTGAGAGGGGATCTTATAGAAACTTACAAAATTCTTAAGGGGTTGGACAGGCTAGATGCAGGAAGATTGTTCCCGATGTTAGGGAAGTCCAGGACAAGGGGTCACAGCTTAAGGATAAGGGGGAAATCCTTTAAAACCGAGATGAGAAGAACTTTTTTCACACAGAGAGTGGTGAATCTCTGGAACTCTCTGCCACAGAGGGTAGTCGAGGCCAGTTCATTGGCTATATTTAAGAGGGAGTTAGATGTGGCCCTTGTGGCTAAGGGAATCAGGGGGTATGGAGAGAAGGCAGGTACGGGATACTGAGTTGGATGATCAGCCATGATCATATTGAATGGCGGTGCAGGCTCGAAGGGCCGAATGGCCTACTCCTGCACCTAATTTCTATGTTTCTATGTTTCTATGCTTCCTTCCTGGTGAATTAAGACAGTGCTTAGAAAAGTTGCTATACCACAGCTCCAACTACACGGGTTCGATCCTGATATCGGATGCTGTCAGTGTGGAGTTTGCACGTTCTCCATGGGACTGAATGGGCTTCATCCAGTGCTCCGGTTTCCTCCACAATGTTTACAATTCCAGCCACTGAATCTATCCCAAAGACTTGCAGGGTGGTTGGGTGCAATGTACAAGGGACTGCAGATTCTGGAATCTTGAGCAAAGCACACATTTCTGGAGTAATTCAGTGGGTCAGGCAAATGGACAGATGACGTTTTGGGTCGGAACCATAATTGGGAATTGGCCACTAAATGTTGGCCAATTAGTAGGTGGATGGCAAGAGAATAAGAGGGAAGTTAGCAGACTTGTGAAAGAGTATAAACTAGCAGAAAGTAACGAGGGGATTGGATTGCTCTAAGAGCCAGCATACACTTAATGGGCCAAATGGCCTCCTTCTTTGCTTCAAGGGTAAACTAGAAAAATAAATAGGATGAGTGGAACAGTAATGTTAGCAAAGAGTTAACTGAGTTCTAACACTAAAATAAGATTGGCAAGCTAAAGATTGGCAGTAGTAAGTATACTGTCGGGTTGAATCGCAGCTTGGTTTGGAAACAGCTCTGCCCAAAACTGCAATACATTGTAGAGAGTTGTAGATGTAGCCCAGTCCATCACACAGACCAGACTCCCCACCATTGATTCCATCTACACCTCATGTGGCCTCGGGAAACCAGCCAACGTAATCAAAGACTTGTCCCACTCCGGCTATTCCTCTTTCTCACCGCTCCCATCTGGCAGAAGGGTCAGAAGCTTGAACACGCGTACCACCAGACTCAGGAACAGCTTTTCCCCTCTGTTATCCGGCATCTGAATGGTACTTCCATAAGCTAGGGTACTGTCCGATTCACCTCTACCCCATTGCGGACATTGGACCTTGTCTCTTGAACTGATGCACTACAATGCTGAGAACTATATTCTGCTCTCTGTATCTTCCCCTTTGGTCTATCTATTGTATTTGAGTCTGGCTTCATTGATGGTGGTGTGTGCTTTTAAGTTTCTGTACCTTCTGCTGAATGGGTGCAGGGAGATGAAAGAATGACCGGGGTGGGACAAGTCATTGAGTCATACAGAGTGCAAACAGTCCTTTTGTCCCAACTTGCTCGTACAACTCAACACGTCCAATCCACACTAGTCCCACCTGCCTGCTTTTGGCCGTTATCCCTCTGAACCTATCCTATCCATGTACCTGTCTTAATGTTTCTTAAATGTTGTGATAGTACCTGCCTCAACCACCTCCTCCATTCCATACACCCACCACCGTTTGTGTAAAAAAGGTACCCCTCGGGTTCCGATTAAATCTTCCCCCCATAATCTTTGATTATATTTGTTGCTTTTGA
Source organism: Leucoraja erinaceus (assembly GCF_028641065.1). NCBI lineage: Eukaryota > Metazoa > Chordata > Chondrichthyes > Rajiformes > Rajidae > Leucoraja > Leucoraja erinaceus. The sequence goes on from NC_073380.1 coordinate 55,172,054, forward strand.
AGAGCTACAATGAAAAGCTCTGTTTACATGCTAAATAATTAAATCAGATCAGATACGTACGAAGCTTTTCAAAAAGGGGAGTGGCATGACAGGATTACAAAAAATTTAATGTGAAATAGTGTGCCGTGCTGCGCACATCACGAGTGCGAAGCGTGACGTCCCTCGATGCCACGGTCCAGGGCGCTTAAGGGCCCTGGAAGCTCAGCAATTTTAGATGCTTTCTGATGCATTCTGAGCCTTATTTTTGGAGCATTTTTGCACCAAATTTATGACCAATATTTCAGAAATTAATAGGAATCTGAGAGGTAGCTTTTTCACACCAAGGGTGCTGGGTGTATGTAACGAGCTGCCAGAGGAGGTAGTTAAGGCTGGGACTATCCTAATGTTTAAGAGACATTTCGACACGTACATGGATAGGACAGATTTAGATGGATATGGGCCAAACGCGTGTGAGTGGGACTTGTGTAGCTGGGACATGTCGGTCGGTGTGGGCAAGTTGGGCTGAAGGGCCTGTTTCCACACTGCATCATTCTATGACTAAAAAGTTAAGAAGAAAAATGCATGTAGATAAGTAGAGCAGATTTGAAAGAGGAATGAAATGTAAAGGCAGAGAGAGGTTTATGGGTGGAAAGGAACATAGGAAAGGCGGGGGGAGAGTGGGCTTGGGCAGATGGGTGAAGGGAAAATAGTCGCAAAGTGCTGGAGTAATTCAGTAACTCAGTGGGTCAGGCAGCATCTCTGGAGAAAAGGTATAGATTATATTTCGGGTCAAGACCGTTCTTCAGTAATATTCATGATGTGCCATGCATCGTCATTCCTGAATGTTACCCAAACCATCGTGAGCTACTTTGTTACGGTGCTTGCCCTCTCCTATAACATCTCCGCTGCCTTGGGTGATGCAGGACAGGACACAAGCTTTGGGACATGGTGTGAAGCTGTTGCCGTCTGTCCCAGCCTGGTAAAAACCTGGATGGAGTGGATGTGGAGAGGCTGTTTCCACTAGTGGGAGAGTCTAGAACCAGTGGCCTCAGAATTAAAAGACAGTCCTTTAGGAAGGAGATGGGCAGGAATTTCTTAAGTCAGAGGGTGGTGAACTGTGGAATTCATTGACACAGACAGCTGTGGAGGTCAAGTCAATGGACATTTTTCAGGAGGAGATTGATAGATTCTTGATTGATACGGGTGTCAGAGGTAATGGGGAGAAGGCAGGAGAATGGGTTTGAGAGGGAAAGATAGAGTCATAGGGTGATACAGTGTGGAAACAGGCCCTTCGGCCCAGCATGTCCCATCTGCACTAGTCCCACCTGCCCACGTTTGATCCATATCCCTCCGAACCTGTCCTATCCATGTACCTGTCTAACTGTTTCTTAAATGTTGCGATAGTCCCCGCCTCAACTACCTCCTCTGGCAGCTTGTTCCATACAACTACCACACTTTGTGTGAAAAACATACCCCACAGATTCCTATTAAATCTTTTGCCCTTCACCTTAAACTTATGTCCTCTGCTTCTCGATTCACCTACTCTAGGCAAAAGACTCAACCATATCTATTCAAATCATGATTTTATACACCTCTAGTAGATCATCCCTCATCCTCCTGTGCTACATGAAATAGAATCCCATCCCTCATCCTCCTGTGCTACATGAAATAGAATCCCAGCCTACTCAACCTCTCCCTATAGCTCTGGCCCTCTAGTCCTGGCAACATCCTCGTAAATCTTCACTGTACCCTTTCCAGTTTGATGACATATTTCCTATAACATGGTGCCCAGAACTGAATACAATACTCTGAATGCGGCCTCACCTCCTTCTTGTGCAACTGCGACATGACCTCCCAACTTCTATACTCAGCCTGACCCGCTGAGTTACTCCAGCACTCTGAAACGTCATAGAACAGGGCAAGATTAGCAAGTTTGCTGATGATACAGAAGTGAGTGGTTTTGCAGATAGTGAAGATGGTTGTGAAAGATTGCAGCCAGATCTGGATCAATTAGCCAGGTGGGCAGAGGAATGGTTGATGGTTGCATGGTTCCTTGAAGATCGTGACGCAGGTATATCAGGTGGTCAAAAAGTATTTTGGCACTTTGGCCTTCATCAGTCAGAGAAGTTGGGAGATCTTTCCCTCTCAAACCCATTCTCCTGCCTTCTCCGACACCCGTATCAATCAAGAATCTATCAATCTCCTCCCAGTGGGGGTCAGCAGGGGTGGCGTGGGCCCAGAGGGGGTCAGCAGGGGGGCATGGGCCCAGCGGGGGTGACCTGGGCCCATCGGGGGTCAGCAGGGGTTGCGTGGGTCCAGCGGGGGTGGCGTGGGGGTCAGCGAGGATGGCGTGAGCAGGAGATAGCTTGGGCCCCGGCGGTGGGGGGAGGCGAGGGGAGCGTGCCCTGCCGCAGCGGCGTCAGGTGTTGGGGTCACAGCCGCTGGGTTCAGATTCAGCCACTTTCGCCTGGCGACGGTAGAACGGAGAACTGGCCATTTCCAAAGTGGAAACACCGATTTTTTTTTTCCCGATTTAAAAAAAATTAAATTTTATTTTTTTTGTGATTTTTTTCTTACTCTGAGGGGAAAAGGGGGGGTGAAATCGCACCCAAACGCACCCCCCCCCCCCCCCCACATTCGGACGGCCATAAGGTAATAGTATATACATGAATACAATCAAGCCTAACACAGTACAACAGGTAGAACAAAGAGAAAAATATCAGAGTGCAGAATATAGTTTTTCAGCATTACAGTTCTAGAGAACAATTCCAAAGTCCATAATGAGGTAGGTTGGAAGATCAGCGGTAAGGTTGCTGCCTCATAGCACCAGAGACCCGCGTTCAATCCTAACTATGGGCGCTGTTTGTACGGAGTTTGTATGTTCTCCCCGTGGCCATGTGGATTTTCCCCAAGTGCTCTAATTTCCTCCCACATTCCAAAGACGTACAGATTTCTTGATTAATTGGCTTTGTTAAAAATTATAAAATTGTCCGTAGTGTGTAGGATAGTGTTAGTGTATGAGGATCGGTGGCCAGCGCGGAGTCAGTGCGTCGAAGGGCCTACTTCCATGGTGTATCTCCAAAGTAAATTAAACTAAACTGAAGGGCAAGAAGCCGTTACTGAGTATGGTGGTGCATGCTTTCAAGCTTCTGTATCGTCTGCTCAATGGGAAAGAATGACTGGGCTGTGAAAAGTCCCTGATTTCGTTGACTGCTTTTCCGAGGCAGCGGGAAGTGTAGATGGAGTCGATGGTGGGGAGTCTGGTCTGTGTGATGGACTGGGCTACATCCACAAAGCTCTGCAATATCTTGCGGTCTTGGGCAGAGCTATTCCCAAACCACGCTGTGATGCAACCCGACAGCATGCTTTCTATGGAGCATCTGTAGAAGTTGGCAAGAATCATTGTAGACATGTCAAACTGCCTCAGTCTCCTGAGGAAATAATACATGCCTGCAGTTCCTGGCATCTGCACAAACCTTCGCAATGTGCCAACATTTGTAAACAAAGTATAGAGATATCCAAACCTTCTCAGGTTCTTTATTTCTCCAGCCCTGCCCCTGAGTGTATGTAATGTAACATGATCCACTGTAGTGTACAAGGCAGAAAAGACAGATATTGTTTTTAACAAAAGGTTGATCAGCTTTGATGTTTAAAGGGGCTTGATCATTTTTGTACAGTCATAAAGTCATACAGCACGGAAACAGGCCCTTCAGCCCAACATGCCCATGTGACCAAGCTGCCCCATCTACACTAGTCCCACCTGCCTGAGTTTATCCCATCTATCTATCTATCTATTTTAGAGGGATAGACCCAACGGGTCTGCACTTGGCCTAGTATCCCTCTAAAACTGTCCTATCCATGTACCTATCCAAATGTCTTTAAATGTTGCTATAGTACCTGCCTCTGGTAGTTTGTTCCATACACCCAACCTATATGAACAATGTTCCCCCCAGGTTCCTATTAAATTTCCCCTCTCACCTTAAACCTGTCCTCTGATTCCCCGACACTGGGCAAGAGACCGTGCTATTCCTGTCATGATTTTATACACCTCTATAAGATCACCCCTCATCCTCCTGCGCTCCAAGGAATAGAGACCCAGCCTGCTCAACCTCACCCTAGAGCTCAGACCTTCCATCACAGTTAAGGGCCTGTCCCACTTGTCCATCATTTGCGGCCATTTACCCGACCTCGTCGTCGCCTTGAGATGCACGGGTAGCGTGTGGGCCGCGCGGAACGGGTGCATGGAGAAGCGCGGTGTGGTATGGAGTTGCGCGCTGTATCGCGCAGCGCTCCATGATTTAATAGGGCACAAAATCTTTGCGCTCCTCCGGCGTGACGTATCGCGACACCCACGGGTGTATTGCGGTCGCATGCAAGCGTCCTGACCTCATATGTGTAGCGCGTGGTGACGCATGATTACATCACCGTGCGTAACGATGCGCCGCCGCGCGCTGCCCATACGCAGTCGACCCGCCTTTTACGCAACATGGATATAAGCCCGCGCGATTTAAAAATGTGCACAGTTTTGTAGAGAAAACTACGTGATAATCGCCAAAATACACTAAACCGGAAAGTGCAAAAGTGAATTAATGCTTCACTTGCAATGACTGCTTGGGTCCCTGGTTTGTGGGTAAGGAAGGGGTTAAAAAGACAAATGTTGTATCTCCTACAGCTAGATGAACGAATGACATGAGAAGGGGTGCAGTTGGTAGAAATGGAAGAGCAATAAGCGATACAAAATGTTCAAGAAGGAACTGCAGATGCTGGAAAATCAAAGGCACACAAAAATGCTGGAATGCTGGAGAAACTCCGCACATTCCATTCTCTAGGCCCCCACCCCCTCATCTTCATCTGAAATGTCCTCATTATTCAGGGAACGGGGGTTTCCCTCCTCCACCATAGATGAGGCTCGCACCAGGGTCTCTTCCATACCCCGCAATATTGCTCTCTCTCCCCATCCCCGCACTCGCAACAAGGGCAGAGTCTCCCTAGTCCTCACCTTTCACCCCACTAGCCGTCACATACAACAAATAATCCTCCGTCAGTTTCGCCACCTCCAACGTGACCCCACCACTCGTCAAATCTTCCCATCTCCCCCCATGTCTGCCTTCCGCAAAGAACGCTCCCTCCACAACTCCCTTGTCAATTCTTCCCTTCCCTCCCGTACCACCCCCTCCCCGGGCACTTTCTTTCCAACCGCAAGAAATGCAACACATGTCCCTTTACCTCCCCCCTCGACTCCATTCAAGGACCCAAGCAATCGTTCCAGGTGCGACAGAGGTTCACCTGTATCTCCTCCAACCTCATCTACTGCATCCGCTGCTCTAGATGTCAGCTGATCTACATTGGTGAGACTAAGCAGAGGTTGGGCGATCGTTTCGCCGAACACCTCCGCTCGGTCTGCAAGAACCTACCTGACCTCCCGTAGGCTCAGCACTTCAACTCCCCCTCCCATTCCCCATCCGACCTCTCCGTCCTGGGTCTCCTCCATGGCCAGAGTGAGCAACACCGGAAATTGGAGGAACAGCACCTCATATCCTGCATCCTGCGGGCATGAACATTGAATTCTCCCAATTTTGTTAGCCCTTGTTGTCTCCTCCCATCCCCCAGCCCTCGGGCTCCTCCTCCTCCTTTTTCCTTCCTTCTCCCCACCACCCCCTATCAGTCTGAAGAAGGGTTTCGGCCCGAAACATTGCTTATTTCCTTCGCTCCATAGATGCTGCTGCACCCACTGAGTTTCTCCAGCATTTTTGTGTACAAGCGATACAAAATGCTGGAGTAACTCAGCGGGACCGGCAGCATATCTGGAGAGAAGCAAAGTGTGACGTTTCAGGTCGAGACCCTTCTTCAGACTGAAGAAGAGTCACGACCCGAAACATCATCCATTCCTTCTCTCCAGAGATGCTGCCTGTCCCGCCTGCATTTTGTGTCTATCTTCAATGTAAACCAGCACCTGCAGTTCCTTCCTACAAATTTATTTGGTCTGTAGCTTGCTACTTTTCATTCACCTCTTTTTTTGAATAGGGGCATCACATCTGCAGTTTTCCAATTGCTAGCACCACTCAAGAAACTGGAACATTTTAGAAAACCACCATAAATATCATAAATGGGTAAATATCATAAACTGGGTATTCAAATGACGTCACGCGCCCCAGACGGCTGTGCTGACGCATGAAAACGCATGATGAAGCGCGCGACAGTTCCGCGTCAGTCACGACCGGCCTGTTGCATAAGTGACGGCCAAGTGGGACATTGAGGAATGTTGATTCCACTGTGGTGGACGTTTATGTTAAATTTTATTTTATGTGCTGTGTGTATTTTTGTTTTTTCATTTAGTATGGCTGTACGGTAACTGAAATATCACTGTACCTTAATTGGTGCATGAGACATTAAACGCGAACTTGAACTTGAACCTCCGTCTCCTCAGATTTGAAGATGACACGTGGAAGGGTCGTTCTTCTACTTCTCCTGGAGTTTGTACTGGTGGAGAGCGTCGTGGTGACCAGACAAACCGAACAGTCGCGAGTGTGGGAGGGAGACCGAGCGGTAGATCAGCAACGTATCGGTAAGTCTGTTCATCACACATTGACCCAGCCAACCGATCCACAATGAAATCATCACAAGGTCATAGCTTTACAGTTGCAGGGGGAAAGATTAAAGGAGATGTGTGAGGCAGGGATTTTACACCATGGGTGATGGGTGCCTGAAATGCACTGCCAAGAGGTGGTGGTGTTTAAGAAGATTTTAGATAGGTACATGGATGTATGGGTTTTCTCCGGGTGCTCCAGTTTCCTCCCACATTCCAAAGACGTAAAGGTTTGTAGGCTAATTGGCTTGGTAAAATTGTAAATTGTCTCTAGTGTGGGTGGGATAGTGTTAGTCTGTGGGGATCGCTGGTCGGCGCGGACTCGGTGGGCTGAAGGGCATGTTTCCGCACTGCATCTCTAAACTAAACTAAACAAATTCCTCAATTAAGAAGGTCTTGTGTTCCCTTGCAGAGAAAGAATGCGTGGGCAAGGCCTTGGACCTGGTCTTCATCATCGACAGTTCACGTAGTATACTGCCCCGCGACTTCGAGAGGGTGAAGGACTTCATCGTCAATATCCTCCGCTTCCTGGATGTTGGTCTGGAGAAGACCAGGGTGGGCCTGGTCCTCTACGGCAGCACGGTGGAGAAGATCTTCTCGCTGGGCACCCACGGGAAGGTGGAGGACATGGAGCGGGCGGTCAGGAGGATGGAGCACCTGGCCACGGGCACCATGACAGGCATGGCCATCAAGTACACAGCCGACGTGGCCTTCTCCGGCCAGGAGGGGGCGAGGCCGCTGGGCCTGAGCATCCCGCGGGTGGCCGTCATCGTGACGGACGGGAGGCCCCAGGACCCCGTGGCGGAGCCAGCAGCACGAGCCAGGGACGCGGGCATCCTCATCTTTGCCGTGGGCGTGGGCCGGGTGGACATGACCACCCTGCGGCTCATCGGCAGCGAGCCGCACGAGAAGCACGTCTTCTTCGTGCAGAACTTCAGCATGATCCAGACCCTCCTCTCAGAGTTCCACACCAAGATCTGTGGTAGGTCGGGCAGACTTAGCCCATTGAGACAGACAGGAATAGATCGGGTAAACGCACAGGGTCCCATGCCCACAGTAGGGGAATTGAGCACCAGAGGACATAGGTTTAAGGTGAGGGGGGAAAGATTTAATAGGAACCTTAGGGGTAACGTTTTCACACAATGGTTGGTGGGTGTATGGAACGAGCTGCTGGAGGAGGAAGTTGACAAATGGAATCCATCAGAAGTACTTAAGGAGGCCATTTTGCTCAAGGACACTGAAGACATGTTCTTTGTTCGGTTAGTTTAGTTTAGTTTAGAGATACAGTGCAAAAACAGTACACACTAGGGACAATTTACAACCAATTAACCTACAAACCCGTACATCTTTGGAGTATGAGAGGAGACCGTAGCGCCCGGGAAAAACCCACGCGATCACAGGGAGAACGTACAAACTCTGTACAGACAAGCACCCGTGGTCAGAATCGAACTGTATCTCTGGCGCTGTAAGGCAGCAACTCTACCATAGAGCCAGACAGGAATAGATCGGGCAGAGCAGGCTGGGACTCTATTCCTTGGAACGCAGGAGTATCAGGCGTAATCTTATAGAGTTGTACAAAAATCATGAGAGGAATAGATCGAATAAATGCACAGTCTCTTGCCCGGAGTAGGGGAATCGAAAACCACAGGACATAGGTTTAAGGTGAGAGGGGGAGAAATATTTAATAGGAACCCGAGGGGTAACCTTTTCACTCAATGGGTGGTGGTATGTGGAATGAGCTGCCAGAGGAGGTAGTTAAGGCAGGTACTATCAACGTTTAAGAAACATTTAGATAGGTACATGGATAGGACAGGTTTAGAGGGATATGGTCAAACGCAGGCAAGTGGGACTAGTGCGGATGGGGCATGTTGGTCAGCATGGCCAAGTTGGGCCAAAGGGCCTGTTTACACACTGTAATGGGTGGACAGTCAGAACCTTTGTCCCTGGCGTGGAAATGTCAAAGATTAGTGGGTATAGCTTTAAGGTGAGACGGGCAAAGTTTAAAGGAGATGTGAATGTGTGAAACAAACTTCCAGGTGCATTAACTACCTACTAGGGGCAACCTACAGGGCCAATTAACCTACAAACATGCACGTCCTTGAGATATGGGAGGTACCTGAAGGAAATTTAAATATTTTTTAAAAATCTTTAAAATCACAATAACAATAAAAATGTTTTGAGCGCAGGAGGATGAGGGCTGATCTTACAGAGATGCATAAGGGAGTTAGATGTGGCCCTTGTGGCTAAAGGTATCAGGGGGTTTGGAGAGAAGGCAGGTACAGGATACTGAGTTGGATGATCAGCCATGATCATATTGAATGGCGGTGCCGGCTCGAAGGGCCGAATGGCCTACTGCTGCACCTATTTTCTATGTTTTTATGTTTCTATAAGATCATGAGAAGAGTAGGTAAGGTAAATGGGCAGGATCTTTTACCCAGAGAAGGGATATTGAAAACCAAAGGACAAAGGTTTAAAGTAAGAGCAGAAAGATTTAATATGAACCTGAGGGGTGACTTTTTACACAAAGGGTGGGTTTATGGAATGAACTGACAGAGGGAGGTTCTATCACAACATTTAAGAAACATTCAGACAGGTACATGGATAGGATAGGTTTAGGGGAATATGGGCCAAACGCAGGCAGGTGGGGCTGGTGTAGATGGGACATCTTGGTCACCGTGGGCAAGTCAGGTTAAAGGGCCTGTCTCCACGCTGTATGGCTCTGTTCCTCTCTCCTTGGAACCCCATGTCACTTGTGTTTCGGTTGACTATAATTTGGCAGTAAACCTTTATTTTTCTATCGGCTACAGACACAGATCTTTGCGGGGTAGTGGGCCATGGATGCGAGCAGATCTGTATAAATGCGCCAGGATCATTCATCTGCAAATGTAAAGCAGGATTCATCCTGAACAGCGATCAGAAAACGTGCAGAAGTAAGTAGATTCAATCTTTTAATGCAACCTTTACGGGGTGTTAAAGATCATGGGAGAAGGCAGGAGAATGGGGTGGAGAGGTATAGACAGATCAGCCATGACTGAATGGCAGAGTGGATTTGATGGGCCGAATGGTCTAAATCTGCTCCTATAACTTATGAACATGTTTCTTTGGTGCATTGAACGATGGACATCTAGTGATGTCATGCTATGTCCTCTGCTCTGTTCTGCAGAATGTTAACGAGAGATCTGCAATTATGTCAGCTTACTGTGCCCAACACCTGCACGAAGCCAACACTGATATTGTCTGACTACATATAAATCAGCTGAACTTACAGGATACGGAGCGACAGACCATGGAGGCGTATAGCACGGAAACAGGCCCTTCAGCCCATCTTGTCCATACTCACAAAGCGGGTAATCTGGGTTTGTCCAATTTGCCTATATTTAGCCCAAATCTAAACCCTTCCTATCCGCATTCCCGTCCAAATGTCCTTTGAAATCACTAATTGGATCTATTTCGTTAGCTTCGTCTGGCAGCTTGTTTCAGATAAGGACAACCCTCTCAGTGAAATTGTTCTCTCCATGGTCCCTCTTAAGTCTCTCTCCTCTCACGTTAAGCCTACGGACCTCTGTAGATTTTAGACTTTAGAGATACAGCTTGGAAAAGGCACTTTGGCCCACTATGTCTGCGCTGACCGACCAGTGATCCCCGTACACTAACACTAACCTACACACTGGGGACAATTTACAATTTTACCAAAGCATTTAACCTACAAACCTGTTATGTCTTTGGAGTGAGGGAGGAAACCGGAGCACCAAGAGAAATCCCACGCGGTCACAGGGTGAACATGCAAACTCCACACAGGTCAGGATTTAACGGGTCTCTGGCGCAGTGAGGCTGCAGCTCTCCTCCTGCACCACTGCACCACCTCTAGTTTGATAGCAGAGTGGCAAGAACTATACACAGTACTCCAAATGTGGCCTTACCTGTGTCTTGTACACCTGGTCCACAGCACCTGTAACATGACCTCCCAACTCCCGCTCTCAATGTCCTTATCATTGAAAAAGCTGTTTTTAAGCAGCTGAACAATTTCATGTTAATGAACAGCTGTTTTGATGTCTTCCAGTCAGGATTTAGACCACACCACAGCACCGAGATGGATCTTGTTAAGGTCTTCAATGACATTCACTTAAACACAGACAATGGCAAAATTTCAGTCTTAGTATTACTAGATCTCAGTGCTGCATTCGACACAGTCGATCAGAACATATTACTGGACCGTCTGGAAAACTGGGTGGGACTTTCGGGCAGCATTAAAATGGTTTGAATCCTATTTGAAGGACAGGGACTACTTTATGTCTATAGGTAATTACACATCTGAGCGTGCAAAAATTACATGTGGAGTTCCCCAGGGCTCCATTCTGGGGCCTCTTCTGTTTAACATCTACATGCTTCCACTGGCTCAGATCATGAAAAACATCAAAATATGTTACCATAGTTACGCAGACGACACACAAATCTACATAACAATATCACCAGGAGACTATAGTCCAATACAAGCACTGAGTAGATGCATTGAGCAAATCAACGATTGGATGAACCAGAATTTTCTCCAATTATACAAAGAAAAAACTGAAATAATTGTTTTTGGAGCCAAGGAAGAACGATTAAAAGTTAGCACCCAGCTTCAAATGGTAATGCTAAAAACAACAAACCAAGCCAGAAACTTAGGAGTAGTCATGGACTCAGACCTGAACATCAACAGCCACATAAAAACAGTCACAAAGTCAGCCTACTATCACCTAAAGAATATATCAAGGATTAAAGGACTTATGTCTCAGCAGGATTTGGAAAAACTTGTCCATGCATTTATCTTCAGCAGGCTCGACTACTGTAACAGTGTCTTTACAGGTCTCCCTAAAAAGTCGATCAGACAGCTGCAGTTAATTCAGAACGCTGCTGCTCGAGTCCTCACTAAGACCAAAAAAGTAGATCACATTACTCCAGTTCTGAGGTCTTTACACTGGCTTCCTGTCTGTCAAAGAATTGATTTCAAAATACTACTGTTGGTTTACAAAGCACTGAATGGTTTAGGGCCAAAATACATTTCTGATCTTCTGCTTAGCTACGAACCACCCAGACCTCTCAGATCGTCTGGGACAGGTCTGCTCTGTGTCCCCAGAGTCAGAACTAAACATGGAGAGGCAGCATTTAGTTTTTATGCACCACATATCTGGAACAAACTCCCAGAAAACTGCAGGTCTGCTGCAACTCTCAGCTCTTTTAAATCTAGACTGAAGACTTTTCTGTTTGCCGCTGCCTTTCAGTAAACAATACAATTTATTAATTACCTATACTGCACTGTAACTTCTATTCCTGGTTTTATTCTATTTTAAATATTTTATTTGATTGCTTTTAATTTTTCCAATGCTTTTAATGTTTTATGTAAAGCACTTTGAATTACCTTGTTGTTGAAAAGTGCTATACAAATAAACTTGCCTTACGTTGCCTTGCCTTATATTTTCTCACACATGCCCATCGATTCATTCAAGTCTTAAAACACTTAAAACAACCTGATGTGAATCACTAGCAAATCGACTTGCCTACCCTCTCTCATCAGGCAGATGGTACAGAAGTATGAAAATGCACACCTCCAGATTCAGGGACAGTTTCTTCCCAGCTTTTATCAGGCAACTGAACCATCCTCTCACCAACTAGAGAGCAGTCCTGATCTCCTAGCTACCTCTTTGGACACCTGTGGACTATCTTTAACCGGACTTTACCTTGCAGTAAACGTTATTCCCTTTATCCTGTATCTGTACATAGTGGACGGCTCAATTGTAATCAAAGATCTTATAGCATAAGATCTTTGATTGTAATCATGTATAGTCTCTCTACTGACTGTATAGAACGCAACAAAGAAGCTTTCTTACAGTACACATGACACTAAACGAAAGTAAACTAAATTAAACTATACTAAACTATAGTATACTAAACCAAACTAAAATAAACCACCAGATGGCGCCAGCAATGGCTGCCTCGCCAACAGTCTGTCTGTCCCTTCCATCTTTGTGTTTAAATAGTATGTGTTAAATGTATGGTTTTAGTGTTCTTTAGCTTGTTTAATGTGGGGTAGATGGGGGGGGGGGGGTTGGTGGAAACGTTTTCTAATCTCTTACCTTGATGGAGATGCAACTTCTTTTCCGAATCATATCTCCGTCCGCACTGCGGCCTAACATCGAGGAGTTGGCGGCCTTTGCTGGAGACCGACTTTTGAGAGCTCCACCGCGGGGAGCCTACGGGACTTTAACATCGCGGAGCTCGTGGTCTCTGGTCAGAGACCGACTTCGGGAACTCCAAGCCGCGGGAGCTTCGACCGCCCTGACGATGTAGCTTCGACCGCCCCAACGCGGGGGCTTCAACCGCCAGCTGCAGGAGCTTCGATCGCCCCGATGGATGGTTCGATGGCCCCGATCGCGGGAGAATAAAGAGGAAGAAGATCGGACTATTTTTGCCTTCCGTCACTGTGTGGAATGTGGGGAATTTGCTGTGGTGGGTATTTATGTTAACTTTTATGTAGTTGTGTGTCTTGTTACTTTTTTTTGAATGGCTGTATGGTAATTCTCATATCACTGTACCTTAATTGATACATGTGACAATAAAAGACTTTTGAAATCATTCCTTGGAACTTTCTATCTACTGCTGCTGCCTACATGCCTATTATTGTTAATGTTGTTGACAGGGATCGACCAGTGCCAGGTTGGGGAACATGGGTGTGAGCACGAATGTGTCAGCACAGCGACTTCATATAGTTGCCGATGTCGCACAGGATTCACACTCAATCCAGATGGGAGGACGTGTCGGCGTAAGTATCCAAGACTTGACTGTTTCATCTATATATTTCCCCCGGGTTTCTGGGATTCCCTTGTTACGAACTGCTTCAGTTTTCAATACTGTCTCTCATTTGTAGTTACAGCTTTTAAACTGGTTTCAGTGGCAACTTGCAAGCAGCACCATCTGATTTTCATCTACATAGAACATGGATCAGTACAGCACAGAACAGGCCCTTCGGTCCACAATGTCCGTGATGAACATGATGCCAAGTTAAACTAATCTCCTCTACCTGCAAGTGATCCATGACCATTGGGGACTGTAATGAATATTTTGTAACCTTGTCTGCACCTGATACGTAGCGACCCTTTGCATACCTTGTGTATGGTATAAGGTCATAAGTAATAGGAGCAGAATTAGGCCATTCGACCCATCATGTCTACTCTGCCATTCAATCACGGCTGATCCAGCTCTTCCTCGTAACCCCATTCTCCTGCCTTCTCCCCATAACCACTGACACCAGCACTAATCAAGAATCTATCTGTCTCTGCCTTAAAAATATCCATTGACTTGGCCTCATCAACCTTCTGTGACAAAGAACTCCACTGATTCACCACCATCGGATTAAGGAAATTCCTCATCTCCTTCCTAAAGGAGCATCCTTTAATTCTGAGGCTATGACCTCTAGTCCTAGACTCTCCCACTAGTGGAAACATCCTCTCCACATCCACTCTATCGAAGCCTTTCACTGTTCTGTATGTTTCAATGAGGTCCAACCTATTTTTCTAAACTCCAGCGAGTACAGGCCCAGTGCGCACAAACATTCATCATATGTTAACCCAGTCATCCCTGGAATCATTCCCGTAAACCTCCTCTGCTAAACAAAGAATTGTCACGTGTGATAATGAATTATCAAGCAATCAACAGTTCTATAGTACTTTGTTGTCACATATACCTGGATTCAGTGACATTTGTATTTCCTGCATACAGTAAAACAATAAGCTCATTCACTCCATATCCCTCCATCCTTGTGCCTATCTCAATGCCTCTTAAATGCCACTATCATACCTGCTTCCATCACCACTACCCCTGGCAGTGCCTTATTTGCCCCGCACATCTCTTTAAACTTTGTCCCTCTCACCTCAGAGCTACGTATACCTTCTGGTCTTCGACATCTCCACCCTGGGTTAAAAGTTCTTCCCACCCTATCTCTGCCCTCTGCCTCTAATAATGTTAAAAATCTGGAACTGATTCATCAATGCCATAGCTTTCTCGGGGTTAGGATGTAAAAATCAAACACTAGAGGGCATAGCTTTAAGATGAGAGGCAATGTGTAAAGGCGATGTGCAGGACACATTCTTTACAGAGAGTGGTGAGTATCTGGAACTTGTTGTGGAGGCAGATACAATAGTGGCATTTAGGAGGATTTTGGATAGGAATATGGACGTGCAGGAAGTGGAGGGATGTGGGTTATGTACAGGTAGATTGCATTATGTTCGGCATTGATACCGTGGGCCAAAGAGCCTTTAATAGACACAAAAAGCTGGAGTAACTCAGTGGGACAGGCAGCATCTCTGGAGAGAAGATATGGGTGACATTACAGGTCCAGACCTTTCTTCAAACTGTTCTTTTAGTTTCGGTTCGTTTAGAGGTACAGTGCGGAAACAGGCCCTCTGGCCAACTGAGTCCACGCCCACCAGTGATCACCTCCGACACTAACACTATCCTACACACTCGGGACAATTTACAATTTTACTGAAGCCAATAAACCTACAAACCTGTGCATCTCCGTTGTGGAGAGGAAACCATAGCACCCGGAGAAAACCCACCAAAGTCCACAAGGAGAAACATAGAAAATAGGTGCAGGAGTAGGCCATTCGGCCCTTTGAGCGTGCACTGCCATTCAATATGATCATGGCTGATCATCCGACTCAGTATCCTGTACCTGCCTTTTCTCCATACCCCCGATCCCTTTAGCCATAAGGGCCACATCTAACTCTCTCGTAAATATAGCCAATGAATTGGCCTCAACTACCTTCTGTGGCAGAGAGTTCCAGAGATTCGCCACTCTCTGTGTGAAAAAGGGATTTTCCCCTTTATCCTTAAACTGTGACCCCTTGTCCTGGACTTCCCTAACATCGGGAACAATCTTCCTGCATCTAGCCTGTCCAACCCCTTAAGAATTTTGTAAGTTTCTATAAGATCCCCCCTCAATCTTCTAAATTCTAGCGAGTATAAGCCGAGTCTATCCAGTCTTTCTTCATATGAAAGTCCTGATATCCCAGGAATCAGTCTGGTGAACCTTCTCTGCACTCCCTCTATGGCAACAATGTCCTTCCTCAGATTTGGAGACCAAAACTGTACGCAATACTCCAGGTGTGGTCTCACCAAGACCCTGTACAACTGCAGTAGAATCTCCCTGCTCCTATACTCAAATCCTTTTGCTATGAATGCCAACATACCATTCGATTTCTTCACTGCCTGCTGCACCTGCATGCCTACTTTCAATGACTGGTGTACCATGACACCCAGGTCTCGTTGCACCTCCCCTTTTCCTAATCGGCCACCATTTAGATAATAGTCTACTTTCCTGTTTTTCCACAAAAGTGGTAACCTCACATTTATCCACATTATACTGCATCTGCCACGCATTTGTCCACTCACCCAACCTATCCAAGTCACCTTGCAACCGCCTGGCATCCTCCTCACAGCTAACACTGCCCCCCCAGAGAACATACAAACTCCGTACAGAGACCACCCATATTCAGGATCGAACCCGGGTCTCTGACGCTGTGAGGCAGCAACTCTACCGCTGCACCACCATACCGCCCTGTGCTGTACTGTTCTATGTTAAAGCATTTAGGGATATGGTATAAAGGCGAGCTTGAGAAACAGATCTGTCATGAAGTGATGAGGGTTGAATGAATTCCCTTTTTCTCAGGGTATGTGGAATCAAAGTTGTCGGGGAGATATTTCTCCCAAAGCCTGGGGGAGTTTCAGCTTGGCCCAAGGTGCTCAGCAATGACGGTAATGCTCAGATTCCTAGCCTTGGTAAGGAGAAGTCCAAGTAAACAAGCACAGGTTGTAGCAAAAGACCTTTGGAAAGTCAGTGAAGATGTCCAAGGAATGAGTGACGTTAACAACACTTTTCAGTGCTCGTTTGACATAGACTCATACAGCATGGAAACAGGCCCTTCGGCTCAAATTGCCCACGTCGACCATATTATCACATATGACATGTCACAGTGAGATTCTTTGCATCTACACTCGTCCTACCTACCTGCGTTTGACCCATATCTCTCGAAACCTTTTCTATCTATGTACCTGTCCAGATGTCCTTGTCAGCCTCGTCACAAGGGCAGAGGAAGCCTATTCAGTGTGATCTATTTGGGATGGTGCATGGGTTAGGGTTGGGAGTGAACTACATAGGTGACGTCAAGGCCCTGGCCATGCTCTCACTTCACTCCTGCCATTGGGAGAACAAACAGGAGTCAGAAAAACTCTAGATGTGTGCGGTAGAGAGCATATTGACTGGTTGCATCACAGTCAGGTTCGGCAACTCGAACGTCCAGGGACACAGAAGTTTACGAAAGTGATGATCGCCGCCTGGTCCATCACAGATACTGACCTCCCCACCATTGACAAGGCAGTCAATATCATCAAAGACCCACACCACCCTGGCCACATCCTCATTTCATTCCTGCCATCGGGAAGAGGTTTAGAGAGATATGGGCCAACCGGCAGTAGGTGGGACAAGGGTAGATGGAGCATCTTGAGCCGAAGGGCCTGTTTCCACGCTGTACGACTCTATGAAAACCATGATCACCATGTTCAGGAACCAGCTTCTTCCCATCAACCATCAGGCTCCTGAACACTACAAACACCAACTAAACTATGAATGAATTAATCTTGAATGACACATTATTATCACATATGACATCACAGTGAGATTCTTTGTTTTGCATATACAATTGCGCAAAGTCGCCACATATAGGGTGCAGACAAAGTTTCAAAATATTCCATTTAGTCCTTCTTGAACTATGAATTACCTTGTTGCACTAGGTCTAGGGACTCTGGGGGTTTTGGCACTTGTATTGGGGTTTTTAATTTATTGATTTATGCTATCTATAGTACTGTATTTACAGACCTGTCATGCTGCTGCAAGTAAGAATTTAATTGTTCCATTTATCGGTACGTGACAATTAAAGACTGTCGATTCTGAGATTTAGGAACAAAATGTCATTGTTCAACTATCCTTAAATGCTTCATCAATGAACTTCCTTCCATCATAAGGTCTGAAGTGGAACTGAGATTGGACTTGGCGCTGGGAGGGCTTGCCAGTGGCTGATTTTATACCAACGCCATCTCCACATCACAACATCTTCTGTCCCTGTTACAGGCACCAACGTCTGCCTCTCAGCCAAGAACACATGTGAGCATGAATGTGTCAGCACCGCAGACAGTTACCTCTGCAGATGTTGGAAAGGATACATACTTAATCCAGATGGGAAGTCCTGCCGACGTACGTCATCCCTCTTACAACTTATCACATCCACCTTCAAGAGAGAGTTAGATTTAGCTCTTAGGGCTAATGGAATCAAGGGATATGGGGAGAAAGCAGGAACGGGTTACTGATTTAGGATGATCAGCCATGATCATATTGAATGATGATGCTGGCTTGAGGGACCGAATGGCCTACTCCTGCACCTATTGTCTATGTTTCTATGTTTCCTCTTAAATTCTATTCCACTAGGATCTGAGATGATGGCATGTAGCCCAACAATCCCTTCACTCTATCATAATGCCTCACAACACCGGAGACCCAGGTTCGATCCTGATCTCGGAATTTACACCTTCTCCCCGTGACATGTGGGTTTCCCCTGGGTGCTCCAGTTTCCTCCCACATCCGAAGACAGGCAGGTTTGTTAATTGGCCCCTATAAAATTGCCCCTAGTGTTCAGGGAATGGATGAGAAAGTGGAATAGAACTAGTGACCATGGATAATCGATGGTCGGCACAGACTCAGTGGGCCGAAGGGCCGGTGTCCATGCTAAATCTCTAAGCAAAACTAAACTAATCTGAAGAAGGGTTTCGGCCCGAAACGTTGCCTTTTTCCTTCGCTCCATAGATGCTACTGCACCCACTGAGTTTCGCCAGCTTTTTTGTGTACCTAAACTAATTTAGTTATTGTCAAGTGTATCGAGGCACAGTGAAACGCTTTTTTTCTTGCATGTTAACTAGTCAGTGAAAAAAAACTATACATAATTACAACCGAGCTGTGCAGTGTACAGATAGGGGTCAAAGGGAATAACTTTTAGTGCAAGATAAAGTGCAGTAAAGTCCAATTATAGATAGTCCAAGAGATAGATGGTAGGTCAGGACCACTCTTTAGTTGGTGAAAAGATGATGCCTCATAACAGCTGGGAAGAATTTGTCCCTGAATCTAGAGATGTGCATTCTCACACTTCTGTAACTCTTGCCTGATGGGAGAGGGGAGAAATGGGAGTGACCGGGGTTGAGACACATCCTTGATTATGCTGGTGGCCATGCCGAGGCAGTGTGAAGTCAATGGAAGGGAGGTTGCTTTGTGCGATGGTCTGGGCTACAGCCACAATTAGGTACTGTAACTCAATGTGTGTTATTTTGTAGAGTGTAGCAGTGGAGCAATGGATCTTGTCTTCATTATTGACGGATCAAAAAGACTTGGAGCCCGGAATTTCCAGTTGGTGAAACAGTTTGTCAACAACATCGTGGACGGATTGGAAGTGGCGCCGAATGCGACTCGGGTGGGTCTGGCGCAGTACTCCGCCGGAGTCCGGACGGAATTCCCTCTCAGACGCTACAGCACGGCCAAGGAAGTCAAGGCAGCCGTGAGCCGGACAAAATACGCGGGTCAAGGATTGGGATGGGGAGTGGCCGTAAGGCAGCTCTTCAAGCAGAGTTTCAGGGTGGTGGAAGGAGCCCGGCCCCTTTCCCGCAACATCCCCAGAGTGGCCATCATGTTCACTGATGGCCGGGAGCAAGGCAACATGGCGGAATGGGCAACCAAAGCAAAGCAGAACGGTAACATGTCCTATCACAATGACCAATAATGAATAATCCTCCTGATGTACACAGGGGACCATTCTACCCATCTTCCCAGCATTGGTATTTGGAAACATCACGTCATAAGTCATAGGAACAGAATTAAATAAATTTGGCCCATTGAGTCTACTCCGCCATCCAATCATGGATGATCTATCTTTCCCTCTCAACCTCATTCCCCTGCCTTCTTCCCATAACCGTTGACGCCCTACTAATCAAGAACCTGTTAATCTCTGCTTTAAAAATATCCAATGACTTGACCTTCTCAGCCATCTAGTGGCAATGAATTCCAGATTCACCAACCTCTGGCTAAAGAAATTACTCATTCCCTCTCTAAAGGAAACACCTCCACAATTAGTCCCCCCTGCACCCTTTGCATTATCTTCATCCAAGTCCCTGTGGAAAGTAACATTTGGATCTGTTCCCCAGTCTTTGCAGCCACATTTTGTAAAGTTGGCTCAATGACCAAGAGAGTCAAAACTTTTCATGGTGGCGCAGCGGTAGAGCTGTTACCTCACAGCGACAAAGACCCGTGTTCAATCCTGACTGCGGGTGCTGTCTGTACAGAGTTTTTACGTCCACGCTCAGGTTTCCTCCCACATTCTCAAGACGTGCAAGTTTGTAGGTTAATTGACTTTGGTAAATTGCCCCTAGTGTGTAGGATGAGAAAGTGGGATAACACAGCACTAGTGCAAATAACCATATAACAATTACAGCACGGAAACAGGCCATCTCAGCCCTACAAGTCCGTGCCGAACAACTTTTTTTCCCTTGTTCCCACCTGCCTGCACTCATACCATAACCCTCCATTCCCTTCTCATCCATATGCCTATCCAATTTATGGGCTGGTTGGCGCGGGCTCGGGGGGCTAATCTAAACTAAATTAATGCATTTATTAGTAGAAACAATGCCATCATCTCCCAGATTGTTGCTGATCGTATCTTCCTCTCGGACTTCCCATGTCGGTCTTCTACCCTCTCTGGACCTGTTTATTTCCAACTGCAGGCGAGATATCAACCGTCTTGACTTCTTCACTCCCCTTGCCCCCTCCAGTCTCACCCCCGCTGAGCGAACAGCCCTCCACTCACTCAGCAACATTGCCATAAAACATAGGAGCAGAATTTGGCCATTCAGCCCATCAAATCTATTCCACCATTTCATCACACCCGATCTATTTTTCCCTTTCAACTCCATTCTCCAGCCTTCTCTCTGTAACCAATGACACCTCTTACTGATCAAGAACCGATCAATCTCTGCTTCAAAATTTTCACCTCATACACAGCCCCTGACCATGACCCTACAGATGACCCCCCAAGCCATCATCTCCCAAACTGTTTCTGATCTCATCTTCTAAGCATTCCTACCTATATTACTAAAAGTCTGATCTTGACCGCTTTTGGCCCACTGTGCTGCGATTTCCGAGAGAACGCCACCACCTACGGCCGTCATTTTTGGCCACCTTGATCAGAGCCCACGTCTGCCTTCCTGGACCAGAGTATTTTTCCCATCGATGAAAAATCAGAGAGAAATTAATGTTTTAAAAAAGTTCACCATTCTCTCTGCTGCCCCTGCTGGAGGGAGGGGAAGGGACTATAAAATCAGGAAGTGGTGTGCCTCAATCAGTCTCTGCAAGATGGAGGTCACTCTGAGCTCTGAATGACACTGAACAAATGTCTACACAACTGTGAGTACCCTTAATGTGGTTTGAAAATGAAAATATGGTTAGTTTGAAGTAAAAAAACACTGCCTGCAAATGGTTGTTTGGGTTGAAGTAAAAAGGCACTCTCTCTCTCTCTCTTCCCCCTCCACTCTCTCCCCACCTCTCTCTCCCTCTCCCTCTCTCTCTCTCTCTCTCTCCCCCATCTCTCTCCCTTTCTCACTCCCCACCCCTCTCTCCTCCACCGTCCAGTGCGGGTCGACTCCATCTCTCCACCTCTCTCTCTCTCTCCCCCCTGAATGACGCCGCCACGCAGCCTGCGGGGCAACGGGCGGGGGCGGGCTCTGTGCGCGACGGCATTTCCGGGCTGATGCCCCTCTCCCCCCCCCCCCCCCCCTAGATGTGACTGCAAGTTGGGGGCTATGTGTCAGTAAATAGGGTGGTTATGGGGTAAAAGGAGCAAATTAATAATATTAATATAATATCAAGGGGGGTAATTAGCGTGAGGGCAGGGGGGGGATAGTTAGTTTGTGTGACGCTGCATGCCACCTCCCCCCCTCCCCTCCCACACAACCGCACGTTGGGGGAACAGACCCAACGGGTCTGCACTTGGTCTAGTAACATTTATTAATCTGTCTCGACAGGCATCAATATATATGCTGTTGGGGTTGGGGAGACAATTGAAGAACGACTGCAGCAAATTGCTTCATTTCCTCAAGATGAACACTTGTATTACGCAAGAAACTCCAGGTCCATGGGTGAAATTGCTGAAAAAGTGAAGGCACAGATTTGCAAAGGTACCTCAGATTACGTACTGCAATATATCTATTTATTTGCCTGTGGATTGGCAAAACCCATACCAGAGGCAAAGTATGTATAACTCTGAACGGGCTCAGGCTTAAATACACAAAGAGTAGTGGGCTGTATGGCCCTTCATGCTCATTCCGCCACTTATCAAGATCATGGCTGTCCTCATAGAACACAGTACAGCACAGGAACAGGCCTTTCAGCCCAGTGTCCGCACCTAACATGGTACCGTTAAACTAATCACCTCTGCCTGCACACGATACATATACCCCCACTCCCTACATATCCACGTGCCCTTTCCACCTCTACCTCCAATATTCCATAAAGGAATGCTTCCATTCCCAAAGGGCAAGTTTCCATACTCTACTGCTAAGCTGGTTATGAAGACAGACACAAGGAACTGCAGATGTTGGTACACAAACAAAGACAAAGTGCTGGAGTAACTCAGTAAGTAACCTAACCTGCTGAGTTACTCTAGCCCCTTTGTGTCAAGTTGTGGAGTCTGACCTAGATGTACCAATGACATATTTCTGTACTTCAGATGACAATTTATTTCACTAATGTATAAGCAGGCCATTGAGATCATCTTGATCCAAAATGCCAACCATCCCTTTGTCTCCAACCATGTTGCTGGATCCACCGAGTTCCTCCTTCAGTTCGTTATATTGCTATAGACTGCAGCATCTGCTGTCTCTTGTGCCACTATTGTGAAAAGGGACAAGTTTTATGGGGAATAATTTTCTCCCTCTTTAAGGGCCTGTCCCGCGAGCATGCGGCAAGCGCGACCAAACCGGAAGCGGGGGCCGCGCGGAGGTCAAGTGATCTCCGTACAGGGCCTGTCCCACCAGCCAGCATGCGACCAAACCGGAAGCAAGGGCCGCGCGGAGGTCGAGTGATCCCCGTACAGGGCCCGTCCCACTAGCATGCGACGAGCGCGACCAAACCAGAAGCGGGGGCCGCGCGGAGGTCGAGTGATCCCGTATGAGTTGACGTGAAGTTCGAGCGAACCTGTAAAAGGCTACCCTGCACACCTGCTTTAAACTTTGCTCATCTCACCATAAAGCTATGCCCTCTAGTATTTGAAAGTAATGAAAATACTGTGCCTTGAATTTATCTCAAAGAGGCATTAATAATTATAACCAAAGTAACCCGCAAATGATGTGTTCATAAGTTCCTAATTTATTCGAGCAGAATTAGGCCTACTCCACCAATCATGGCTGATCTCTTTCCCTCCATACACCTGCCTCCCCCCCCCCCCCCCTACCCCACCCATAACCTCCAATCATACTGATCAAGAATCTGTCAATCTCTTCCGTTAAAATATCCATTGACTTCCACTGCCTACTGTGGCAATGAATTCCACAGATTCATCATCGTCTGAGTAAAGAAATTCTTCCTCATCACCCTCCTAAAAGTACATCCATTTATTCTGAGACTATGCCCTCTGGACCTAGACTTCCCTACTAGTGGAAACATCCTCTCCACATCCACTATTCAGATTTTTCACTATTCCCAGTTGATATGCCCTGTAGATACTACGTCTCCATCTTTACACAAGAGTTGGTTCATACATATTTTTAATTCTTTGCAGGAAATCCATCAGCTGGTGATCGATGCAAATGCCAAGCAGTTATGGCTTTCCAGATACAAGCTAATGAAGAAATACAAAGATTAACCCAGAGATATATCCTTTACTGTACAAAATTTAGATTTGTATTTCACTGCGGCAAACCACCTACATTATCATGCATGCATTTTAAGATTATAGCAGTTATAAGCATTTTGGAATGCATAGTTGTGGCATCGCAGATGTCAGTGAGGCAAGAGAGGAGAGCCACTGGTAACTGCAGGATTGAGGACAGCTCTTAATGTATAAACTCTGAGTTAAGAGTTATTCATTGTTCAGTTTGGTTCAGTTCCAAGTTCAGTTTGGTCAGGTTATCGGAAAGATGATGTCAAGCTGGAAAGGGAGCAGAGATTTACAAAGATGTTGCCGCGACTCGAGGGCCTGAGCTATATGAGGTGGATCCTCTAGGACTTTGTTCCTTGGAGCGCAGGAAGATGATCCTAGAGAAGTGTGCAAAATCATGAGGAATAGATTGGGTAAACACCCAGAGTAAGGGAATCAAGAACTATAGGTTTAGGATGAGGTGAAATGTTTTTATGGGAATCTTAGAGGTAACTTTTTGTTACACAAAGGGTGTTGAGTGTATGGAACGAGCTGTAAGGTAGATTGAGGCAGGTACTATCACAACATTTAAGAATAATTTGGACAGGTACTTGGATAGGATCAGTTTAGAGGGCAGTGGGCCAAACATGGGCAGGTGGGACATGTGTAGCTGGTCGATCTGGGCATGTTGGGCTGAAGGGCCTATTTCCATGCTGAATGATTATGACTAAGACCCCAAAAAATAATTCCAGTTCCTTAACTACAACCCACTAGATGAAGTACTGAAAAGACTGAAGACTGTTGAAAATTATGTCACAACCAAGTAGGAACAAAAAACACTGTCCGTTGCCCTCACTGTAAATCGGGGAGCTGCAGCATGGTGCACTGGGTAGCTTTACAATCAAATAACACTGTCAATGTACACATTTAATGGAATCCAATTGACAAAAGAGAATTATTGTTTCTACTGTACATCACTGACAGTGTGGCATTTTATATTTGTATGCCAGCTAGTACACTATCAACTTCTAACGCCTGGAATGAAAATATGCAAACTCAACCATTTGAGGTTTTTTTTTAATTTCAAAAGCTATTGCAAGTCATTGAAATATACCTACTGCCTATTATGCATAGTTTTCTAACCAATTGTGAAATGTTTATGATGCAAATAAAGATGGCAGAATGCAATTACTCGTTCAACTTCATAGCCTTTCTCCTCATCAAGCAGATCTATATGAACACTCAATTCCACATGAGGGGAATTGATAGGGTGAATGCAGTCCTTCACCCAGAGTGGGGGGAACCAAGAACCAGAGGGCATAAGTTCAAGGTGAGAGGAGAAACTAAGAACCTGAGGGGCAACTTTTTCACTCAGAGGATAATGGGTGCATGGAATGAGCCGCCAGAGGAAGTTGAGGCAAAGTGGATAGCTTCACGTTTATCCACATTAAACTGCATCTTCCCACTCACCCAACTTGTCCAATTCACCCCACATCCTCAATAGCATCCTCCTCACAGTTCACACTGCCACCCAGCTTTGCTTTCATCTGCAAATGTGCTAATGTTACTTTTGATCCCTTCATCTAAATCATGAATGTATATTATAAACAGCTGCGGTCTCGGCATCGGGCCTTACGGTACCCCACTAGTCACTGCCTGCCATTCTGAAAGGGAACCCGTTAATCCCTATTCCTTGTTCCCCGTCTGCCAAACCAATTTTCTGTCCATGGCAGTACCCTACCCGCAATACCATGTGCTCTAATTTTGCCCACTAATTTCCTATGTGGGACCTTATCAAAGGCTTTCTTAAAGTCTAGGTACACGACATCCACTGGTTCACCCTTGTCTAATTTCCTAGTCACATCATTAAAAAAAATGCCAGTAGATCAGTCAAGCATGATTTCCCCTTTGTAAACATGCTGACTCGGACTGATCCTGTTACTGCTTTCCAAATGTGCTGTATTTCACCTTTTATAATTGACTTCAGCATATTCCCCACCACTGATGTCAGGCTAACTGGTCTATAATTCAGTTTTCTCTCTCCCTCCTTTCGTAAAAAAGGGGGATATCATTAGCTACCCTGCAATCCACAGGAACTGATCCTGAATCTATAGAACATTGGAAAATGATCACCAATGCGTCCATGATTTCTCGAGCCACTCCCTTAAGTACCCTGGGATGCAGACCATCAGCCCCATGGGATTTATCAGCCTTCAGCCTTCCCAACACCATTTCCTGCCGTTCCTCCGTCACCATAGGTCCTCTGGCCACTAGTACATCTGGGAGATTGTTTAGGTCTTCCATAGTAGAGACAGATTCAAAGTACCTGTTCAACTCACCTGCCATTTCCTTGTTCCCATAATAAATTCATCTGTTTCTGTCTTTAAGGGACCCACATTTGTCTCAACTAATTTTTCCTCTTCACATACCTAAAGAAGCTTTTACTATCCTCCTTTATCTTCTTGGCTAGCTTAACTTCATACCTCATCTTTTCTCCCCATATTGCCTACGTTACCCAATCCTCAGACTTCCCGCTCATCGTTGCTGTTATATTTTTTATTTTTATACTGTCCTTGACTTCCCTTGTCAGCCATGGTCCCCTTAGAATCATTCTTCTTCTTTAGAATGATTTGATCCTGCACTTTCTGTATTATTCCCAAAATACCTGCCATTGTTGTTCCACTGTCATCCCTGCTAGGGTATCTTTCCAGTCAACTTTGGCCAGCTCCTCCCTCATGCCTCCATAGTCCCCTTTGCTCAACTGTAATACTGACACTTCCGATTTTCCCTTCTCCCTCTCAAATTGTAAATTAAAATTTATCATATCATGGTCACTACCTCCCATGCAGCGGTCGGCAACTTGAAATGTTCGCGACCTGGGAACTGTAGCCAGCCCCAGGGACATGAGCTGATCTGCAGCAAGTCCTGGGGCTCGCAGGCGATCTCGGCTCTACAGCCAGTCCCGAGGCAGGTGAGCCGACCTGGGAACTGCAGAAAACCCAATTGAAAAACACATGAAAACTAATGAGAAAAACAACACCAAGTGTCAATGGCGATAGATGTGGCCCGCCATCCCCTCACAGACATGGGTTCTGGCCCCTTTGCAGAACAAGGTTGCCAACCCCTGTCCTAATGGCTCAATTACCTCGAGTTCCCTTATCAAATCCAGTTCATTACACAACACTAAATCCAGAATTGCCTTCTCCCTGGTAGGCTCCAGTACAAGCTGTTATAAGAATCCATCTCGGAGGCCCTCCACAAACCCCCTTTCTTGGGGTATAGTACCAACCTGATCTTCCCAATCTATCTGCATGTTGAAATCTTCCATAACCACCATAGCATTACCTTTGCGACATGCCAATCTTAACTTGTTTCAACTTGCACCCTAGGTCCAGGCTACTGTTTCGGGGCCTGTAGATAACTCCCATTAGGGTCTTTTTACCCTTACAATTCCTCAGTTCAATCCATACTGACTCCTGATTCTTTGTCACGCCTTGCAAGGGACTGAATTTAATTCCTTACCAACAGAGCTACCCCATCCCCTCTGCCCACCTGTTTGTCTTTTCGATAGGACGTATACCCCTGAATATTCAGGTCCCAGCCCATGTCCTCTTGCAGCCATGTCTCTGTAATTCCCACATCATACTTGCCAATTTCTAACTGAGCCTTAAGCTCATCCACTTTATTTCTTAAGAGTTTGCGCATTCATATACAACACTAACTTTGGTGTTCACCTCCTCTCACACCCGTCACTATTGGCCATGACCTTACTCTCTTATTCATTCTCAAACTTTCCTTCCCATTAATTCGGGAGTCTTTTGTAACTTTTCCTGTACTCACTTCCCCTTTAACTCCATCTTTATACTCCCAATTTGTCAACTCCTCACAACCACTATTAAGTTTAACCCCACACATGTAGCAAACCTGCCTGCCAGAATGTTGGTCCCCCTCCAGTTAAGGTGTAACCCGTCCCTTTTCTACAGGTCACCTCTACCCCAGAAGAGATCCCAGTGGTCTATAAATCTAAATTCCTGCTCCCTGCACCAGCCCCCCATTCAGATCCCCAATCTCCCCGTTCCTGCCCTCATTAGCACGAGGCACAGGAAGCAATCCAGAGATAACCACCCTAGAAGTCCTGCTTGTCAGTCTTCTTCATAACTCTCTAAATTCACGTTGTAGAACCTCCTTCCTCTTCTTCCCGATGTCGTTTGTGCCCACGTGCACAACTACCTTCAGCTGCTCACCTTCCCTCTCGAGGATGTTCTGAAGTCAGTCCGTCAGCACCAGAGAGGCACCAGACCATTCTTGAGTCTCACCTGCCGTCACAGAATCTCCTGCCCGTACCTCAGACAATGGAGTCACCCACCACTATGGCTCTGTCCGACGTCGGTCTCGCCAGTCTTCTGTAAATCTCCCATGGGCAAACTTGGAGCGCGTTATTAGAAATGAATACATCTCGTCTTTTTATGGAATAGCTTTATTTGTAAAATATTTCAGAGTCATAGTCAATTTATTTCTCACTGATCTGCTCCGGCATACTTCTGATGATGTCAGAGTCACCTGAAATACATTAAATGCAAAATTAATTTCCTGTTAAGTATAAATGATACAGAAAATATTCATATCAACAACATTCGGTCCATCTCTTCTGGAACCAAGGCCTTTTCACCTATAGATGGGACAAATGTTTTATTGCATAGTACAATAAACCCAAGTTGTTGCTGGCAAATATTACAACAGAACTTCGTAAAACTAGTCCCGTTGACAATAAGCACAGCGTTAATCTAGCGAATTACTAGCCTGACTTGACTAGAAATTAAAATCAAGCCAGCGAGAATATTCGCATTAACACAAGTAATCAAAACTAGGTACGGAAGAGCCTTTAGCACATTAACACATTATTAATGTACTGTGTAAAACAGCAACAGCTACACCGCAGGATCAGATAGTAACATGTATCTGAATGCAGTCCAAGGCATTGTATAAATTACCTGGATCAATGATGGCCAGTGTGCACACTCTGTAGTATTTACCACAGGCAGTACCTAGCTCGATATTGTTGCCACTATAATGATGGACACCAGTCTTGGCTAACATGGCATAGTATTCAATTTCTGATTTCCTGAAACAAACACAACAAAACAGTATCAAAGTACACTGAACTTTTAACAAGGCTGCCCAATTGAAAGCAAAATGCTCCAAATGCATGGAACTGATATTAGAGAAGAGAGAAGATCCGTTTGAGATATATCTCAAAGTGATCTTTTCTATTTGAACTAATTTAAAGGTAATTTTACATAATGGAAGCATCGAATTAGCATGAGATTGGTATGGGTTCTGCGGCAAAGGTAGGCGAATGGGGTTGAGAGGGATAGATCAGCCATGATTGAATGGTGGTGTAGACTTGATGGGCCGAATGGCCTAATTCTGCTCCTCGAACTTATGAACTAAGAATGTTGTTCAGGCATCAATGTGCCATGTCAATATAAATCATGTACCAGCCATATACAGGGAGGTGAATTAGTTTGGCACCCAGTGACAGCCTACCAATTGTAATTTATGCAATGAGTACAAAAAATAAAATAAAAAAGGCTAACACAAAATAACTAATTTTCAGTCATAATCCACACCACAGCTTTACATAGTTATCAAATTGTACATTTTCATTGGTAACTTTTATCGACTATTTGCAATCTATACCAATGATTTGGTTGAAGCGAGTGTATTGTAGCCAAATTTGCTGATAATACAAAGGTAGCTCATCAAATTGCGAGGTAGATACAAAGACATTGGAAAGGGGTTTAGCTGGGGTAAGTGAGCGGGCAAGAAATTGGCAGATGGAAGACACATGGGAAAATGTAGTTACCTACTTTAGAAAGAGCAATCGCAAGAATGGAATGGCTTGATAGTAATCATGTATAGTCTTTCTGCTGACTGGTTAGCACGCAACAAAAGCTCTTCACTGTACTAAACTAAAACGAAATTAATGTAAAAGCTGGATAACAAACTGTAGTTAGTACGACAGATTTATCATTACACTCTTCAGATTTCATTCCTTTCTATATCTTTCATAGTCTATTTGTTATTGGAATTCCATTACCAACATCTTTCATTAAAATGACAGGGAATTTGAAAGCCCAGAATAACCATCGGACTGACAAGCATATGCATTTCACCAATGGAGAGATCATAGTATGAATACTAAATCACGTCCAATGTCATATGTTCAACTATGGTGATGTTCAACTGCAAAGAAAATCTTGCTTGCGGAAACAAAGGCACATAGACACAACACACAAATTCATACACAACTTGCACTCAAATTCTCCAAACACTAAAAGAACGCATAGAAAACAAGATATTAGTACATTATTACATTGCCAAATGCAACATATAAAAGTTAGGAAGTGGCACAGACAAATCATTGTTTTATCTGGAAGGTACAGTTGGGTCATGGAAGGCAGGAAGGAGCTTAAATGACATACCCCGTATCTCCTGCAGTTAAATGACTTAGTTTAAATACTGCGTTGGGTAAACAAAATTGTTTCATTAATGGCAAACTGCTTTGCATAACATTCCTGTTCAGTTCAAAAGCTGGACCCTGAGCTTCCAGTTACTTTGTTACTAATTGTCCATTTCATTCCCACTGTGCCCAGCAATGCTGTTCTGAATCTTAAGATTGCAGTTGCCTTCTGATTTACAAATTACAACCACTTGATTTAACAAGTTCAACAATTCCTTTTGCATCTCATATCTCTGCTATTTTTGCCCCATTTCTGCTGGTTGAAGGATATGCTCCTTCTTGCATACCCCTTTCAGAGATGTAATTTGTTGTTCACTATCCTGCAACACCATTTCAGCCAGCCATTCCACTAGTTTTCAGGTCATCCCCCATTCAGACACATTATTTTGCTCCATCCGCTAATCACCCCCCCACCTGTATCCACCTATCACTTGCCAGGCATTGTCCCACCCCATCTCCATTTTTCAGTCCCCCTCACACCACAATTAGTCTGAAGGGCCCCAACACAAAATATCGCCCATCCACGTTCTCCAGAGATGCTGGCTGACCCGCTGAGTTACTCCAGCATTTTGCCTCTTTTCAGTAAGTCAACATCTGCAATTCCTTGCATCTACCTTTCATTTTGTTCTACTTCACCTCCCTTCCTCCAATTATACGCTTGCTTTATTTTGACCGTTTAAAAGTTCCGAAAGGTATTCAACCTGAAGTATTTCACTGTCCAAATGCTCACTTAGTGAGGACTTTACATTTCTATATTGCAACACATTGTCAGAAGGAAGAAATCCAAAATAATGGAGAATTTCAGTGATATTGTGTTATTCAAATGCTGCAACTCACCTCAAGGCTGGACAGTTGTTCGCAAGAATGACCAGCTTGGCTTTGCCCTGACGAATCATTTTCAAAGTCTGTTTGTAGCCTAGCACATATTTACCACTTTTCATCACCAGTTGGAGCCTAGAATTGATGGATTCCAAAGACTTTTTCTGCATTTAGAACAAAAGTCATTATGAAAAAATCTACAAGCACAATCAAAAATTACAAATTAAAAACAGGATGCGCAACCAACTCCAATATAGTTTGATGGCTAATATCTCTCAAAATACAGACGTCAAACTAATAAATTCGATAAATTCATGTCGATTCATTGTCATCATTTCAATAGGGCTTTCGAACAGGAAAAGTAAGAGTCAAAGGGGAGGGTAAATATAAATAATTGTTTTACTATTTAATATTTAATTTTAAAGATAATATACTTGCATTTTATTCGATTTAAAAGGGTCCAAATAGGAAATGTTATAATCATCATGGTCGGCAAAACCTCAGCTTTGTCGCCCTTCAAAGGTTATATAGGGCATTTGAGATACGGTTAAAGGGCCAGCAAAATAGGCTTTTGTTCGTTGTCAATAAACTATGGGCAGTGGCTCATTAGCATGTTAAGCATGCTAATGGCCACAGCCAGCATGTTCAAAGTTCCAGAAAATGACGATTTCAATGGACAATATGTGCAGGAGTGTGCATTTGGCCCTTCGAGGCAGCACTGCCATTCACTGTGATCATGGCTGATCATCCACAATTAGTGCCCCATTCCTGCCAAATGGGACCCGAATCCCTCGGCATCATAACAGAGCGAACTCAGCTGTCCGTTCTTTCACTCACCACGTTTGCATTGACATTGAATGAGCAGCGGCGGGCCATAGCCAGCGCGGAGAAGCTATGCCTCGCCGAGCCAACAGACAGCCCCGGACCGACAGGGTAGCGGAACTCTCCCGCAGACACCCACCCAAATAAAAGCCCCTCTCCCCTACGCCAATCCTAGCCTCCTGCCATCTATCCCTTTGACTGCCGCTCCTTTGTGGGAACCGCTGTTCAACGATTCCAATCGCTGCACCGACTGAGGCCAGAGATCCGGGTCTGGGGAGAATCACATCTGCCCACCCCCACCACTGTAGGGGCCAACAGGCAGCTATTGGAAAACGCAGCCAAGAGGCTCGCCGAGGTCGCTCTGTGACCTGTGTCGATGCTGAGGGATTCGGATCCCACTCACTGTGGTGGAGGGCAGGTGCGATTTTCCCCCAGACCCGGAGCCCCGGCCTCAGTCGGTGCAGCGACGGGAATCGATGAGCAGCGGTTCTCGCAAAGGAGAAGGGCTTTTATTGGGCGGGTGTCTGCAGGAGAGTTCCACTGTCCTGTCAGTCCGGGGCTGTCGGTTGACCCGGCACTTTTTCTCCACGCTGGCTGTGGGCCGCTGCTGCTCCAGTCTCTCGCCGACTCCCACTCGCATCTGCCCCCGCTCTCCCGCTACCTGGCATCCCTGCTCCTCAGATTAAATATATTTCTACACATAAATCATGAATAAAGATAAGAATTTACATACAGTTTACGCAGCCAGCGCTACGTTCGCTTTTTCTTTATAGCGAGTGACCTTTGATAAATCCCATGATTCCTTGTATTTTTCGGAATACCAAACTCGCTTATTGCCCTCCACTGCCTTCTGAGGCAGAGAATTCCAGATTCACAACTCTCTGG
This sequence comes from Leucoraja erinaceus, assembly GCF_028641065.1. NCBI lineage: Eukaryota > Metazoa > Chordata > Chondrichthyes > Rajiformes > Rajidae > Leucoraja > Leucoraja erinaceus. The sequence continues at coordinate 55,204,650 of NC_073380.1, forward strand.
GTGAAAACGTTTTTCCTCATCTCTGTTCTAAATGGCCTATATCTTATTCTTAAACTGTGGCCGCTGGTTCTGGACTCCCCCAACATTGGAAACACGGTTTCCTGCCTCTAGCGTGTCTAATCCCCTAATTATCTTATATGTTTCAATAAGATCCCCTCCCATCCTTCTAAATTTCATTGTATACAAGCCCAGCCGCTCCATTCTATCAACATATGATAGTCCCGCCATTCCGGGAATTAACCCCATGAACCTACGCTGCACTCCCTCAATAGCATGAATGTCCTTCCTCAAATTTGGAGACCAAAACTGCACACAATACTCCAGGTGTGGTCTCACTAGGGCCCTGCACAACTGCAGACGGACCTCTTTGCTCCCATACTCAACTCCTCCTCGTTATGAAGGCCAACATGGCATTAGCTTCCTTCACTGCCTGCTGTATCTGCATGCTTACTTTCAGTGACTGATGAACAAAGACCCCCAGATCTCGTTGTACTTCCCCTTTCGTCATTGTCCTTTGTGTCTGGAAAGAAATCTCTCTGAGCAATGATTGCACTGAGAGACCACTGTCCCCTCACTCTATTTCATGCCATTTCTGCAGTTATCCATCTTTCAATCATCACCTTTGCATTGACATTGAATGATCCAACTCCATTAGAATGGTTAATGCTGGGTACTTGAGCGCATTGATATAGAAGGATGTCGAGGTCCACATCTATAGCTTGTTTAACTTGTCATGATCAGCAGAGGCATCCTGGGCAAAGTGTCTGGCCTGTCCCTGTGCTGTACTGTTCTATGTTCTCAGCCAATGGAGAGAGAATGGTAAAGTGGCGATGAGGTCAAGATTGGATCATCCATGGCCTTAATGTGCCGAAGCAGCTTGAAGAACAGACGGCTGCTCCTGTTAAGGTTGTCATTAAAATCATTACCTACTCATACAACTGGCTTGTAACTTGGTCCCACCAATTTCAGAGACACGGCAGACTACTGGGACTGAACATTCAACATCAATCATGCCTGATTTGCTTCCTCAAAGTCTGCACTATTCACCATAATTCCAGACTATAGAGAAAAAGATTATTTGGAAAATCTTTGCATGAGGTTGAGAATTTATTAATGCCACTGTTTTAGCTAGACTAGATTCGTCTTTCTCTACCAGGCACCTTGTTCATCATCTACCTTGAGTTTGTTGATCTACATTGATCCACAGTCAAGCAATAGATTAATTAAAAGTTTATACTCTTGATTTTAAAAAGTAACAAGCTGGGCTCAAAATTGGCTCAGGAATCAAATGCAACGGCCAATGGACATTGGGTATTTTGATCACTGGGTACTGTGGATTGTAGGTGTGCCATGTTCTGCAATTTTGGCTATGCACCAAAAGCATGAGCTCCATGAATGTGGGTGGAAGAAAGCTAAATCAGATTGAAGATTTCTATCATTAGAAAGATTGCAGGCTTGTCACCATGGGGTGACAAGTAGTAGTACCCAGACAAACATCAGAGGTTGTTTGAGAGAAACAGATAGGCTCCTGGGCAGGTGAAGAGTGATCTCCATTTGTAGTTCAGAGAACTTGACATTGAACCTCAAAGGTGTGTTGCATCTGTCAGACTCTGAAAATTATGTATGGCAGGGAAAACACAGCAAGTCATTATATCCATGGACTATCCCAGAGAGAAACATCCTTCCTGACACCAGGTGTGCTCCAACCTAGTCACTCTTTTGCAACCAGTGCCCATGCGAGCGTAACCTCCATGAGATAGCCCAGCTGTTGGCGGTTGTGCAGTAAACAAGCAGAATTCCTCGTGATCAGTTTAATTTGGCATCTCGTCCGGCATGGATACTGCGAGCCGAAGCCCCTGTTCCGGTGTACTGTGCTTAGAGATACAGCATGGAAACAGGCCATTCAGTCACATGAGACTACCCCAGCCATTCTCGCTAGTTCTATGTTATCCCACTTTCTCATCTCCAATTTGGGGACAATTTAAAGGCCAAGTACCCTACAAACTGTGCGCTGTCACCCAATCCAGATCTCCGCCACTGACCGCTGTGGAGAACAAGCCCGGTCCCTGCTGCTTCTCTGGGCGTTTATCATCCTCCAGAGGGCACCGGAGGACGTGGCGCCTTCCCCGCCCAAGAGCCCTGGGAGGAGGGGGAGGCGGCCCACGCTGAGGATGCAGGAGGGACGGCCTCTGGTATCTCGCCCCCACCAGCCAGCCTGGGGCCTCGGGCCTGGGGCCTGTGCCGTTAGACCAGGACCTCTGACCGGGCTTCAACCGTCAGACCAGACCGGGGCCTCTCCACGTGGATCAGCCCCGGATACCCCTTGCACACCCTGCCGCTCCCGACCACTCACCGTCTTCTTTGCCGCCACCATTTTGCCCGCTGTGTTTGTTGCCGGGGTAGAGTGTGTGAGGGGTTCGCGGCAGCGGCTCCGGGGGCTGAGACGGGGCGAGCGGTAGCGCCGGCGAGGCCACCTCAAGATGGCCGGGCAGAGAAAGGAAGGAGCTCCCACAATGCATCGCCTGCTGCAGCCGCGGGCGGCGGGATGACGTCAGCGCGCAAGGCGGCCGAGGGGTCGGGATGACGTCAGCCGCGGGATCTTTGGGCGTCAAGACGCAAGGGGAGGGGCACGTGATCCGCCCCGGCACCATGGCAACCTCGCCCATGGCCAAAGTTTGTAGGCGTAACATTAGATTCAAATGCTTCATAAATTATAGGAGCAGAATTAGGCCATTGGGCCTATCGAGCCTACTCCGTTATTCAACCATGGCTAGTTGGCTATCTTCGGGTTAAATCAGCATCTGCAGTTCCTTCCTACACATTCAACCTCTGCCTTCTCCCCATAACCCTTGACACCCGTTCTAATCAAGAATGTGTCTATCTCTATCCAAAGTATTCAATGCTTCTTTATTGCCACATGCACTTACAAGATGGCGCGGCCGGGTCCAGTCGCCGTTGTGGTAGCTCCGCGGAGATTGTGCGTTTTTTTAAACTATTATGTTTATTTTTAATATCTTTCTTACTGCTAACACATCTACAGTCGTAAAACACTTTAAAACTTAAACTTTAAGTAACCCAAGGTCTTTTAGACACTTTACTCACCGATCCAGCGTGGCCAGCAGAGATCACAAGAGCAAGCCGCGGCAACAACAATGGGAGCTCGGCTTCGGGAAAAAGTCGGAAAAAATGGACTGGTGCCGGATCAAATAATATGCCCAATCCAGTCTGTTTTTCACGCAGACAGAACGGAAGAATCCGGGAATTCAAAAGGTGGAAGAGTTTTCTTCATGACCAACAACAACTGGTGCAACCCGAAAAAATATTAAGACGCCTTCTCGGACCTGCTCGCTGGACCTGGAGCATCTGACGATCTCATGCCGTCCATTCCACCTTCCCTGGGAGTTCAGCTCAGTCATCGTAACAGCCGTCTACATACCACCGCATGTGGACACCGACGAGGCACTATCGGTTCTACACGATGTGTTATGTCAGCATCAGAACAAGAATTCTGATGCGGCTATGGTGGTGGCTGGGGATTTTAATAAGGCAAACCTCAAAAAAGTTAAGCCTAACTTCTCCCAACACATCTCGTATGTCACCAGGGGGAAAATAACTTTGGACCAGTGTTACACGCTGTTCAGGAAAGGATACAAGGCCGTTTCTCTCCCTCCTTTTGGAAAATCTGACCAAGCTGCCATTTTCCTGCTGCTGGAGTATAAACAACGGATAGTACGGGAAGCGGCAGTGACGTGGGATGTAAAGCGATGGTCTGACCATTCAGAGGCCATGCTGCAGGATGCACTGAGTAATGTCAACTGGGATATGTTCCAATCAAGTTACAGATAATTCAGTGAGTTTGCGGAAGCTGTCACAGACTTCATTGCAACAATAGCCGACAACATCGTCCCCACGGTAAGGATTAACGTCTTTCCTAACCAAAAACCCTGGGTGGACAGGTCAATTCGCATTGCTTTGAATGCTCGCACTGCTGCTTGATCAAGTCAAGTCAAGAGTCATGTGTCCCAGATAGGACAATGAAATTCTTGCTTGCTGCAGCACAACAGAATATTGTAGGCATAAATAAAACAACTCCGGCCTGGCATCCGGCAATATGGATGACTGCAAGGCAGAATCCTAGAGACTGCGAAGGGCGGTGAAGGACGCAAAAAGGAGGTACAGGGACAGGATGGAGTCGCAGATGGAGCAGCGGGACACCAGACGCCTTTGGCAGGGGCTACGGACTATAACTAACTACCGGAGCGTCCCCCCCCCCCCCCTCAACTGGGAGTGCCGGCACCTCCTTAGCTGATGACCTGAACTCTTTTTACGCACAATTTGAGGCGGCTAACAACATCGTCAGCGCGCTGGACAGCAAGACTGGAGGGAGTTCCACCACTGGGAATGTGCACACATTCTCAGTGTCCGAGTACGATGTGGCTCTGACGTGTGTGAACACGAGAAAGCTGTAGGCCCAGATGGTATATCTGGGTGAGTACTAAAGTCTTGTGCTAATCAGCTAGCTCCAGTGTTCACCACAATATTCAACCTCTCCCTGGCCAAGTCCATGGTCCCTGCCTGCTTCAAGAGATCCACCATTGTACCAGGGCCTAAGAATGCCTCTTCAGCCTGCTTGAATAACTACCAACCGGTGGCCCTCACCTATGAAATGCTTCGAGAAGCTGATCAAGAACTACATCTGCGCCTTCCTCCCTCCCACGATGGATCCGCTGCAGTTCGGATACCGTCCAAACAGAGCCATGGATGATGCAGTCTCCCAGATTTTGCACACCACTCTCTCTCACCTTGACAGCCAGTAGGGGGGCTATGTGAGGATGCTGTTCATTGATATCAGTTCAGCTTTCAACACCATAGTCCTCACCAGACTTGCTGAGAAGCTGCTGGAACTGGGACTGAACATTCCCCTGTGTGCCTGGGTCCCAGACTTTCTCACTGCCAGGTCCCAGGTGGTTAGGATGGGGAGACATACCTCCAACTCACTCACCCTGAACACAGGATCCCCCCAGGGTTGCATCCTCAGCCCCCTACTCCCTGTACACACATGACTGTTTGGCCAGTCCATCATGATGATGGAACATCAACTCCATCATCAGGTTTGCTGATGATGCTGTGGTGGTGGGCCTGATCTCCGATAACATTGAGGAGGCCTACCTGGAGGAGGTGGCTGACCTGGCATTCTGGTGTCAGAACAACAGCCTCCTCTTGAATGTCACTAAAACTAAGGAGCTGATTGTGGACTTTAGAAGGACACAACAACCGAGAACGTACACGCCACTGGGGATAAATTGGACTACTGTGGATAGGGTGAGCAGCTTTAAATACCCGAGAGTCCACATCACAGGATCTGACATGGACAAAACAAGAAAGACAAGGCAGCGCCTTTACCACCTCAGTGCTGTAGAAAGCATCCTGTCCAGAAACATCTCTATCTGGCTTGGCAACAGCTCTGCCCAGGACAGGAAGGCTCTGCAGAGAGTAGTGCGTTCAGCTAAATGCACCATGGGAACCGCACTCCCCCCCCCCCTTTGCAGGACCTACACACCAGGAGGTGCAGATCCACAGCCAGCAAGATCATGAAGGACCCCTACCACCCCAGCAACGGACTGTTCCAGCTGCTACGGTCAGGCAAGCACCACCGCTGTCACGCTGCGAAAACAGAGAAGATGAGACGGAGTTTCTTCCCACAGGCCATCAGGACTGTAAACTCTGATCTCACCAGGGAGTAATTACCATTGTGTCTTTTAAAAATATATAAATATTGGTTCTGTTCTGTTGTTTTGCACAATCCCACAGGCATTGCCACTTTCATTTCACTGTACATCTTGGATGTGTATGTGACAAATAAAGTTGACGTATAGTGAAATTCATTTTTTTGCATATGATTCAGTAAAATCTTATTGTATAGGCACAATTATGCATGTGCAAGAATATAGGAATAGTAGAGATGCAAAGGAATTGCAGATGAATTTTAGTTTACCTGAGTTTATTATCACGTGTACCAAGGTACAGCGAAAAACTTTTTGTTACGTGCTATCCAGTCAGCAAAATGACTGTACACATCTATGGTTTACAGATACAGGATAAAGGGAATAACATATAGTGTGTGGCGCCATCTGGTGGTTGAGCCACTTATCGATCGAACCCTCGTCAGCAAAGATCCTATAGCAGAGCAAGATGGGTTACTCTCTCGCAAACGTGTAGTACGCTCATGGGCGGATTTATGGGTGATTTTATGACTCATTTTAGCAATCAGCCCCCGCCATCTTGTTCTGCCATCTTGCTCAGCCATCTCGCATCCGGCCAAAGATTGGATCCGCTGCGGGGAGAGGGAGTGCGCGGCCCGGGGCAGCGGGAGAGGGAGTGCGCGGCCCGGGGCAGCGGGGAGAGGGAGTGCTCGGCCCGGGGGAGCGGGAGAGGGAGTGCGCGGCCTGGGGCAGCGGGAGAGGGAGTGCGCGGCCCGGGGCAGCGGGAGAGGGAGTGCAGGGTCCGGGGCAGCGGGAGAGGGAGTGCGCGGCCCGGGGGAGCGGGAGAGGGAGTGCGGGGAGAGGGGGAGACATTGTAGTGTAGGGGCAGGCGAGGGAGTGCCGGGGGGGGGGGGGGGGGGGGGGGGGATAAGGCCTAGTGTGTGTGAAGTTGCGGGGAGGTTTACAATGTTTCTTATTTACAATGTTTCTTATTTAATGTCCTTTGTCTAGTCTGAAATAAAGTTCATTATTGGATCAGAAGAAATATAATTGTGTGTGTTATATGATTATATAGATTTATATAATTTTCATGTATGTGTGTTTATAAACATTTTATTCTTTAACAAGAATTAACAGAATTATGAATTAACAGAATTATGAATCTAACCCTATATCACACACAAAAAGATCCACCGTAGTGTCAATTACCCTGCAAGTCGGGTCAGTTCCGGTTACTACAAAATCAACTCAAACACTGCTTGTGAGCCATTTAAAAATAAATGATTTAAAAAACATTAAAAAAGACAATTACCAGAGTCAAATTTTATTCTTGACAAGAAGTTTGAACTGATAGATTTATGAATCTAACCCACACAAACTGTTGCCCCGCAACATTGATTACACTGCGAGTCGGGTCAGGTAGGCTCAGGTTGCTAAAATGGGCGGGGAAAAATGCCCAGGATCCCCTCCATAGCGTACTACACGTCAGCCCATTGCATTTAGCAGGAGTAGCCTATCTTGCTCTGCTATAGGATCTTTGCTCGTCAGTAGAGTTGGGACTGTCATGTGACTGAGTTTGGCGGGATTTGGGGGTGAAGAACATCATCACTCAGTCAACGAGTGTGGACTGACAGCAGCACTGGGTTGGTGTGGCAAGGATCAGCCTGGTCTGGCGATGTGTTAATGTCCACCGCTGCTCACCGTTCTGAGCCGCTACACACCGCATCCAATCTACGTGCTCGTCCAACGGTGGCCCCACAAATCCACACCCCCCCCACCCCCCCCCCCCCCCCCCCCCCCCCCCCCACCAGCTTCTGTTGAAACCATCACCAGTGAGCGCACCTCCCCTCACCTCCTGCGGCCACCGCTCAGCCTCCGTGTCACAGGGAACCTCCCATAGACGTCTTTCGTACACCCAGAGTGTCTTCAAGAGGGCGGAAGGTGAGACCCCAGCCCGCTCACCGACATGGTACTGATTTAAATGTTTAATGTATTTTTTCCCCATTTACTTTGCTACTTCTTGGATTTGCATTTTTGGATATTGACACTGGTGCAGCTGCAAGAAGGACTGAAAGAGATTATTTACTTTACTTTAGATTTAAGCTTCTGGGAAGAAGTTATGTTTGGTAATGTTCATCATCTATCCTTATACCAAGCACCCTTGCCACTCATGTGGCCCCCTGCTGCATATTATATGTAGAGTGGTGTCTCTAAAAAACAAATTCCCCTCTTATCCTATCACAGTGCGATCAACGCACCTTCACATGCATTTGCAGGAGACATGATTGTATAGAGGGATGCGGGCCAGGTATAGGTAAATAGGACTAGCTTAAATAGGGCATCTTGATTGGCGTTGACGAGTTGGGCTGAAGAGCTTATTTCCTTGTTGTATCACTCTATGACATTACTGTCCTATAGTCAATCTGAAAAAGAGTCCTGAACAGAAATACTGTCAGTCCATTTCTCACACAGGTGTTGTCTGACCTGCTGAGTTTACCCAGCAGTTTGTTTTTTTACTCAAGATTACAGCATCTGCAGTCTCTTGCATCTTTATTTAACCACCCTCTTACCTCCTTCTACCATCCAGGGAACAAACAACCCAGCCACAAGGTCCATTAAGCACCACGTATGGAAGAGTCAGAGGATACTATACAAGGATCTCCAATCAATTTCGAGCCCATGAAACCACAGTAGAAGCAGGTCATCCTTGACCTGACGGTTAAGAAGAAATTAGAACATGGAACAATGTATCACAGGAACAGGCCATTCGGCCCACTATGCCTGTGCCGAACACAATGTAAACCAACCTCATCCACCTACACATGATCTATACCCCCTCCAGTCCCAGCATATTCACTCAAGAAGATGCATTTTAAAGCAAAACAAACATTCTGTGCCACAATAAATAAAAGCTGAGAGTTTAGGGTGACACAGTGGCGCAGCAGCAGATTTGCTGCCTTACAGTACAGAGATCTGGGTTCAATCTTGACTACGGGTGCTGTCTGTATGGAGTTTGTAAGTTCCCCCTGTGACCTGCATGGGTTTCTCCAGGTGCTCTGGTGTCCTCCCACGCTCCAAAGACGTACATGTTTGTAGGTTAATAGGCTTCAGCAAAATTGTAAATTGGCCCTAGTGTGTAGGAGAGTGTTAGTCTACGGGGTGATCACTGGTTGGTGGGCCGAAAGGCCACACTGTATCTCTAAAACCTAAAGTATATTTGTAAAGCAGACTATTATCTAAATGGTGGCCGACTAGGAAAAGGGGAGATGCAGCGAGACCTGGGTGTCATGGTACACCAGTCATTGAAAGTAGGCATGCAGGTGCAGCAGGCAGTGAAGAAAGCGAATGGTATGTTAGCTTTCATAGCAAAAGGATTTGAGTATAGGAGCAGGGAGGTTCTACTGCAGTTGTACAGGGTCTTGGTGAGACCACACCTGGAGTATTGCGTACAGTTTTGGTCGCCAAATCTGAGGAAGGACATTATTGCCATAGAGGGAGCGCAGAGAAGGTTCACCAGACTGATTCCTGGGATGTCTGTCTTATGAAGAAAGACTGGATAGACTTGGTTTATACTCTCTAGAATTTAGGAGATTGAGAGGGGATCTTATAGAAACTTACAAAATTCTTAAGGGGTTGGACAGGCTAGATGCAGGAAGATTGCTCCCGGTGTTGGGGAAGTCCAGGACATGGGGTCACAGCTTAAGGATAAGGGGGAAATCCTTTAAAACCGAGATGAGAAGAATATTTTTCACACAGAGAGTGGTGAATCTCTGGAACTCTCTGCCACAGAGGGTAGTCGAGGCCAGTTCATTGGCTATATTTAAGAGGGAGTTAGATGTGGCCCTTGTGGCTAAGAGGATCAGAGGGTATGGAGAGAAGGCAGGTACGGGATACTGAGTTGGATGATCAGCCATGATCATATTGAATGGCGGTGCAGGCTCGAAGGGCCAAATGGCCTACTCCTGCACCCAATTTCTATGTTTCAAGTTGCCGAACCAGGCCACGATGCAACCAGTCAGAATGCTCTCTACCGTGCACCTGCAGAAGTTTAGCAGAATACTCTTCGACATGCCGAATCTCCGTAATCTTCTCAAGAAGTAGAGTCACTAATTGCCTTCTTTACAATTGCATCGGTGTGCTGGGTCCAAGAAAGATCTTCTGATCAATGCACGCCCAGGGATTTGAAGTTATTGACCCTCTCCACCATTGTCCCGTTGATATAAACAGTATTGTGGGTCCTCATCCTTCCCCTACTAAAGTCCACAATCAGTTCCTTGGTCTTACTGATGTTGAGAGCCAGGTTGTCGTGCTGGCACCATTTGGTCAGTCGGTCGATCTCATTTCTATACTCTGACTCATCACCATCTGTGATTCGTCCAACCACAGTGGTGTCATCGGTGAACTTGATGATAGAGTTTGCACTATGACCGGCTTCGCAGACATGGGTTTAGAGTGAGTAAAGCAGGGGGCTGAGCACGCAGCCTTGAGGTGCTCCCATACTAATTGTTACTGAGGATGAAGTGGTTCCTCCAATTCGAACAGACTGTGGTCTGTGGATGAGGAAGTCGAGGATCCAATTGCAGAGGGATGCACAGAGACCCAATTCCGTGAGCTTGGTAGCCAGCTTTTCTTTCTTTTTTTTTTTTTGTAATCAAAAATATTTATTCAATTATTAAAATAGTATTTACAAAACAATAAAACAAAACACCACCATAATACAAGACAAAACAAAATATGCTAAGCAACTGCTACACAACTATATTGCAATCCTTGTCCAGGATACATTCAACCCCCCTCGGTGCCCAGCGGTCGCGGAACTCCCTCAGGGTGCCCATAGACAGGGCGTATTCCCTTTCCATCCGCACCCAGGCACGGACGTATCCCCAGAAAAGGGGCAGGCAGCCGGCTCAGGTAGAGCCCTCCACCATATGGCGCCTTGACTCGCGGATGGCCAGCTTGGCCAGGCCCAGGAGCATGGTAGCCAGCTTGGAAGGGATGATGCTATTAAACGCCGAGCTGTCGTCTATAAACAACAGCCTGACGTGGGTGTTTTTATTGTCCAAGTGGTCCAGTGCGGAGTGGAGAGCCAGTGAAATTGCATCTACCGTTGACCTGTTATGGCGGTATGCAAACTGTAATTGGCGGATGTCCTTGTCGAGGTAGGAGTTGATGTGCACCATAACCAACCTCTCAAAGCACTTCATCACCGCAGACGTTTAGTGCCACTGGTCGTTAGTCATTGAAGCACGTCACCTTATTCTTCTTGGGCTCCAGTGCTATTGATGCCCCCTTAAAGCAGGTGGGAACGGCAGACCACAGAAGTGAGAGGTTGAAAATGTCTGCAAAAACTCCCGCCAGTTGATCTGCGGCACAGTGAAAATCTTTTGTTGCATGCAATCCAGTCAAATAGTTACATGGTTACAATCAAGCCGTCTGCAGTGTACAGATACAGGATAAAGCAAAAAAACACTTTGTGCAAGATAACGTCCAATAAAGTCCGATTATAGTTCGGAAGGTCTCCAATGAGGTAGATGGGAGGTCAGGACCGCACTCTAGTTGGTGACATGATGATTCAGTTGCCTGATAACGGCTGGGAAGAAACTGTCCCTGATTCTGGAAGGTATGTGTTTTCTGTACCTCTTTCCTGATGGGAGAGGGGAGTGGAGGGAGTGATCGGTGAGACTGGTCCTTGATTATAGAAACATAGAAAATAGGTGCAGGAGTAGACCATTCGATCCATGAGCCAGCACCGCCATTCAATATGGTCATGGCTGATCATCCAAAATCAGTACCCCATTCCGCTTTCTTCCTATATCCCTTGATTTTGTAAGCCCTAAGAGCCATCTATATTACTAAATCTCTGATCTTGACCGCTTTGGCCTACTGTGCTGCGATTTCCGACAGAACGCCGCCACCTACGGCCGTCATTTTTGGCCACCTCGCTCAGAGCCCCCCTCCGCCTTACGGGTGCGGAGGATTTTTCCCATCGATGACAAATCAGAGAGATATTCATGTTTTTTTTTAATTCACCATTCTCTCTGCTGCCCCTGCTGGAAGGAGGGGGAGGGACTATAAAACCAGGAAGTGGTGTGCCTCAATCAGTCTCTCCAAGATGGAGTTCATGTCTCTGTGAGCTCTGAATAACACTGAACAAATGTCTACACAACTGTAAGTACCCTTAATACCCTTAATGTGGCTTGAAAATGAAAATATGGTTGGCTTGAAGTAAAAAGGCACCACCTGCAAATGGTTGTTTGGGGGGTTTGGGTTGAAGTAAAAAGGCACTCTCTCTCTCCCCTCCTATCTCTCCCCTCCTCTCTCTCCCCCTCCTCTCTCTCTCCTCCTCTCTCTCTCTCTCTCCCTCTCTCTCTCCCCCCTCTCTCTCTCTCCCTCTCTCTCTCCCTCTCTCTCTCTCTCTCTCTCTCTCTCTCTCTCTCTCTCTCTCTCTCTCTCTCTCTCTCCCTCTCCTCTCTCTCTCTCCTCTCTCTCTCTCTCTCCCCCCCCCTCTCTCTCTCCCCCCTCCTCCCTCCCCCCCTCTCCCCCCCCCCCCTCCTTGTCCTCCCCATCTCTCTCCCCACCTCTCTCCCCCTCTCTCCCCCCCTCTCTCTCCCCCTCCTCCCCCCTCTCCCCCCCCCCTCCTCTCCCCAACTCTCCCTCTCCCCCTCTCTCTCCCCCCTCCCTATGGGGTAAAAGGAGCAAATTAATAATATTAATATAATATCAAGGGGGGGGTAATTAGCATGTGTGCGGGGGGGGGGGGGGGGGTAGTTAGTGTGTGTGTGATGTTGCATGCCCCCCCCCCCCACTCAACCTCACATTGGGGGAACAGACCCAACGGGTCTGCACTTGGTCTAGTACCTAACTATATCTAACTCTCTCTTGAAAGTTGTAATCATAATCATCATTATGCTGATGGCCTTGCTGAGGCAGCGTGAATGTAGATGGAGTCAATGGAAGGGAGAACGGTTTAATGACATTCAAAGCCACATTATGACTCAGCAAACAATTTGCCCATATAATGTCATTAATTTAATGCAATTCCCATGGTAAACTAATTTATAATAGTCAAAAATCAAGTCAAAAGTGATGAATGATTATGACTTCATGTTCACAATCATAGGAGCAGATTTAGATCATTTGGTCCATTAAGTCTACTCCGCCAACAATCGTGACATCTATCTTTCTCTCTCAACTCTATTCTCCTGCCTTCTCCCTATAACCTCTGACACCCGTACTAATCAAGAATCTGTCAATCTCCGCTTTATATATTAATTGCCTTGGGTTCCACAGCCGTCTGCTTCTTCTTGCGTATGGCGTGCACTGACTAATGTTGTAGGTCAACTTGTTCTATTTGATCTTGTTTGTGTACATCGGGTTGATTGCATTAGTCGAAACAGGGTGGACCAGGTGAAGGTTGCAATCTCCCACCCTTCCACAGCCGTATGGCAATGAATTCCATTGATTCACCACCCTCTGACTACAGAAATTCCTCCTCATCTCCTTTCTAAAGGTCCGTCCTTTTTTCTGAGATTTATTCTATTTAATTGTAATATGTACCAAAAACAGAACAATGAGATTCTTACTGCCAACAGCATAATGGTACTGTAAAATACAGTACTCGTAGGCAATACAATGAGCAAAATAGTTTAATGGTAAACCAACAATAGCAATGCAAACCAAAAACGCTAAGTCCTTAATGCAACCAAAACAGTTTGTTGTTCGTAGTTTAGTTGGTGTTTGTAGTGTTCAAGAGCCTGATGGTTGTTAGGAAGAAATGTAAGAAATATAATATAAGAGAGAGAGACAAGAGACAGCAGATACTGGATTCATGTGTAGAACATAAAGTGCTGGAGTAACTCATGCAACATCTGTGGAGGACATGGAGGGATGACGTTTCAGGTCAGGACCCTTATTTCAGTACTTTGTGTTCTTTCATAATATAAGGTTTTGTATGATTCTTGATACTGGGATTTCAGCTCCTGAAAGGCTGAACGCTGAGATATTACTTGTTTTCGGATGTACAAAGACCATGTACACTAGGTACAGGATACTGAGTTGGATGATCAGCCATGATCATATTGAATGGCGGTGCAGGCTCGAAGGGCCGAATGGCCTACTCCTGCACCTATTTTCTATGTTTCTATGAAAGGTGGTAGATTTAGAATTTAGAGATACGGTGCGGAAATAGGCCCTTTTGCCCACTGAATCCACGCTGACCAACGATCAACCATACAGTAGTTCTATGTTAGCCCACTTTTCGCACACTTCGCACTTGGGGTAATTTACAGAAGCCAATTAACTTACAAACCCGCTCGTCTTTGGGATGTGGGAGAAAACTGGAGCACCCGGAAAAAACCCACGCGGTCAAAGGGAAAACATGCAAGCTCCCTGCAGACAGCACCCGTAGCCAGGATCGCTCCCGGGTCTCCTCGCTGTCAGGCAGCAACCCTACCGCCATGTCACTGTGCCGGAATTCGGAATTGTTTATCATTTCCATATCTCTGCTGACAAAGTACAGGAGAAGCAGTTAGCTTTGTCATTCATCCATGTTAATTCACTTATAATAGATATGTACCTCCAATGTCATAGCGTTTCAATCATAATGTGTTATGTCTGGACTCAGCTTATTTGTTCCGACAAGCCAATGTGAAAACAGGGCGTCTGCTATGTTCAACGCATCTCGCCTGTGATATTAGAAATGACAACCTTTGTTGGTAGGCAGTGAAAATGCTCAAAAGTTAATGCGATCAAATCACTTATCCTGTCAGTATTTTTAAAGGGTTTGAAAAACAAAAGCAATGGAATGTGTTTGCTACAAGAAAATCTCAGTGGATTTCTCCTGTTTCCCACATCGTTTGGATAATCCCAATCTGCACTAGTGGGTTTAAAGGATTCGTAGAGTGTTAGTTTAGTTTAGTGTAGAGAAACATTAGCGGAACCAGGCCCCGGCCCATCGGTCCATTGAGTCCGCACCGACCAGCGATCCTCGCACACTAACATCATCCTACATACTAGGGACAATTTACAATTTTACCAAGCCAATTAACCTCCAGTTTAAATTCAATTTGGAATATTTTGGAGGACCAGGAAACCAAGAAACCAAGAAACCTACAAACCCGTACGTCTTTGGAGTGTGGGAGAAAACCGCAGATCCGGAAAAAACCCACTCAGGTCACGGCGAGAATGTTCAAACTCTGTATAGAAAGCACCCATACTTAGGATCGAACCCTGGTCTCTGGCGCTATAAGGCAGCAACTCTACCACTGCGCTACCGTGCCAAGTCATACAGTACAGAAACAAGTCCTTCATCCTAACTTGCCCATGATGACTAAGATTCCCCATCTATGCTTGTCCCACCTGCCATGTTTGGCGCATATCCCTTCAAACCTTTCCTATCTATGTACCTTTCCAAATGTTCAAATAATTTTTCAAAGAATAATACAAGAGTTTTCAAAGAATAACACAAAATTGGTCTCAGCCATCAAAACTAAAATTCAAGACTGAAGCAGTATCTCTGGAGAAAAGGAATAGGTGACATTTTGGGTCCAGACCCTTCTTCAGGTGTCATTACTGGGCTTTATCTTGCACTAAACATTATTCCCTTTATCCTGTATCGATACACTGTGGATGATATGATTGTAATCACGTATAGTCTTTTTGCTAACTGGATAAAATGCAACTGTGTGCGACTTGATTGGTACGGGAGTCAGGGGTTATGGGGAGAAGGCAGGAGAATGGGGTTGACAGAGAAAGATAGGTCAGCCATGATTTAATGGTGGAGTAGAAGTGATGGGCTGAATGGCCTAATTCTGCGCCCAGAACATATGAACTTACGAACCAAAAAAATGTTTTCACCGTACCTTGCTGTACATGACAATAATAATAAGCTAAACCAAATAATAAGTGGTAAGGTACAGTGCTGCCATTCCTAGCCTGCGCTTCATTGATAACAGTTCATTAACAGTCAGGACAATGTAAGTGAATCCATCTTTAGTCAGGCAGATTATATCCTGCTCATATGGCAACCGATCACAACACAGTGCACATCATTGTGCCTCTGCTGAAGCGGAGACGAGGTTAATGGGGGATAAAGTTGTCCGGGTGTTGAGAAAACAGCTTGGCTATTTGATCAACTTGCCCCAGGCAGCTGGAGAATCCCCATTTACCGCCTCTGCGCCAATGTACAGTAAAGACAGGGAGCGAGGCATTGTCCTGTGAAGTCTTGTTGATTTTTAAAATATATTATTGCCAACCAAACTCTTTGGACCCATTCTTTATCTCCTGCCAGCGAATCTTTTTTTTTAAAGCGCTGTTGCAGACTGTTCTTGAAGCAGATTCAATGGGTTGTTCAAGCAGCACACAGACCCAACCTCAGGACAGTAACAGACCAAACTCCAAACAGGAGGAGAAGAATGGAGCCAGCAAATGCGGTAAGTGCTTCTCTTCGACTCATCCCCCCGAGCTCACAGCGATACAATCACCTGCATTTTAGTATACAAAGGTTCGGCCGATTTGGGACTGTTGTCGAAACTCTTGGCTTTTATTTGTAATCTTTCAAAAGTGTCATCTTAAAATTTCTTTCCTGGTGTACTTTGATGTTAACTGTAATAAACTTTCATATGTAGGAAGGAACTGCAGATGCTGGTTTACACTGAAGATAGACACAAAATGCTGGAGTAACAGTAAAAAGCTGCCTGACCCGCTGAGTTACTCCAGAATTTTGTGTCTTTAAACTTGGGTTTTTTGGGTTTTTGGGTTTTTTTTTGCACCAGTATGAGTTTAGGTTTAACTTTATTAGGATTAGGTTTATTGTGGTTATTCATCTATTGAGTTGTTTTGTTTATTATGCATTATCTGTGTGTATTGTTTTGTGATGCAAGTAACAATTTAATGTTCCCGTTATTGCTACAGATGACAATTGCACATTCTTGATACTTTATACTCTTTAAATTGTTGTTCATTGTTGCTTTGCCAGTATATATGACAATTAAACTTGACTCAACACTAAATAAATTCTCAGGCACGTAAGGATGAGTTTGGGAGAGATTGTAGAGGAAAGTTACAAGGATGTCAACAATACTCTGATGTTTCAGTTGCGAAGAGAGATTGGATCAGTTGGGGGTGTTTATTTTGGAGGAGAGGGTAGATGTTGGTGCATAATATTACGAGGGGCCATGCCAGAGTGAATATGAAGGACATATTTTCTCTAGCAGAGCGATCAAAACTAGGGGACACAGATTTAGAAGGATTAGAGAGGAGATGAGAAATGTTATTTATTCCTGGGATCACAGTGATCTGGAATTCAATAGATGAAAGTGCAGGAAATATATTTAACGTCATCATGGTTAAATAATCAGCATAAAGGGCGGCAAGGTGGCACAGCGATAGAGTTGCTGCCTTACAGCGCCAGAGACCCAGGTTCGATCCTGACTACGGGTGCTGTCTGTGAGGAGTTTGCACGTTCTCCCCATGACCAGCGTGGGTTTTCTCCGGGTGCTTAGTTTCTCCCACACTCCAAAAACGTACAGGCTTGTAGGTTAATTGACTTGGTAAAACTAAATTATCCCAAGCATGTGTGTACGATTGTGTTAGTGTGCGGGGATTGCTGATCGTCGCTGACTTAGTGGGCCAAGGGGCCTGTTTCTGCACTGTATTTCTAAACTAAACTAAATTTAAACATTCTCTGTATTTAAATGGTCAATGCATTTAAACAGCCATCACAATTAAACAGTCATCGCATTTAAACACTACTTGCAGAAGGGTGCAGAATAGGTTTACCAGGGTGCTGCCTGGATTAGACATTATTCGCCAGGTTCGATAAACTTGGATTGTTTTCTCTGGAATATTAAAGGTTGAGGGAAATCCTGATAGAAGTATATACAATTATGAGAGGCATAGATACGGTAGACAGTCAGAACCTTTGTCAGGTGTGGCAATGTCAAAGATTAGAAGGCACGGTTTTAAGGTGAGAGGGGCAATGTTTAAAAGAGACGGGCAAGGCACGATTTTTACATAGAGAGTGGTGGGCGCATGTAACCTTTCCACGCTGTATCTCTAAATTAAACTAAATAAAATTGGTTTGAGGGGATAATATTTGCAGCTGAATCCAAAAAAAAAACAGCCATTGACCAGTATGAAAGAAATGACAGACCATTGCATAAAAAACATCAGTGAGCGCAGTGATTCTTCTTCTTCAAAACAGTTGATGATTTATTTTATCTATTCAAAATTTGCAGCATAGTAGAGTACAGCAGAGAGCCATGTATCCCACCTAGTCAAAACGGGCTGACGAGGTAGTGGAATCTCGGGTGCCATTTCCTTGACCAACCTGACACATGACGGTGCTTTGAGGAAGATTTTCTTGACATTGGAAACAAAGTGATCGACATTTGGAAACAAGCTACGTCTGTGCTTGGCAATTCTATGAAGTCCTTGAGCTAAGCATGTCAAATGCAACGTTTTGGGGAACTTTAAGAGCATGAGCAGCTTTTTTCATGTACGGAGCTGCATCAGTCACATACAGAAGAACATTCTCGTGTTTTATACCTTCTGGCCAAAGTACAGCAAGTGAAGATGTAAATAACTGAGCAATAGTTGAGCTGTTTGACTTTTCCAATACTTCCGATGTCAACAAATACCCCTTTGATAGTTGACCTGCCTCCAGTGTACCGATGACCACATTGGCAACATGTCTCCCCACAGCATCGGTTGTCTCATCTATTGAGATCCATATTCTGTTACATGCAACTTCATCTCGAATTTTCTGCACCACAATGTTGAAGTTGCTGTCAACATAATTTTTCCATAATGAGGACTCGCTTGGTATATGTTCCTCTGTGTATTTCTCTAAAAAAAACTCAGAGAGATTTGTTTTCCAATTTCCACAGTGGAATTCCAGCATCAATGGAAGTGCACAGATCACTTGAAAACTCAGATATGCGACTGGAGCCAGCAGTAAATGTAGTGAGGAGACAAGCTTGGGTATTTCGCTTGGGTAGTCTACACCCCAGCGGTCTCAACATTGACTTCTCTAATTATAGATAGCCCTTCTCTTCTCCCTCCTCATCCTCCCCCTTCCCAGCTCTCCTTCTAGTCCTACTGTCTCTGCCACTTCCTTTCTTTTTCTCGCCCCCCCCAACCCCCCACACATCAGTCTGAAAAAGGGTCTCGACCCGAAATGTAGCCTATTCATTCTCTCCATTGATGCTGCCTCACCCGCTGAGTTTTGTCCAGCATTTTTTGTCTACCTTTGATTTTTCCAGCATCTGCAGTTCTTTCTTAAATAGATCTTGGAGGAAACGGAACCAGAGGGCAGCGGCACGAACGAATGAATGACTGACGGTGGTGCCCCCGGTTTCACCCCGGTGGTTAAATTTTCTTTTAAGTTATACTATGTTGGGGTTGGACAGGCTAGATGCAAGAAGATTGTTCCCGATGTTGGGGAAGTCCAGAACAAGGGGTCACAGTTTAGGGATAAGGGAGAAGTCTTTTAGGACCGAGATGAGAAAAAAATATTTCACACAGAGAATGGTGAATCTGTGGAATTCTCTGCCACAGAAGGTAGTTGAGGCCAGTTCATTGGCTATATTTAAGAGGGAGTTAGATGTGGCCCTTGTGGCTAAAGGGATCAAGGGGGTATGGAGAGAAGGCTGGTACAGGACACTTAGTTGGATGATCAGCCGTGATCATATTGAGACCACACCTGGAGTATTGTGTACAGATTTGGTCCTCTAATTTGAGGAAGGACATTCTTGCTATTGAGGGAGTGCAGCATAGGTTTACAAGTTTAATTCCCGGGATGGTAGGACTGTCATATGCTGAGAGAATGGAGCAGTGGGCTTGTACATTCTGGAGTTTAGAAGGATGAGAGGTAATCTCGTTGAAACATATAAGATTATTAAGGGCTTGGACACGCTAGAGGCAGGAAACATGTCCCCGATGTTGGAGGTGTCCAGAACCAGGGACCACAGTTTAAGAATAAGGAGTAAGCCATTTAGAACGTAGTCGAGGAAACACTTTTTCTCACAGAGAGTGGTGAGTTTGTGGAATTCTCTGCCGCAGAGGGTGGTGGAGGCAAGTTCTCTGGATGCTTTCAATAGAGAGCTAGATAGGGCTCTCAAAAATAGCGGAGTCAGGAGATATGGGGAGAAGGCAGGAACATGGTACTGATTGGGGATGATCAGCCATGATCACATTGAATGGCGGTGCTGGCTCGAAGGGCCGAATGGCCTACTCCTGCACCTATTGTCTATTGTCTAAGCTTCTGCTGGATGAAAGCATTGAGAAGAAGGAATAACCAGGGTGGGACAAGTTTTTAATTGTGTTTGCTGCTTTTCCAAGGCAGCGTGAAATGAAAGGCTGCTTTCCTTCATGCCTGGTCGCATGGTGGCCAGGAATACCTCTTCTTCCTCAATTTCACAGCAGAGGTGCCAAAGGTATGAGCTGGTGCTGGCTCAGTAACGCGATACCTGGAACCCAAACAAAGAGATTGATGAAGGAAGGGCAGTGGATGTCGTCCACAAGGAATTTAGTTATAGGTGAATTCACAGAGTGATTAATTGGCAGGTTAATTGGCCTCTGTAAATTGTCCCAAATGTGTAGGGAGTGGATACAAATGTGGGATAACAGAACTAGTGTGAATGGGTGATCAATGTGGACTCGCTAGAC
The DNA here is from genome assembly GCF_028641065.1 of Leucoraja erinaceus. NCBI lineage: Eukaryota > Metazoa > Chordata > Chondrichthyes > Rajiformes > Rajidae > Leucoraja > Leucoraja erinaceus. The sequence continues at coordinate 55,225,019 of NC_073380.1, forward strand.
TGAAGGGCCTGTTTCCACACTGTATCTGTACATTATAGTAAAATCTTGTTTGTAGTAGAATCACAGGCACACAGACTCAGACTAACACACACAAAATATATGTTATAGATAAATTACATGTCAAAATTCTAAATGAAAGGACTGTGTAAAAGAAACCCAATGCATTAGTGAAAAATGCAATTGGATAAAAAAAACAATTCCATGGTAGTGCAAGAGGTAGACCGTAGTTTTCTGTGACTGAGGTAGGATTGAGGTTCTGAAGATCTTCAGTGTAAACCAGCATCTGCAATTCCTTCCTACACGTTGAGGTTGTGCAGATTGGTTCAAGAACCTGATAGTGTTCGGAAAGTTCCTTCAACATTAAACTCTGTACCCCTTTTCTGATGGTAGCAACAAGAGGTGGACATGGCGTGGATGATAAATCCTGCCTTCTTGAAGCAGTGCCTCATGCTTTCGACGGAGGAGAGGGATGTGTCCATGATGGACTGGGCTGAGTTCACCAGTCTCTGCAGCCTCTTGCGTTGCTATGCATTGGAATTGCTGTACCAGGCCAGGATGAAACCAGTCTGGATACTTCATGCAGTAAATAGAGTCATACAGCGTGGATCCAGGCTCTTCGGCCCAACTTGCCCACACCGACCAACTTGTCCCATCTACACTTGTCCAACCTGCCTGCAATCTTTAAAGGTTTGTTAGAGTATTCGGTTACAATGGAATTGCCATACAGGCCATGATGAAACCAGTCAGGATACTTTCTGCAGTATATCTGTAAAAGTTTGTTAGAGTATCGGATATACGCTAAATCTCTTTAAACTTCAAAGAAAATAGAAGCGTTTGTCTCTACAACAATGATGCACCTGAAAATTCATAATATTAACAGTCTTTTCGTGGAAGTTTAAATATCAGCTACAAGGCCACCAGAGAATTCCCCATAATGTCATCTGTCCATTCTCTCCAGAGATGCTGCCCAACCCGCTAAGTTCCTCCAACCCCTTGCTTTGTCCTCAGAATTTCAGCATCTGCAGTATCTTATGCCAACATTTAAAAGTCATTTGGACAGGTACATGGATAGGAAAAGTTTAGAGAGATATGGACCAAACCTGGGAAAATGGGATGAGCATAGATGGGGCATCATGGTTGCATTTACAAGTTCAGCCAAAAGGCTTGTTCTGTGCTGTTGGACTCTGTGACTCCATTGATTTGATTAAATGGATTTTCATCCTTCTAATACCAGTATGGTAGTTCAGGAGGTGGTCTGTAATAATGTTCCATTGCCGAGTTAGGATTAGGGTTGCGTTAGTCACTTGAAGAATCTGATAGTTGTAGCAAAGTTGGAAAGATAGACATCTTGGTCAGTAAGGACAAGTTTGGCCAAAGGGTCTGTATCCATAAGATAGACATAATATTTAAGGAAGGAACTGCAGATGCTGATTTACATTGAAGATGGACATAAATTGCTGGAGTAACTCGGCATGTCAGGCAGCATCTCTGGAGCAAAAAGATGGGTGACCTTTTGGGTTAGGACCCGTCTTCAGAACCGGCCTGCATCCATGTTATATGACTCTATAGTTATGACAAAAATAGTACCATGGGGATATATTACCACTCTCAGCAGAGCTACAGCCTGACCTGTCCTGCATTTCCTGTTATTATTTCAACATCCGTGTCTTTTTCTGGCTTTTATAACAGAGATGGAAAACCAGGGCTCTTGACTCTTGGTTAGTGTCAAGAGTGTTAAATTGTCGTTTATACTGACAATGGAACAGCAGCAGTACAACAGGCCTGTAAACACAATACTCACAGGTAACATATAATCAACAAAAAAAATTAATAACCCCAATATTAGTGCAAAATAAGCCCAATGTCTTTAGTGCCACCAAAGACAGTCCATACTTCAGTTTCAAAGTTTAGACAGGAGAAATCTAAAGACCTTATTTGGGCAGCAAAGCCAAACATTGGCAGCCAGAAGTTTATGTATCGAGTGCGGATGGAAAGTCACACATGGAACATTAGCCGTTCTCTTTCCAATAACCTGGTGTACATTTCATGGCCTTAAAAAAAGCCTCCACTACGTTCTAATTCAATCTGTTGTGTCTGGCAGCAGAATTGATTAATTTGGTCAGCTGGTATTTTTGCTAATTTCAGAGACGTTTCATATTGTATTTTGTAAAGTCTTGCATTTTAAAATGCACATTTGAGCATTGCTTGTTGACTGTGACCTTTATCCTGTTTGTTACAATTCTTGTTTGTCACATGGAGGATCTGATTCCACAAAGGAGGTCTCCCATTAGATCAGTTTACACTATGAATTATTCAGTTTCACACCAAGTTGAGTCGAGTTTATTGACATAGGCACAAGTACGGTGAGGTACAGACTTTAGACGTTAGAGATACAGCGCGGAAACAGGCCCTTCAGCCCACCAGGTCTGTGCCGATCAGCGATCACCCCGCACACTAGCACTATCCTACACTCACTAGGGACAATTTACAATTTACAGAAGCTGATTACTTACAAACCTATATGTCTTTGAAGTGTGAAATGAAACTGGAGCACCCAGAGAATACTCACGTGGTCAGGGAGAATGTGCAAACTCCGTATAGACAGCACCCATCGTCAGGATCAACCACGGGTCTCTGCCGCTGTAAGGCAGCGAGTCTACCACTGAGCCACAGTGCCCCCCTTAACTGCATCATCACAGACACATAGACTCAGCCAACTCACAAAGACATAAATTATACACACATTACACATAAATTCTACAAGCCAGTGAAAAGAAAAGAGAAAAAATACCAGAGTGTGTAGGATGGAACTGCAGTTGCTGGTTTAAATACAAAAATCTACAGTAACTCAGAGGGACAGGCAGCAATACTGGAGAGAAGGAATGGGTGATGTTTTGGGTCGAGACCCTTCTTCAGACAGGTCTCCACCTGAAACGTCACCCATTCCTTCTCTCCAGAGATGCTGCCAGTCCCGCAGAGTTACTCCAGCATTTTGTGTCTATCTTCAATGCTTGTTGGGTGAAAACGAGAAGCTGGTGCAACTTGGGTGGGGGGGATGGAGAGATAGGGAATGCCGGATTTTCTAGAAGTTAGAGAAATCAATATTCATACCACTGGGTTATAAACTGCCCAAGCAAAATATGAGATGTTGTTCCTCCAATTTGCATTTAGCCTCACTCTGACAATGGAGAGGACCTAGGACAAAAAGCTCAGTGTGGGAATGGGAAGGAGAATTAAAGTGTTTAGCAACTGGGAGATCAGGTAGATCCAGATGAACTGAGCAAAGGTGTTCAGCAAAACGATCCCCCAGTCTACGTTTGGTCTCGCTGATGTACAATAGTCCACATCTTGAACAATGGATACAGTAGATGAGGTTGGAGGAGGTGCAAGTGAGCCTCTGCCTAACCTGAAATGACTGTCAGGGTCCCTGGACAGTCGAGGCAAGAGGTATAGGGACAGGTGTTGCATCTCATGCGGTTGCAGGGGAAGGTACCTGGGGAGGGGGTGGTTTGGGTGGGAAGGGATGAGTTAATGAGGGAGTTGCAGAGGGAACGGTCTCGACGGAAGGCGGAAAGGGGTGGAGATGGGAAGATGTGGGTAGTGGTGGGATCCCATAGGACGTGGTGAAAATGTCGGAGGATTATGTGTTGTATGCGATGGCTGATGGGGTGAAATGTAAGGACTCCGGGGAGGGAGAGCAAGGGTGGAACTGTGGGGTACTGAGAAGACACGTGTGAGGGGCTCATCTATGATGGGAGAGGGAAACCCCTATTCCCTGAAGGATGAGGACATCTCGGATGTCCTGGTATGGAACACCTCATAGTGTTACTTCATTTTAGTGTTAGTTACGGAGAAAAGTTCTAAGTGCCGCAGTAAGGTAGGTTGGAAGGTCGGGACTACACCCTAGCTTTTGCGAGGACTGTTTAGTAGTTTGATAACAAAGGGGAAGAACCTGTTCCTGAATCTCATAGTACATGCTTTCAAGCTTTTGCATCTTTTACCCGATGGGAGAGGGGAGAAGAAGGATTGACCCAGGTGGGAAAAGGTCCTTAATTATGTTGGTGGGGAGTCTGGTTTGTGTGATGGACTGGGCTATATTCACAACTCTCTGCAATGTCTTGTGGTCTTCTGCAGACAGTGCAGAACTGTTCCCCAAACCAGGCTATGATGCATTTCAAGGTGCATAAGTAGAAGTAGGTAAGATTTATTGGAGACATGCCAAAATTCCTCAGTCTTCTGATGAAATGGAGGTGTTGAGGCAGGTCCTATTGCAATGTTTAAGAAAAATTTGGGCAGGTACATGGATGGGGCAGGTTTAGAGGGATTTGGGCCAAACGCAGGCAGGTGTGACTAGTGTAGATGGGGCATGTTGGTCGGCATGAACAAGTTGCGCCAAAGGGCTTGTTTCTAATCTGTTTCTAATCTGACTATGACTTTCCAGATTTTGGAATATTGAGAAATTGCAAGATGCCTGGCGTGACTATTTGAGAAGACATTTGCAAACTCCAACACTGACTACAGAGTCTGGTGTAATATTTCAGTTCACAGCTAATATGCTGATGGTGTGTAAGTGCAAGCTATTAAATTTAATATAAGATCAAAGGAAACATGTTTACTTATCAAAAACTATTTGCTCTCTTTCCTTTGATGGGAATGCTGACTCATGGCAAAACCCAATAGCTTCAGACGTGAATGGCCCTATAACCAACGAGGGAGAGACTATTCCAGATCACTCCCAGCTGCTGGAGCCAAAAGCGGCCGACACCGCTCCTCATGAGGTAGTCACCAATGAACCAAGCCCTTCTGAAGGTGGGGTGCATTTGGCTTCGGCATCTGAAGACAGTACAGATCTCGTGGGTTTGACCACTGAGGAGCCAGAGAGTTCCGCAGCTCCAGTGGAAGAGAATACGTTCACAGAAGCCGACGATATTGAAGAGATCCAATCTTCAGAGGACCAGATTGAAGGTAACATGTCGGCTGTGATCTGAGATATAAATGACTTAGACGTAAATGTGCAAGATGGGTTGCACTAGTAACCTTTCAGATGATACCAAGATTGCTGGGGTTGTGGACTGTGGTGCAGCGGTAGAATTGGTGCCTGAGAGCGCCAGAGTCCCGGGTTCGATCCTGACTGCGGGTGCTGTCTGTATGGACTTTGCATGTTCTCCCTGTGACTGCTTCAGTTTCCTCCGGGTCCTCCAATTTCCTCCCACACTCCAAAGACGTATAGGTTTGAAGGTTAATTGGCTTTGGCAAAAATTGCAAGTTGTTGCTAGCGTGCCTAGTGTACGGGGTGATTGCTAGTTGGCGCTGACATGGTGGGCTGAAGGGCCTGTTTCCATGCTTTATTGTAAAGTCTAAAGTCCAAAGAAAGGCCATCAAAGTGTACAGTGGGATATAAATCGACTACAAAAATAGGTGGAGAAATGGCTGATGGAGTTTAATCAGAACAAACCTGAGGTATTGCAGTTTGGGAGGTTGAATGTAATATACAATTACTGGCACGATCCTTAACAGCATTGATGTACAGAGGGATTTGGGGTCAAAGTCCATAACCTTGAAAGTGTCAACACAAATTGATAGAGTGCTAAATGAGGCGTATGGTATGCTTGCCTTCATTGGTCATGGCATTGAGTAATAGAAGTCAGGAAAGCATGATGCTACTTTATACGACTTTGGTTAGGCTGCGTTTGAAGTATTGCCTGCAGTTCTGGTCGCCCCATTGCAGGAAGGATGTGGAGGCATTGGAGAGAGTGCAGAGGAGGTTTGCCAGAATGATAGTTTGTAGGTTTGTAAGTTAATTCTGTAAATTTCCCCCAGTGTGTAGGATGCAAAAGTGAAGCAGCACAGTGGTGCAGCAGTAGTGCCGCTGCATTACAGCACCAGATACATGGCTTCAATCTTGACTGCGGGTGCTGTCCATACAGAGTTTCTACGTTCTTCCTGTGATCGCGTGGTTTTACTCCGGGTACTTCGGTTTCCTCCTACATTCCAAAAACGTACTGGTTGTAGGTTAATTGGCTTTTGTAAAGTGTCCCTCGTCTGTAGGATAGAATTAGTGTGCGGTTGATCGCTGGAAGGTGCGGTCTCGGTGGTTTGAAGGGCCTGTTTCCATGCTGTATTTCTAAACTAAACTAAACTAAACTACATCTTTTACACAGGAAGGAAAAATCAAATACGAGAGGGTTTTAAGGTGAGAGCGGAAATGTTGAAAATAGATGTGCAGGGCAAGTATTGCACCGAGGCTTGTGTTCCTGGAATGCATTGCCAGTGGGGTGATGTAATCGTGGCATTTAAGAGGCTTTTGGAAAGCTTATGGGTCGGTTCTTGTGCTGAACTATTCTATTTTCTAGATTCCAAAACGCACTGGTTATTCACCTGATCTATCTAACAAAACCCCCAATACTTAAATATAAACAGAAAATACTTGAAATGTTCAGCAAGTCTGGCAGCATCTGTGGAGGGAGAAAAAGAGTTAACATTTCAGATTGAAGACCCTTCATCAGAACTGGGAATGTGAGAAAACAAAGTGTAGATTGTAGATTCTGGAATCCAGAGCAGTAAAAGTCGGTAACATTGTGGCGGAACTCAGTGGGTCAGGCAGTGGCTGACCATTTCCACTGAATGTGTAGGAAGCAACTGCAGATGCTGGTTTACACTGAAGATAGACACAAAAAGCTGGAGTAACTCAGAGGGTCAGGCAGCATCTATGGAGAAAAGGAATAGATGACTCGCACCCTGTACATTCCCTCTTCTCCCCTGCCATCAGGCAATAGATACAGGTGTGAAAACACACCTCCAGATGCAGGGTCAGTTTCTTCCCAGCTTTTATCAGGCAACTGAACCATCCTACCACAACTAGAGAGCAGTCATGAAGTACTATCAATCTCTTTGGAGACGCTCGGACTAGCTTTGATCGGACTTTACTGGCTTTATCTTGCTCTAAACATTATTCCCTTTATCATGTAGCTGTACACTGTGAATACAATACAATACAATACAATTTATTTGTCACTTGAACCTCATAGAGGCTCAAGTGAAATGTTGTTTCTGCAGTCATACATACAAGAAAAAAAAGACCCAAGACACAACACAATTTACACAGACATCCATCACAGCGCATCTCCACCTCGCTGTGATGGAAGGCAAAAAAAACGTATCTCTCCCCTGCACTTCCCTCTCCCCCCGATGTCAGAGTCAAAGTCAGAGCCCCCGGCGGGCGATAACAATTGTCCCGCGGCCATTAACGCCGCGCCGGGTGATGCAAGGCCGCGCTCCGGGTCTTGTTGTTGGAGCCCCGGGCGGGCGCTGGCAAAGTCCCGCAGCCGTTGAAGCCACGCCGGGCGATGATGTAAGGCCCCGCTCCAGGTCATCCTTGACCCCGCTACTCGGGCGGGAGAAGTCGCCGTTGCGGAAGCCCCGAAAAGCGGTCTCCCAGCAGGGACCCGCGGGCTCCCGGTGTCACTGTCCACCAGACCTGCGGTTAGAGCCTCCGAATCTCCGAGGGTCGGGTCGCAGCAGCGCGCCACCACCGCTCCTCCCGCTCCGGACTCGGCCAGCTCCATGATGGTGAGTAGGTCCGCAGCTCCGTGACTGGAGCCCCAGGACGTTCCTGCTGGAGGCCGCTCCACGGTGCAGCCCCAACGACAACAGAGACCCAACAGGGAAAGGTCGGGTACTCCGTACAGGGGAAAATTTTTTAAAGTTTCCCCCCCCACCCCACCCACACACACACACACCCCATCAAAAAAATAAAAACGACATTAAAACGGGACAAAAAATAACAAAAAGACAGACGGACTGCAGAAGCCGCTGCGACGCGAGTCACGCCGCCCACCGGAATAGCTTGATTGTAATCATGTATTGCCTTTCCGCTGACTGGTTAGCACGCAACAAGTTGGAACCAGCTTCCAATGAACTAAACTAAACTAAACAGTTTGTGCTTGAGTAAGCCAGTTGCGATGTAAGAATATGTTTAAGTAACGTTGGTGTAATTTGACCTGCATTTCCTGGTTTCCAGGTGAGACTGGGGAGAAGGTAGAGTGTGAGACAGCCATCGAAGCCAAGGACGAAGAGGAGGAAAGTGAAGTGGAGATATCAGAAGAGATACTGGCCTCTGGCATGACAGTGTTAAGTATGTTGGAAGTAAAGTTGTGTATTAAAACGTCCGATGAACGCCTAAGAAAATGTGTAGGAAGGAACTGCAGATGCTGATTTATAACAAAATAAAATGCTGGAGTAACTCAGCGGGTCAGGCAGCATCTCTGGAGAAAAGGGATAGGTGATGTCTTCAAAGTAGGCATGTCTTGAGGAGCTTTCGCAGTGGAGCAGACTAAATGTGTAGGAAGGAACTGATGTTCCCGGTGCTGGATACCATCAAGGAATAGGGTTTAATAGCTCTAACAGGGCTCTGGTCATCTGGTGATCAGCTTGGATCTGTAGCTCAAGTTAAGGCAAATCAACTTATGGCCTCACCATACTAAGGCTGATAGAGGCGTAAGCAACTGCAGATGCTGGAATCATCATCTACCTGTGTCCACACTAGTACTGGAATGGACGCTGCAAGCAGTATCTTCAACCTTACACTTCTATATGGAGCAGAACATCACAAAAGCAGGCCATCCAGCCCATAATGTTTGTGCTGAACATGATGCCAAGACCTTGTAGCAGCACCAAACGTGGTGAATAAAAAGTTGCTTTATTGAGTAAGAAAATAGGTTCGAAATAGTTTGGTCCTCTAACATAATAATATCATTGCTGCTGCAGCTGAGAGAGGGTGTTGTCTCGAGCGCAGCTACCTGTTGACCAAAGATCTTAGATAGGAGCACGATAGACCACTCCTGCAAAATCCAATGGACTGACGTGTAGTATGCAACGGAGCGTAACTTCCGCCATTTCAGTAAATTTCCGACCCTATCTTTGACCCGACCTGACTTCAGTTATGCGTTCAGTTAAAAAGGTCAATCTAAACTTTCCCAATATATATCCCCCCAGGTTAAAAAGGTGCATACCTTGTATAGGGAGGAACTGCAGATGCTGGTTTAAACCGAAGACAGACACAAAAGGCTGGAGTAAAGCAGTGGATCAGGCAGCATCTCTGGAGAAAAGGAATAAGTGATATTTCGGGTCGACTTTTTCGATAGCTGCCATGACCCGTTTGATGTCATCCTTCGCCCTGCTCCTGGTCTCGGCCCGCACCGATCTGCCGGGACATGCTGTGTGTGTGCGTGTGTGCGTGCGTGTGTGTGTGTGTGTGTGTGTGTGTGTGTGTGTTTGGCGGAGTCTGAGGGGAGAAGCGCGGCACCAAGAGCGAACGAACGCGCGGACAGACGGACGAAAGCAACGATCATAGAGTGGCATAGTTGACATTTTGGGTCAATAGACAATAGGTGCAGGAGTAGGCCATTCGAGCCAGCACCGCCATTCAATGTGATCATGGCTGATCATCCCCAATCAACACCCCTTTCCTGACCTCTCCATATTCCCTGACTCTGCTATTTTTAAGAGCCCTATCTAGCTTTCTCTTGAAAGCATCCAGAGAACCTGCCTCCACCGCCCTCGAGGCAGAGAATGATGACATCAAACGGGCAGGGCGAAGGATTACATCAAATGGGTCATGGCAACTATCGAAAAAGTATGGAAATGGTAGGGGGGAAATTAAATAAAAACACCCGAAGGAAATAGATGTTTAACAAAGAAAAGTGGGCAGGCGATCGCTCCGTGTCCGTGTTCCGTGTCCGTGTTGGAGGGGGGGCGGGGGGGGGGGGGGGGGGGGGGGGGGAGGATGGCTTGAGTGGGTGCTGGATTTTCTGGAGCTCCTTCCTAATGGCAATATTTTGTATGTTCAAAGTTAATAAGGAAGACAAGGCAGGAATATCAAAGTGATCACCTGCAGCTGAGAAAAAAAAAGGTGATTTGTGTGGTATTTGGTAAAATAAAAGCAATATGAAGACACCATGACCAAAGCAAAGATACTCGAGCGGAGACGGAAGCCGGTTACGGAAATGGCGTTAAAGATTACCCATGACCTATTACGGCTTTTTCATCGAGTGGACTATCTTGCTCCGCTCTAAGATCTTTGCTGTTGACTCCTTAATCTCAAGGTGAGATATGCTTATGTAGCAGGCCAGTCCCCTTAACCCCATGACGTCATGTGATGGCCCTCGTAACCACTGACGAGGGTTCGACCGCAAGTGGTCTGACTATCAGCTGGCGCCACAGGACCCCCCCCCCAGAACCGGAGGAAGGAATAGAACGCGCTAAACTTCTACAAGAAGGTGTGCAGGCATGGTCGAGGGCGGCACCTGCTGTGGGTCAGATGCACTCCGGCCGTGGGTCGGGACGGTGGGGCCTGGAGGCGCAGTTGATGCTCCGGCTGTGGGCCATCCCGGCCGTATGCCGAGGGGTGCGAAGAGACCAATGCAAAAGCTGCCAGATGGACGAGACACAGTCGCATCTCCTCAATCAGCAGGGGATCGTGTCCTGAGAAATATGGCACCCAGCAATGGCTGGGAGACGTCGGCAACAATGCAAAGAATAAAAAATTAATAAACTGATTGCTAAACCCAGCGAGGTCATTACTGTGTAAACAAAGTGAAAAGAAACAAAACAAACTACAGTGAGCAGTCAAGTGCAAAGTGGTAGGAAAGTTCAAATTGTCCAGTGTCCCTGGTGCAGGATGGGAAGCTGTGTTGGAAAACAGCAGTGACAGCATCCGACCTGAAGTGGCACTGTTGACGGCGATCGGACTGCAGTGACGACATCCAGTCGGAAAGTGGCACTGTTGATGGCGGTCCGATCAGATCGAGCGTTGCTTCCGGCCGGCCGCGGCGGCCATTTTTGCAGTTGGGGCGGTGGCCATGTGGCAGTAGGCCGCGGCAGCCATTTTAGCGGCCGGCTGAGGCGGCCTTTAAAGGCAATTCAAGATTTGTGCGGGGCGGCCGGCATCAACGGGCCTCGCCCCACTGTTGCCTGTAGTAGCAATGTTACAAAATTTTGAGATTTAAAAAATCAAGTCTGCAATCCCATCAGATAAAGCATAACAATGTTTAATTTGACACCAAATTCACTTTCATATCTCAAGTATTAAAAAAGTTATGACCATTTTCATACTCGGAAATTAGCATCTTGTTCCCTATTGATTTTCAATGGACATTACAAAAAAGCTGTGATCTTGGATAGTCAAACGCCCATTTCTTAAGGAAAGATTAACATTTTTAAATAGCCCAAGTGTCCAAAGATTATTCACAAATAATTCACAATATAACATGATTTTTATATCTAATTTACATTAATTTATAGGCCAAATGGAAGGAATTTAGTGTTCAATTGCTGTAAATAAATGCCCATTTAAATCGGCTTTCTAGTGGGTTCATGTGGAACGCGCTGGTTTAGAACGTTGACATAGCGCTGGATTAGTGCCCTCAAATGCCGAGAAAAATACTGCGGGATATAAAAAGCCCAAAATGAACTATTCGTTATAGATAACTTGATATTCAGGGTTATATATATGCCCCATTTAATGTAAAAATAAGGTACATACCTTTAATTGTTTGCTTTATAAAACCCTGGGGCTGCGAGAGGTTGCGAAATCAGAGAGTAATTTTAAAACTATTATAACTATATTATCGAGGCCTATAAAACTAATAATACCTTTTGCGACCGGGTCTTGCAGCGATTTTTCGTTAATGATTTACTAGGCTGAACATGTGCGATTAGTACAGCCTAGTAAAAATCGCGTTTTAAACCCGCCCCCTCCAAACAGCGCCAAAATCGCCGACATGGCTGAGGGCAGATTCCCAATGACGATTCAGGTAGGTTTTGTAACATACCTACCTGTAGGAACTCTACCTACCGTGGCCGGTGTCGTCGGTGACCGGCTGCGCTGCCGCACCCCCGGCGGAGGCTGGAAGCTGCCAGGGAATCCGTCGCGGGACCGCCGACTCGTGACCGGCCGAGGATCCACCCTGCTGCTGGGCTGGACGGGCAACCAACGCCCAGGGATCTTCGAGGTCTTCACCGGTGAGGACTTCTTCGGGCAGCCGCCCCAGGTAGGCCCGCCCTATCGGGAGGCTAGACTTTGGGCACCCAGGGCCGTCAGGCGGGCGTCGGTGATGCTGGGGGCGGGGGGGCTGCTACACTCACAGCTCCTGTAACAGCTGGTGGGGGAGCAGCAGCTATCTGTTGACTCGATCTCAAGGTGAGATAGGCTTAAGTAGCAGGACACTCCCCTTAACCCCATGACATTACGTATTATGTGACAGCGCTCGTAACCACTGACGAGGGTTCGACCGCAAGTGGTCTGACCAAAGATCCTATAGCTATATAGCTTTGCTATAGGATCTTTGGGTCTGACTATCAGCTGACGCCACAGCCTTCACTTATCTACTGTAACTGCACATAACCCATACCCCTCCATTTGTATTGTATTGTATTGTATTCAATTTATTGTCATTGTCTCAATTTGAGACAACGAAATGAATTTTCCTTACAGGCAGTATCATTAAAAAAAAAATCACAAAGAAATTATAAAAATAAATAATAAATAAATAATAAAACATATTAAAAATAAAATTGAAATTGAATTAAAATTAAAAAAAAAGCACAAATACAGAAGTCCACGACACAACATAACATAAATGGCACCAAGGTGAGGAAGGCACCATAGTCCAGCCAGCCTCCCCTCCGTGTTCATCCGTGGTCTGGGCCTTCTGAGCACCCGCAGTCGCCGCCCCGGGTGGCCCGATGTTCAGGCCCTCACGCCGGGCTGGTGGAACGCCGACGCCGAACCCCGACGGTGAGCAGCCTCCTCCTCAGCGGCCCGGACCTCCTGATCAGCCGCCTCCCGCTGCCGGAGTCTGCAGCTCCCGAGTCCGCAGGTCGAGCCGGGCAGAGTCACATGACCCCGCGTTGATTAGTCAGCGCCGCCCGCGTTGGGAGCTCTGCAAACCGCAGCTCCGTGATGTTGGTGCAGCAGGTCCAGCACTCCGGGCTCCAGACGGCGACCCCCGGTAAGGCATCGCCAGCCCCGCGATGTTCCAGCGCTGTCCCGCCGCTGCTGGAGCTCCGGTCGATCCCGGCAGGAAAGGCCGCGCCATTCCCTGCATATCCATGTGCCGATCAAAAAGTCTTTTAAATGGCACAAATGTATCTGCTTCAATCACCACCCCTGGCAGCGTGTTCCAGGAACTCGCCACTCTCTGTTTAAAAAAACACGCCCTGCACATTTCCTTTAAACTTTGCCCCTCTCACCTTAAAGTTATGCCCACTAGTTTTTGATTTTTCCATCCTGGGAAAGAGATTCTGACTGTCTACCCTATCTATGCCTCTCATAGTATTATATACCTTTGTCCGGTCTCCTTACAACCTCTGGTATTCCTGAGAAAATAATCCAATCCAATCCAACTTTATTTGTTAAGCACTTTAAAACAGCCAATGTTGACCAAAGTGCTGTGCAGAAGAATAAACAAGACATCATAAACAGACACCATAACAGCTCACATGAGGCGCAAAAATTACATATGAAATACAACAATAAATTAAAAGACATAAAACATGAGTAAAAATAATAGCCACGAAATAAAAGCAATCAAAAAAATAAGAAATTAAATCAAGTAAATAAATAAAGTCGACATCTTACTGGGTATCAAAGGCCATGGAGAAGAGATGGGTTTTAAGAAGTGATTTAAAAACAGAGAAGAGGCCTGTTTAATGTGGAGAGGCAGATCGTTCCATAAATTGGGTGCCGACACAGCAAAGGCACGGTCCCCTCTGAGCTTCAGCTTAGTTTTAGGCCCACTCAGGAGCAGCTGATTATCTGGCCTGAGAGAGCGGGCGGGTGTATAAGGATGTAGAAGCTCAAATAGGTAGGGCGGGGCAAGACCATTTAGGGATTTAAAAGCAAATAAAATAATTTAAAAATGGATCCTAAACTGAATAGGCAACCAGTGGAGTGAGGCTAAAATGTGCGAAATGTGCTCATGTTTACGTGTGCCAGTTAAAAGACGTACAGCTAAATAATAATTGCAAATCTGTCCAATTTCTCCTTGTAGCTAATACCCCCTAATTAATGACTTTCATGATACAGCACCACCGAGTCCATGCCGATCAGCGATCCCTGCACATTAACACTAGGGACAATTTACAATTTTTACTGGTCAATTAAGCTACAAAACTGTAGGTCATTGAAATCTGGGAGGAAACCGGAGGACCTGGAGAAAACCCATGCAGTCATAGCGAGAACGTACAAACTCCTTACAGACAGTACCCGAGGTTCCCGACCCAAAATGTCACCTATTTTCTCCAGAGATGCTATCTGACCTGCTGAGTAACTCCAGCTTTTTGTGTCTATCTTTGGTTTCAACCAGCATCTGCAGTTCCTTCTGACACATCTGATGTTTGATATTTTGCTGTTGTCTACACTGGGTAGATGTCCAAGCTGATGCATACATTTAACATTTTCTTCCTTTCAGTGTCAGAAAGTAAGAAAGATTAAACCTCTGCTACTTCAGTTCTGGAAAGCTCTGCCGACAATACTCTCTCCTCGACAAGAATATGTACAGCTGCCTCATATCTTACAACCACTCTCCGACAGAGGGATTCTCAGTCAGTTTCGGCCACCCGCAGACTAAAAGAGGAATCTGCTGTTGCTCGACTTTCAACCTGGTGTTTCTACGCACACTTGCCAAGCCACAGCCAACCAGTACACTCAACTGGACAACTCAGTGTGTTACTGATATCCTTCGACGGTCCAGTCACGTAACTGTACAGATGAGAGGCAGTGACACTTTTCTCTGCTACAGCGAGTGTTTCTCACTCTACATTCACCATCCTTCTAAGTCAAGCCAGTGCCGATCTCTCTAACGTGGGACTGGAACTTCGCAGGTGGAAAAAACAAATCAATTTCAAATTCATAATTCAGCTGAAAAACTAGCAACACTGAGCCAAAAAAGACGTTGCACAATCATCTTGTAACGGTAGAGGGCATGTAACAATGTGGCGGTACCTTATAAACCTTACAATGCTACAGTACAGAGTATCATTTTATAAATGCATTCCATGTTTTGTGACACCGCAAGCTAACGGTGTTACACAGGGCTTCATAGTGTGAATTATTGTTGTCGAAGCATGAACTTAGTAGGACCTCCAAGTTGCTTGCAGTACTAGGTACTGCTGCTTGGCTGATACAGTTTTATACGCGTTCCACCAAAATGGTGCATGTAATGTTCAATGCTGCATGAAATAGATTAACAATATATATATATATGAATAAATAGATTTTAATGATTGGTCACATATTGAAAATGGTTATCTGTGAAATTTATTCTTACCAAATATAACGTTTGAAAAAGACTGACTTTGTTTAGCAAAGGGCTATGGACCCAGACAGGTAGATGGATTTATGATCTAGAAGAGCCCGGGTAGAGATGCTGCCTTACAGAGCCAGAGACCTGGGTTCAATCCTGACTACAAGTCATACAAGCCTGGATGCAGTATGTATGTTTTCCCTGTGACCACGTGGGTTTCCTCCCACATCCCTAAGACATGTAGATTTGTAGGTTAATTGGCTGCTGTAAATTATCCCCAGTGTGTAGGATAGTGTCATTGTGCAGGGATTGCTGGTTGGCATGGACGCAGTGGGCCAAAGAGCCTGCGTCCACGGTGTATCTCTAAACTAAACTAATGCTGTGGGTTTGGCTACCAAATGTATCAGTGATCACTCGTTGTAGTAATAGTGGAAATAATCAGCAGTTTAGAAGCCCACATCACCAGGTTCAGGAACAGCAACTTTCCTATAACCATCAGGTTCTCTATCCCAACCACAATCCCTAATCCTACCTACATGGTGCAACAGTTCCTTTATTACCACGTTAACCAAGGAACAGTGAAATTCTCAGCAACTGGACACTAGTTTCACCTCTTGCACTACTATGGGACTTTTTTAAATTTTAATTATGTTTTTACATAATGTCTTGTTCTTTTTGCAGTCTTCGTTCTTCCAGAAATATTATGTATAGTTTATGTGTGTTTGTCTGAGTCTATGTGCCTGTGTTGCTGCTTCAAGCAAGATTTCCATTGTACCTGAACCTCACCGTACTTGTGCATATGACAATAGATTCGCCATGACTTGAATGTTCCCAAGAACAGCATAGCCAATAAAGCATTAATCAAGTTATTTGCACGTTAATATGAAATATGTTAGCGTGTGTCTCTGTGTGTAACGAACTAAGGAACACTGGAATACCCAGGCCATCTCTTCACAAGCTGCACAGAGAACCCACTGCTCTACCCAAAGTGGGACCTTGATTAGCATCTATTCAAGAATCCTACAGTCCCCTCCTTCAGAACCAAGCTGACACGTCAGCCAGTACAAACACATTGACATCCAAAATAATGATATAAAAGCATGGAATAACACGCTAAAGAAGTCCCGACCTGAAACATCACTTGTTCTCCAGAGATGCTGCCTGACCTACTGAGTTACTCCAGCACTTTGTCCTTTTGTGTAAACCAGCATCCGTAGTTCCTTGTTTCTACATTGACAGCAAGGCCACCAGCACAATCAAGGACGAGTCTCACCTCCGTCACTCCCTCTTCTCCCCTTCAGGCAAGAGGTACAGCCCATATCTCCAGATTCAGGAACAGTTTCTTCCCTACTAGAGAGCGGTCCTGACCTCCCATCTACCTCATTGGTGACCTTTGAACTATCTTTAATTGGACTTTATTGGACTTCTTGCACTAAATGTTGTACCCTTTATCTGTGCACTGTGGATGGCTTGATTGTATTCATGTTTAGTCTTTTCTTTGACTGGTATTGAAGAATTCACTCATCAGATATATTGGATAGCATGCAAACAAAACCTTTTCACTGTACCTCAGTACTCGTGACAATAATAAACTAAACATCCATGCAGCACCAACTCAAATCAGGTACACCTCAACCACAGGTTAGAGTGGATAATTTAGCATGTGAAAATAAAGTAATGCATGAAATGCCATTAATACCAGAAAAAATATTTTATTGCATTATTCATCGATGCAGTGAATGCATGGCAGCAATAATGTCTCAAGTAGTGCCTTCTTGTGTGTGTATTGGATTCCCAAAGTATTGATCCTGGTTTATAATTTTTGTTCTAAGGTTGCGTTCACGATGGGTCCCAAAATCGCCACAGCTTCAATCTCAACGCGACCCCCCTGCAGGGAAGATAAAGCCAAGTCACACATATGCACCTCTGCAAGATCACTGCTCAGCCTCCTGCTCTCCAAGGAATAAAGTCTTAGACTGCTCAACCTCTTCCTATGGTTCAGGCCCTCGAGTCCTGGCAACATCCTTATGACCCAAGATGGCACTCAAGTCGGGCGACTCTCAGGCATGCTGGTCCAAGAAGCAGATCTGCAATCATTCATTACAATCGCTCCACTCTTTTAAACCTCTACTCCTACAGCAGCATTTTTTATGTAGAAAAGAACTGCAGATTCTGGTTTATACCAAAGATAGACACTCAGCGGGTCAACCCTGTGGTATAAATATTGATTTATCTAATTTCTAGTAACACTTACATCCCCTCTCTCTCCCACCATAGTCATCCTACTACTTTTACTGTCATCCTGCTTAGTTTCACTGTTTATATCACTTGTTATCACCTCCGCAGCCAACAATAGACCCTTATGGGCTCTAACTTTCCTTGATCATCAGTGCTGACTTTGATTGGTCCTTTTGCATACCCTTCATTCATTTCTTTCTCTGTACCATTTCATATCTCTCCTTTCCTCTCCCCCGACTCTCAATCTGAAGAAATACAATCACGTCAGAAGAAGATTCTCGACCCGAAACATCACCTATACCTTTTCTCCAGAGATGCTGCCTGACCCGTTGAGTTACTTTGGGTCTATCAGCAGCATTTCTTACTCTCACTATGCCACCTGTACACTGGACGGCTACACTGCAATCATGAATGAATTAATTATACTTTATTGTCACATGTACCTGGGTGTAGTGAAATGCTTTGCTTTGCATACAACCTAGGCAGTACACAAAGTCGCAACGTGTTGGCGCCGGCAAAGTTACAAAAGCACCGAACAGTCTTATCCATTGCCTGCCACCGCACGTGGGGGCAGCCCCCCACCCCCAAGACCTCCTTCATTCTCGGTGGCCCTCCGCCGGATCCCCCTTCGTTCTCCATGTATAGTCTTTCCGCTGACTGGATAGCACGCAACAAAAAAGCTTTTCTCTGTATCTTAGTACACATGACCATAAACTAAACCAAAGTAAACTAAACTAAAAAACTTCTCTGCACTTTTTCCAGCTTAATGGCATCTTTCCTATAGCAGCCTGACCAAAACTGAGCACAACACAAAAGATTCTTGAATCATGAACAGAAGACCCAGCCCAGACCCTGCAGCATATGATAGGTCACAGGTCTTCAATCTGAAACACAACCCTCCGCTACCTCCCTCTAACTCCATGGCAATTTCATTTACAATTGGCTTACCCACTTGTAGTAAGGTTGGGAAGGCTGGGTAAGAGATGGGGGGCAGGACACAGCTTGGTGGGTGATAGGGGGGGGGGGGGGGGGGGGGGGGGGGGGTTGGTATGATTGGCAGATGGGCAACCGGGAAAGGGGGGCGGTTAGGGTAGGAAGGTATGAAGGAACTAAGATGTTGCGGAGGTAGTAGTCTCTGCAGGAAGTGAGGAGCGGAGATGGCACTGCGGGAAGGGGTGGGCAAAGCAGAAAGTGTCCTCCCCAGGTACCTTCCTCTGCAACCGCAGGATATGTAATACCTGACCCTACACCTCCTCGCTTGCCTCCATCCAGCACTGTGTTTTGCAAGTGAACATTGGTGCTGAGGGAGTTCAAATTTGTACAATAGTAATATGCCAAGGGTGGAATTAGAGAAAAATAGTAAAACGTATGATTGTAACATTTTGTACACACCAACAGACGCACGCCCTCACAGACACATGGCCCCAAGATAGAGATAGACATCAACACAGAGACAGATACCCACACAGACAGAGACAGATGCCCACACAGACAGAGACAGATGCCCACACAGACAGAGACAGACACCCACACACAGACAGACATCCACACAGACAGAGACAGATGCCCACACAGAGACAGACACCCACACACAGCCAGCCACATCAACTCACCCGTGGCAATGCAGCAACCTGATAGGCTGCTCTGGCCGGGAAGTTGCTTTTAAAATCTGAGAAGAAAACACAAATTTAATCAGATGGAGATTACAGAAAACAAAAGTTGTGATAATCCTCCCAAATCTAGTGCAATTCCCAGGACTCCAACAAATCAACATCTGCTGGAGCAACAACCCAACTATTGTGTCTCTTAGTATCCTCTTGAATCATCCATAGTATCCAACTCAACCACTGCTTGATCTTCTTTGAATAAGTAAATTGCTTTCGAGTTCCATGTCCATTCGTTAATATCCATAGCTCCAAGTTCTGTCCTCCATGCTGTGTCTCGAATCTAAACTAAATCTCTAATTACATTTGGCATTACAAGGAAGATCCACAAATACTTCTCCTCAGATCTCCTGCAAAATTGAATTTCTAAATATTACACTTCATTGTGAATGCTTATTTGGAGTAATTTACCAGCTCCATTCCCCACTCCCGCATGATCCATGTAAAGGGCCTGTCCCACTTGTGCGACCTAATCCGCGAGTTCTGGCGAGTTTGCCCTCAGCTCATACTCGCAGCATGGTCGGCACGAGGTCGTAGGAGGTCTTCGTAACTCTCCTTCATGTTCGAGAGTGGTCTCCACGTACCGGAGGCCTCATCAGCTAGGTTGCGGCGTTTTTTTTCAATATGTTAAAAAATGCCCGCGAGTAAAAAAAGGTCGCCATGGAAAAAAATCAACACTTTTTTTACTTGTAGGTTGTAGTAGGTCATATTAGGTCGGCATGTTAGTCGTAGGTAATCGAGGGTAGTCAAAGGTAGTCGTAGATAATCTTCATCATAGTCGACGGGAGGTCGAAGGAGGTCATCTTCTCTCTCCACTATTCGGTGTCCAATTTTCCCGAAGTTAGTCGTAGCTAGTCGAAGCTAGCCTTCAACATAATCGAAGGAGGTCGAAGGAGGTCTTCAACATAGTGGAAGGAGGTCTTCAACATGACATTTTTTCAAACTCTTCTAAACTCGCCATTAGGTCGCCCAAGTGGGACAGCCCCTTAATATTTCTACTTACAAAAGAAACAAAGTGCTGAAGTAACTCTGGGTCAGGTAGTATCCCTGGAGAACATGGATAGATGGCGATTTGCACCAAGACCCATCTTCAAGTTGTTTTTTCAGAGATTGTGCCTGATCTGTTAAGTTACTCCAGCACTAATGTCTTTTTTTTTTAAACTGCAGTTCATTGTTTCTACTTCTCTAACATCTTTACTTACATTGCTTGTAAACTTCATTAACACAGTTGAAGTCATTGATGTCTGCCAGCAGAACAGTTGTTTTTATAACTAGGAGATAAATCAAGGAAACTCTCATTAACGGTACAAAACGACTGGCAATGAAAGGGTTAGCATATGAACAATTTATAAATCAACAAGATGCATTTTGTTTTTAAATGTCTATTATAACAAAGTTCTCTGGAAGTAGTCCATGCAACTCGATACATCAATTCATCCTTATAATTATAATGTTGCCAGGAAGGACTAGTGTAGACGGGGCATCTTGGTCAGCATGGGCAAGTTGGGCTAAAGGGCCTGTTTCCATGCTGTATGACCAAATTAAATATAGTCAAGGCCAACCATTAAGTCACGTTCTCGGCTTGTACTCGCTAGAATTTAGAAGATTGAGGGGGGATCTTATAGAAACTTACAAAATGCTTAAGGGGTTGGACAGGCTAGATGCAGGAAGATTATTCCCGATGTTGGGGAAGTCCAGAACAAGGGATCACAGTTTAAGGATAAGATGGAAGTCATTTAGGACCGAGATGAGAAAATCATTTTTCACACAGAGAGTGGTGAATCTGTGGAATTCCCTGCCACAGAAGGTAGTTGAGGCCAGTTCATTGGCTGGATTTAAGAGGGAGGTAGATGTGGCCCTTGTGGCTAAAGAGATCAGGGGGTATAGAGAGAAGGCAGGTATGGGATATTGATTTGTATGATCAGCCATGATCATATTGAATGGCGGTGCAGGCTCGAAGGGCCGAATGGCCTACTCCTGCACCTATTTTCTATGTTCTCTCCAAAGACTCACTTCCGATCTTGTTTGCCTTCATTTATGATTAAAAGCTCAGCTGTCTTTGGCTATAGCTACAAGACCACAGCCACCAGACTCAGGAACAGCTTCTTCCGCTCCATCAGGCTTCTGAACGTCCTGCCATAGGCTTATGGTACTGTCACCCCAACCCCATCGTGGACATTGGGCTTTCCTGTGGAAGATGCACTAGAATGTTGCTATATTCTGCACTCTGCATCTTTCCTTTGATCTACCAATTGTACATATGTTTAACATGTTCTCCAGAGATGCTGCCTTTCTCACTGTACCACTCCAGAACTATTTTGTAAACCTGCATCTGCAGTTCATTGTGTCTCTATAGTATTATCCGATCTGGTTGGATAGTATATAGACAAAGCTTTTCACTGTTTCGGTAGACGTGACAATAATAAACCTAAACCTACAGATAAACGCAATAGACACAAAATGCTGGAGTAGCTCAGCTGGTCAGGCAGCATCTCTGGAGAAAAGGAATGGGTGACGTTTCGAGTCAAGACTTTTCTTGAGACGTGATTGTATTTATGAATAACATTATCTGAAAAATAGACAAAGTGCTGGAGTAACTCAGTGCTGGAGGTCTGAAGAAAGGTCTCAATACCAAACACCGCCTATTCCTTTGACCTGCTGAGTTATTCCAGCACATTGTGTCTATCCTCAGTGTAAACCAGCATCTGCAGTCCCTTCCCACACAAATAAAATAACCTCAATGGTACATTTACACCTCATACCATGGTTATAGTCACAGTTTGCAGCCTTCAGGATTTCTCCCATGTTGATGAGAGCCTGTCAAAAACAAAATCCATCAATTAGTTTGTGCATTCCTAATAACAAGGTGCAACCCAGTCCCTTCACACCCCACCGCTCTGCTTCCATCTATCCCCCTTCCACTTTGAAAACTAGAATGCAACCAAAATGTGTAACCCCAATACAGTGGATGCATGAATATACAATTCTGCTCCTCTGTTATGGACAAACCAGGCATTGCAGGCCAACAAGCATTACATTAGTGGTAGGGAAATTATTGAAGATTATGGGTAGGATCTACTCCCTCTTCTCCCCTCTTCCATCAGGCAGGAGTAACAGAAGTATGAAAATGCACACCAGATTCAGGGACTGTTTCTTCCCAGCTGTTATCAGGCAACTGAACCATCCTATCACCAACTAGAGAGCAAACCTAACTACCTCAATGGAGACCCTCAAACTATCCTTAATCTGACTTTACTGGACTTTATTTTGCACTAAAAGTCATTCCCTTGATCCTGCATCTGTACACTGTGGATGGCATGATTGTAATCATGTATAGTCTTCCCTCCGACTGGATAGCACACAACAAAAAAGCTTTTCACTGTACCTTGGTGCATGTGACAATAAACTAATCTAAACTAATCGAATCTGGTGAAAGCCTAGACATTCGGGAACGTCAGTGGGGGAGAGGTCATGCCTTACAAAATTGATTAATCTTTCTTTTGAGGCAATGATGTAGATGCTTGATGAGGGTAGGCTGGTGGATGCTGTAAAGCATGGACCAGTTAAGCTTGTGACAAAAGGACACAAAGTGCTGGAGTAAGCAGGTCAGGCAGCATCTCTAGAGAACATGGATAGGTGCTGTTTCAGGTCGAGACCCTTCTTTAGACTGAGCTACTCTAGAGAACATGTGGAAAGTCACCTATCCATGTTTTCCAGAGATGCTGCCCGACCCGCTGAGTTACTCCAGCACTTTGTGTCCTTTTGTGTATTAACCAATATTTGGAGTTCTTTGCCAATTTCTGGTTGTACATTTTCTATCTTTTCTATGTATTTTCCGCAAGTCATCGATATGTAATGCTTAGTTGCTCTACACCCACACATAAAATACAAATACAATAGAAAATAGAACAGTACAGGAAGAGGCATTTCTGTCCACAATGTCCATGCTAAACGTGATGCCCAGATAAACCCATCTCATCTGCCTGCAAGTAATCCAGAGTCACTTCAGCTTGAAGACGAAGTTGAGAGAATCACTTCAGCTTCATAGAGGATCTTCACACAAGATACATGAGGGTTATCACCCACTGGCACCAATAAATCAGGCCAAATAAGAGTGGCATGGTGACACAGCAGTACAGTTGCTGCCTTACAGTGCCAGAGACCCGGGCTCAATCCTGACTGTGGGTGCTTGTATGTACAGAATTTGTACGTTCTCTCCGTGACCGGCAAGGGTTTTCTCCGGGTGTTCCGGCTTCCTCGCACACTCAAGAGGCGAGGAGGTTAATCGGCTTGACATAATTGTAAATTGTCCCTAGTGTGTGTTAGTGTGCAGGGATCGCTGGCCAAGCATGGACTGGGTAGGCCTGGGTAGAACCCTGTTTCTCTAAACTAAAAACTAAATCACAAGGCAAGGATGCCTTCAATTATTGTTCCACCAAATGGGAAAGGTCAAGATCATGCCAATGGACATTAGGCCAGTCAATTGTAACAAACAAATAGATAGAGGGAATAAAGAGTATTTTGCCCAGGGTGGGGGAATAAAGAACAATGGAGATTAGATCAGTTAACTACTATTACACAAGGATACCATTGAGGACGGCATAGTGGCACAACTGGTAGAGTTGCTGCCTCACAGCATCAGAGACCCGGGACAGATGGTGACCTCAGGTGCTATCTGTGTAGAGTTTGTACGTTCTCCCTGTGACCATGTGGGTTTCCTCTGGGTGCTCCGGTTTTCTTGCCCAAAGACGTGTGGTTTTGTACGCTGATTGGTCTCTGTAAATCATCCTTGGTGTGTCGGGAATGAATGAGAAAGTGGGATAACACAGAATTAGTGTTCAAGGGGATCGATGGTCGGTGTGGACTCAGTGGGTCGAAGGGCCTATTTCCATGCTGTATTTCTAAATTAAATTGTCTAAATGAACTGGAATTCAATGACTGGGAGAACAGGATGAAAAGATGAGGGTCATAGAGAAACGCACAATGCAACTTATTAAGATAAAGATATGGGTAGAGTCAAGAGGTAAAGCACAATTAATTTCTGAAAGAGAATTGGGAAGTGAGAATTCTTAACATTTGTATAGTCAATGCACTTGTTCAAGATGGTAGTAGGTGTTACCTGCTTGGCTTCCTGTGATGTTCCTCCAGTTACAAGCTGCCCAGTTGCAGGATCTAGCCCCAATTGCCCAGAAATGTACATAGTTCGATCCACCACCACAGCTTGGCTACAGAATACAATCACATAGCATACACTTATCACAGTCCAATAGGACACCATCCAACAGTGGAGGCTCGCAGCTTTGCAATTTCTCTTTCTATAAGATAGAGTTTATGTTTTATTATCTGCTTGGATTAGAGGGTTTCAGCTATAGAGAGAGGTTGGATAAGCTAGGATTGTTTTCTCTGGAATGGCAGAGGTTGAGGGGAGACCTGATAGAAGTATATAAAATTATGAGAGGGATAGACAGTCCAAACCTTTTCACCAGGTTGGAGATGTTCAACACTAGAGGGTGTCGCTATACGATATGGATAAGAGGGGGAACGTTTAATGGGGTTGTGCAGGGTAAGATCTTTGTTATTACACAGAGTGGTGAGGGCCTGGAACACACTACCAAGGTAGTAGTGGAGACAGAAATGATAGTGGAATTTAAGAAGCTTTTGGATAGGCACATGGAAGTGCAGGGAATAGAGGGATATGGATCATGTATCTTGTATGTACAGGCAGATGAGATCAGTTTAACTTGGTATCATGTACGACACAAGCACTGTGGGCCGAAGAGCCCGTTCCAGTGCTGTACTGTTTTATAGGAACAAAATGCTGGAGTTAGCGGGTCAGGCAGCATCTCTGGTGCAAGGGATAGGTCAATAGTCAATTTAATAGTCAATTTAATTGTCATTTGGACCCCTGCCGTTTCTGCAGCCATACATTACAAACAAATAAGACACCAGACACAACATAATTTACATTTTACATAAACATCCATCACATTGCTGTGATGGAAGGCCAAAAAAAACTTATTTCTCTTTGGGTTGAGACCCTTCTTCAGACTGGACTTCTATGTTGCACGAAACATTCTATTCCTTTTCTCCAGAGATGCTGCCTGACCCGCTGAGTTACTCCAGCAATTTTGTGTTTATCTTCATTGTAAGCCAGCATCAGCAGTTCCTTCCTACAATGTACTGTTTTGTTCTATGTTCTCTCTAATCCCTTAATAATAAAGTCGATTTCAATTAGGTCATCCCTCGGCCCTCTATTCCACAGAAAACAAACCCAGCCTATCCAGTCCCTCCTTATGACCACATGCTCCAATCCCTAACAGTGAAGGAAGTGAATGAGCAACAAAACACAGTGAGGAGTAATTCAGCGGGTCAGGCAGCACTTCTAGAGAAACGCAGTCTCTCTGGGATGTGAACACGTTTGCTACATTTTTACTTCACATTTGATGGCAAAGGCAAGGACAAGCAGAGATCCGCTGCACTCTCTCTAGAGCATTTCATGCTTCCACTATGGAATGTTTGGCCAGACCATACTGTGGATTTGTGAATCTGGTAGATTGAAGAGCTTCACTGTTCATTATCGTACATACACGCAGCAGGGATTCCCCGTAACAGGTATGTACTGCATCAAGTACTGCCCGAGAAGAAATTTCTGCTCTGAAGCCTAAAACCAAACCCAAACATAAACTAAATCTCAGTGGATGTGGCAGCTACCTTGGAGAACGACATGAAGGGTTCAGACCGGAAACATCACCTATCCATGTTCTCCAGAGGTGCTGCCTGACCTGCTGAGTTACTCCCCACTTTGTGTTTTTTGCTCATTCACTTAATTGTCCACAAACATTAGGCCAAAATGACAATTTTCATAAAACAACACTGAAAATGATCTCAGGAGGACTTGCATTGATGTCAACCCATTCATAATCTCAGTAGAGGAGAGAGAGAAAATCAGAATAGTTTATCTTCACTCTTTAGTTATTCATTAAGTATAGATGCCATCTGAAATCTGTACTCCTGGACTTTGTTAATAATCTGTCAGTGTCTCTGATACATGAGCAGGTTTGTTACACTTTTACTGAATATTTAATGGAAAATCAATGACATGCTAAGTAATATTTCACTTTGGCAGCCTCACAGCACCAGAAACCCGGGTTCCATCCTGACCAAGGGTGCTGTCCGTACGGAGTTTGCATGTTCTCCCTGTGAGTGTGCGGGTTTTTTCCGGGTGCTCCGGTTTCCTCCCACCTTTTTAGTTTGTAGGTTAATTGCCCTCTGTAAATTGTCCCTAGTGTGTGTAGGGATTGGATGAGAAAGTGGAATGATGTAGAAGTAGGGTGAATGGGTGATCGATGGGCAGCAGTGACTTGGTGGGGTGTAGGGCCTGTTTCCACGCCTCCTCCACCACAATCAGGCATGAAAAAGGGTCCAGACTTAAAACATTGCCTATCTAAGTTCCCCAGAGATGCTGCCTGACCCGTTGAGTTACTTCAGCACACCGATTTATTCGAAGGCCTTGATTTATTTTGGTCTCCAGTTTATTCCCCATAATTCCACCTCTACTTTCAGTCTGAAGAAGAGTTCTAACCCAAAATGTCACCTAATCTTTCTCTCCAGAGATGCTGGAGAGCTGGCATAGGTGACGTTTCGGGTCAAGACACTTGTTCAGACTGAGTCAGGGGAGGGGGAAACGAGAGGTATGAAAAGGTACAGAACAAATCAGTGAGCATTGATGACCAAGGAAAGGTGGAGCCCACAATTATCCATTGTTGGGGCTCCAATTTCATGGACTACTGAGCCCAGCAGGGAGAAAGCAGAGCAGCAGACAAAATTACCAAGCTTTAACAGATCGTAAAATCTGCTTCCTCACCTTTAAAAAGCAAATAAACCAATATAGCAACATAACCCCCCAGCAGGTTAGGGAAACGCATATCTGTAATACCTGTAAATTCCAAGTCTAACCGGGGCTTTAGGAGAATAAATGAAAGCTCGAGTCACAGCCATGGTTGAAATCGCTTCTGCTTACGGTTCCTGCGGACAAGTTAATAGTGAAGCAACAAAATGATCTTTGGAGCTCACGTGTTGCAAGAACAATGACGCTGGGTACCAAAGTTCGACAAACATGGGCGGCACAGCTATAGTGTTGCTGCCTTACTCCACGGACCTGGGTTCAATCCTGACTATGGGTGCTGTCTGTACGGATTTTGTACGTTCTCCCCGTGACCATGTGGGGTTTCTCTGGGTGCTCCGGATTCCTCCCACATCCCAAAGACATGCATGTTTGTAGGTTAATTGGCTTCTGTAAATTGTTCCTTGTGTGTAGGATAGAACTAGTGTACGGGATAATTGACGTTCGGTATGGACATGCTGCATCTCAAAACTAAAATGTACCAAGGCACTTCCATCAGCTGTAAGATTATTTTACAGAAAATTGAAGTGACTTTACATCTTATTTAACGAATCTTGACAATTTCTCTCTTCTTGTATCATGCAGAACAACTGCTGGGTAAGTGGGCTGCAAAATGTACCTTACTGTGAAGTGTTGCAAGCCAGGCCAGGACTTTCACAGTGAACAGTAAGGTCCTGGGGAGTGTTGTAGAGCAGTGGGTCCTAGGATCTCTCCCTTCCAACCCTATTCCATTACCTTCTCCCCATAACCTCTGACACCTAAGGGAGCCATGCTTGAATGGCGGAGTAGACTTGATAGGCCAAATGGCCTAATTCTGTTCCTATCACTTATGATCTCAGTACACATGACAATAAAATAAGCTAAACCATTTGCCTGCATTTTACCCATATCCCCCTAAACGTTTCGTATCCATAAACCTGTCCAAATGTCTCTTAAAATCCAAAATAAAGACAGAAAAGATTGGAACTGTTCAGTAGGCTATGATCAGCCATGATCATATTGAATGGCGGTGCAGGCTCGAAGGGCCGAATGGCCTACTCCTGCACCTAATTTCTATGTTTCTAAATAAAATCTATGAAGTGAGAGAGAGAGATTTACTATTATCTAACCTCCACGCTGTGTTGATTTGGGAAGGCAATATTGGTTTGATATTGGCTTTTGATGCAACCAACAACTTGTATTTGCACCATGCCTTTTACAGTGTGGCGACATCCTAATGTGTTCTGATGGTTAAATTAGTGTTAAAGTATACTTCTCTGTCACAATACAGAAGTGTTGGTTAAAAGGGATGCTGCCTGACCCACTGAGTTACTCAAACAAGAGTCAAGAGTGTTTTATTGTCATATGTCCCAGATAGGACAATGAAATGCTTACTTGCTGCAGCAAAACAGAATATGTAAACATAGTACATAATGTAAACATAGTACATTTGTGTCAATGGATTACGAAAGTTTTAAGTTCGTGCATCTGCCTCGTCTCACTCCGCAAATCAGTGTAAGTTGGCTTTACCTGTAAGGGCCGATAGCTCCTGGTGCTTTGGCGGTGCTGATGATCCGCCTGATGAGCGCTGACATTGTCTCCGGGAAAAGGTCCACAACCAAAGATGTTGCTCTCGTGCCCTATCTTTGTCCACAACTGCGGGCAGGGCAGAGTCCGCCAAGAGGGACAGTGCGCATGCGCCAACTTCCCGGAATCCTGCCGTGGTGCACGGCGGGAACTGTAGTCCCATAATCACTTCTCATCGCTGCAACTCGTCGGCGGTCGCGGTGCATCAAGGCAGTTGCAACTCGTCGGCGGTCGCGGTGCATCAAGGCAGTTGCAGTCTCTTCATTCTTCACCATCATCAGAGCTCACTTGCAGTCGCGGTGCCCCAAGGGAGTTGTAGTCCCGGGTCCATTTCAATCGGCGCAGCGTGCAGGCAGCCGCGATGCGCCGTGGGAACTGTAGTCCTCGTGTCCTTCCCCCGCGGCACATGGTGTCGGCATTCGCGGGGCAACGTGCGAGTTGTAGTCCGACTGCAACCGCACCGCGTCAACGCCAAGGCAGCCGTGGTGCCCTGCGGGATCCGTAATCCCCATCCCTTCCAACCACAGATGATAAAGCGCTCTATCATCTTTGCTTCCGACGGCTCATGGGAGTTGTAGTCTCCGTTCCTACCATGGCGGGGGGGGGCGGTTGCGAGGGGTGACCTAGGCTTCATCGTCGGTGACATCAAAGATCCTAGCGCTATAGGGTCTTTGCTTTGGGTGACATCAGCATTGAATCGGCGTGTGGAAGGCGCATGCGCAATCGCGGCACTCGGCCAGACGCGCACGCGCAGTAGCGGCGGTCGCCGGATACGCACGCGCCGTCACGGCGGTCCGGCACCCGCACGGCGGTCCGGCATGCGCCGTTGCAGACTGCGGGCTGCTCCGTCACGTGGTGTGGCTTCGCCCCCGCCGGTCCGCAGCTCCCGGCCACTGGCGACCAAACGCGGCTGCGACCCACACGCGGTAAGACTTGCCCTGCGGTGGCACTCGGCACTTTGCTGTATAACTGCTGGT
The DNA here is from genome assembly GCF_028641065.1 of Leucoraja erinaceus. NCBI lineage: Eukaryota > Metazoa > Chordata > Chondrichthyes > Rajiformes > Rajidae > Leucoraja > Leucoraja erinaceus. The sequence continues at coordinate 55,254,672 of NC_073380.1, forward strand.
GTTCCTGCCGCTATTTGACCCTAGTGTCTTACAGCCGATGACTGAGTGTGGGTTGGCTGTTCCTCTGGGCAAGGCATCACTTGGTGCGCCTTAAAGAGTTTAGTTTTAGTTTATTGTCGCCGAGGTACCGAGGTAAGACAATACATGATTGCAACCGAGCTGTCCACAGTGTGCAGATATACATGATAAAGGGAATAACATGAATGACGCTTAGTGCAACATAAAGCCAGTAAAGTCCGATCAAAGAGGTAGATAGTAGTTCAGAACTGCTCTCTAGTTGGCGATTCGACGGTTCAGTTGCCTGATAACAGCTGGGAAGAAACTGTTCCTGAATCTGGAGGTGTGCTTTTCACCTGTACCCCTTGCCTGATGGGAGCGAGGAGAAGAGGGAGTGTCGGTGGTGATACTGGCCCTTGATTATGCTGGTGGCTTTGCTGAAGCAGTGCGAGGTACAAATTGAGTCAACGGAGGTTGGTTTGTCTGATGGTCGGGGCTGTGTCCACAATTCTCTGTAATGTCTTGCGGTCATGAATGTTCCCAAACCATATGCATCCTGATAAAATGCTTTCTACTGTGCACCCGTAACATGCTCATCCTGCTCCATCTATAGCCAAGCGTGGAGTGAGGAAGAAAATAAAACTTCAAGGAGTCTCCTTGAAATATTGACTATCAGAGAAGTAAAAATGGAAAATGCTGGAAACACTCTGCAGGTTGAACAGATTCTGTGGAGAGAGTCATAAAGTGTGAAAACGGGTCCTTTGGGCCAACATGCCCACATCAACCAGCATACCCCATCTACAGTAGTCCCACCTGCCTGCATTTGGCCCATATCCCACTAAACCTGTCCTATCCATTTACCCGTCTAAATGTTTCTTAAACATTGCAGTATTACCTGCTTCAACTACCTCCTCCAGTAGCTCGATTCATATACTCACCACCATTTGTGTAAACCGATTGCCCCTCAGTTTCCAATTAATAATTTCCCCCCTCACTTCAAACCTATACAGAAATAGGTTAGTTTAGAAACTGGCCCTTCAGCCCACTGAGTCTGTGCCAACCAGTGATCACCTGTACATTAGTTCAATCCTACACACATAGGGACAATTTTTCAGAAGACAAATAACCTACCAACCTGCACACCTTTGGGATGTGGGCGGAAATGGTGCACTCGGAGGAAGCCGGCGGGATCACAGGCGAACAAACATTCTCCATACAGACAGCACCCAAAGTCAGGATCGAACCCGGTTCTCTGGCACTGTAAGGCAGCAACACTACCACTGTGCCACCCCTTAATATAGCAATCAGTCTGAAGATATGGCCTGACCCAAAATATTGCCTATTTATGTCTTCCAGAGATAGGTTGAATGTGGAGAGTAGTGGGAGAGCCTAGGACCAGAGGGTACAGCCTCAGAGTAAAAGAATGAACCTTTAAAAAGGAGATGGGAAGGAATTTCTTTAGGCAGAGGGCGGTGAGTCGGTGGAGTTCATTGCCACAGACGGCTATGAAGGCCGTGATTGGGTATTTACAGCAGAGATTGACAGATTCTTGATTAGTACGGCAGTCAGGATTTTGAGGAGAAGGCAGGAAAATGGTGGAGAGGGAAAGATAGTTCAACCATGATTGAATGGCGGAGTAGGGTCGAATGGCCTAATTCTGCTCCTATGATTTATGAACATATCAACTTATGACATTTAAAAATCAACAGAAGCATCATGTGACTTATCAATAATACCAAATTAATTTTGATGACAGGTCATCGGCCTGAAATATTAAGTCTTTCTCTTCCCTCAGGCAGTCTGACGTGGATGTACCACAATTTCTCTCTTGATTTCGCGATAAAATCTGGGGGCACAAAATTAACACCAGGTAAGTATGATAAGTTTCCCTTTCCTGAAGCAACACCTTTTAGGCGGTGTAATAATCCTTAACAATTATGTTGTCAGAGGATATATGTGTAGCAAAAAATATATTTTCCTGTAACGGCCTTCTTGACCTAATTTAGCCTTAGCTGTATGTGGGTGGAGTTCAAGGGTTGAGTTGGGTTTAGTTTATTGTCACTTTTGTTGCGTGCTAACCAGTCAGCGGAAAGACAGTGCATGATTACAATCGAGCCATTCACAGTGTACAGATACATGAAAAAGGAAATGTGAATAACGTTTAGTGCAAGATAAAGTCAAGCCCAATCAAAGCTAGTCCAACGGTCTCCACTGAGGTAGATAGTAGTTCAGGACTGCTCTCTTGTGGTAGGATGGTTCAGTTGCCTGATAACAGCTGGGAAGAAACTGTCCCTATACCTGGAGGTGTGCGTTTTCACACATCTGTACCTTTTGCCCGGTGGGAGAGGGGAGAAGAGGGAATGGCCAGGGCGAGGCTCATCCTTGATTATGCTGCTGGCCGTGCTAAGGCAGCATGTGGAATAAATGGAAGGGAGTTTGGATTGTGTGATGGCCTGGGCTACGGGTCTTGTGATCTTGGATGAAGCTGTTCCCAAACCATGCTGTGATGCACCCGATAAAATGCTTTCTTCGGCGCATCTGTAGAAGTTGATGAGAGTTGTTGGGGACATGCGGAACTTCATGAACCTTCTAAGGAAGTTGAGGCATCGGTGTGCTTCCTTGGCCATTGCTTCAATATGATGGTCCAGGAGAAGCTGTTGGTAATATTTACTCCCAGGAATTTGAAAATTTCAACCATCTCTGCTTCGGCCCTGTCATTGCACACCAATTGGGGTATGCGTACCGCTTCACTTCCTGAAGTTGATCACTATCTCCTTTGTCTTGCTAACATTGAGAGAAAGGTTGTTGTATCGACACCAGGACACGAGGTTCTCAATGTCCTTCCTGTGCTCTGGCTCATCGTTATTTCATATTTGGCCAGCAATGGTGGTGTCGTCTGCGAGTGGGAAAGTCATGCTACAACTGCACGGGGATTTAGAAAGACTACATCAGGAGTACTGTGTACTTTTGTGCCTCATTTAAAAATGGATATAGTTTTTAGGTTTATTATTGTACAGGTACTGAGGTACAATGAAAACTTAGTTTTGCATGCAAGTCAGTTAGTACAATACATAGATACAATTAAGCCAAATCAAAGACAATAGATAGACCAAAGAGGAAGATAGAGAGTGCAAAACTAGCAGGTGGGGCAAGTGTAGATGGGGCTTTGGCCAGTGTGGGCAAGTTGGGCCGAAGGGCCTGTTTCCAGGCCGTATGACTGTAAAAGCTTCAGAGAGTAACAAAAGTGGAGCCAAGGCCAAGATCAGACTAGTTGTGATCTGTTGAAAGGTGGAACACATTTGTGGGATTGTTTGGCTTATTGCTTGTTTTGCAACAGTCGAGTTTTCAGTGCATTTGGTTCATTTGTGTGAATATTGGTATTGAGATATGTTTTTCTTTTACAAAGACATGTCTGGAATCAATCGAAAAGACAAGAAATACGCCAAGAAGATGAGAAACCAGCCTAGCAACGTCACCTTTACATCATCCGATCCAGGGGCTGGTCGATCAGGAATAGAATCTCAGTCAGGTAATCCACAAGATGGGATGGCTACTTTACAGAGCTTTGTGACGCTGTACAGTGTTTGACTCCGCTGAAGTTTCAAGCAACATTTACTAGAACAATGGGCAATAAATAAAATATTTGCTCTATTGTTGGAAAAGTTTACATTGCTCAAAGTTCTGTTGGCTTTGCTACATTCTTATCATA